>NC_044036.1:12949546-13301046 GCF_901765095.1 Microcaecilia unicolor | reverse complement strand
CAAGAAAAATGTCAGGAAGTATTTTTTCACAGAGAGAGTAGTGGATGCTTGGAATGCCCTCCCGCGGGAGGTGGTGGAGATGAAAACGGTAACGGAATTCAAACATGCATGGGATAAACATAAAGGAATCCTGCTCAGAAGGAATGGATCCTAAGGAGCTTAGCCGAGATTGGGTGGCAGAGCCGGTGGCGGGAGGCGGGGATGGTGCTGGGCAGACTTATACGGTCTGTGCCAGAGCCGGTGGTGGGAGGCGGGACTGGTGGTTGGGAGGCGGGGATAGTGCTGGGCAGGCTTATACAGTCTGTGCCAGAGCCGGTGGTGGGAGGCGGGACTGGTGGTTGGGAGGCGGGGATAGTGCTGGGCAGACTTATATAGTCTGTGCCAGAACCGGTGGTGGGAGGCAGGGCTGGTGGTTGGGAGGCGGGGATAGTGCTGGGCAGACTTATATAGTCTGTGCCAGAACCGGTGGTGGGAGGCAGGGCTGGTGGTTGGGAGGCGGGGATAGTGCTGGGCAGACTTACACGGTCTGTGCCCTGAAAAGGACAGGTACAAATCAAGGTAAGGTATACACAAAAAGTAGCACATATGAGTTTATCTTGTTGGGCAGACTGGATGGACCGTGCAGGTCTTTTTCTGCTGTCATCTACTATGTTACTATATCAACGTTGGATGCCTCGGGTCTGTTTTTTTGACAGGTTCTGGCCCATAGATAGTCCTCGTCATAGTAAGAGTGCTTTCTTCTGGCACAGAGCTGGGCACCTGGTAGATGAATCAATGGCTCAGATGACTGATCAAGCTTTCGGAACTGATTTCCCCCGCTTTCGTGTCTGGAACCCCCATCTGTGAATCCTCCAGTATCTCACTGAATTGCATTGGTCCTGGCATTTGGCACAGAGAGAGAGATGGAGCAGGGTGAAGAGAAGTTAGGTAAAATACATGGGGAGACACAGGATGCTGCTATTCAAATGCAGACTCGTCTGCTCACCTACCTGGACTGGTAAAGGACCCAAGAGGGGAGACAAAAAAACTGCTTTGGATATTGTGTGATATTGGAGTCGATATTCAAAGTGATTTAATGGGCCAGAAATGGCTGTTGACTGGTTAAATCGCTTAGGGAAGTTAACTGGTTCTTGTCGCTGAAAAAGTAGTTAACGGCCAAGTGAAAACCGGCCCTTTTGAGGACGTTCCAGAGGGCGGAGTCAGCACTTAACTGACCAGGATAACTGCATAAAAGCCAGTCCTATCTTTATGCAGTAACCCATAGCTGGTTAGGTGCTAAATATCAACTTAACTGGTTATATGTTAGCCGGCTCTGGACACCTGAAAATTCCATACTGATGCCTAGACAGCGGACAGATGTGAAACGTTTGTTTACACTTTCTAATAATAATAGGACTAGGAGACACAAGATGAAGCTAGAATGTGGTAGATTTAAAACAAATTGGAGAAAGATTTTCTTTACTCAGCGCGTAGTTGGACTCTGGAACTCATTGCCGGAGAAGGTAGTGACAGCAGTTGGCCTTGCCGAATTTAAAGGGGGTTTGGACAGATTCCTGAAGGAAAAGTCCATTGATCATTATTATGTTTTTTGGGATTCTGCCAGGTTCTTGGGGCCTGGATTGGCCACTGTCAGAGACAGGATGCTGGGCTTGATGGACCCTTGGTCTTTCCCCAGTATGGCGGTGCTTATGTGCTAGACATGGCCCAGCCAGAGGCATAGCCAGACCTTAACTGGGGAGGGGGGAGGCTGAGCCCAAAGTGGAGGGGCACCCCTGCTGCAACCCCACATACCTGGGCTGGTGGAAGTCCCCAAGCCCTGCCAACAGAAGCCATGGTGATACTCGGCACTGCATTGCCTGCCCGCCTTTCCCGCCCTGGCACAATGCTCGGATTTAGTGAAATTGAACATGTGTGTGAAGCTCATACATTCTCAATTGTATGAACACCAAACATGCGCATGAGGGAGGGGGAAACAGGGCAGGCAGCGCGGCGCTGAATATCGCTACAGGAAAGCTTCTGCTGGCAGGGGTCGGGGACCCCCGCCAGCCAAACCAGCAGACTTTAGCTGCCCAAAACCAAATTGGGGGGCCCCAGGCTACACTGTCAACCAGCTCAGATGGACCAATCCCTACCCTATTCCTGATGGTATCCTATTTTTCCTATCATTAACTGTAGTTCAGTTTCTCTAGACAATCTAGGTAAATATAAATCCATCCTCTAAGAGGAATGTTTTAAGGTCTGTTTTGAATTTTCCTAGAGAGGGTCTGTGATTTGAGACGAAAGGACATAGCATTCCATAAAGTGGGACCCGCAACCGGGAAAATACTCCCGTGTAATGTCAAGACTAAAAGGACGGAAGGATGGCACAGCTAAAAGATGTTGGGATGAACGGAGTGCTCGAGAAGGGGCATCCGGCTGCAGCACCTCGGAAGGTTTGGTCTGTTTCTGGTCTATACTTGTATCATTGTGAGGTACAAATGAATTTAAAAGCTCCCTTCAAGTCACTGCAAAAGTTGCTAATGGCCAGGTTGTTATTCATTAGATTACAATATCATTGATTTATGTTTATAAATACATAAAGTAAGAAGATGAAAGGGATCAGGCTTGGATATACTTAGGGACATTCCAGAGCTTTGGTTGTTTGCTGTAATGTGTGAGGAATGAGAAAAGACAGGGGACAGAACAAGATGTGGGCTATAAAAAAAAATCAGCTACTTAGTTGAGGCTGTTTTTATTTGCTTTCTGTTTTTATGAAGAACAGTCCAGCCTTTGTTTCATATTTTATGACTTTTGGACAATGTGTTATTTTTGGACTTTCTGCTGTTTTTATGTTGGGTAATGTAACCAGTAAAGAGCAATTCGAGATTCCAGTGAGTTACTGCATAGGGTTTGCTTGCTACTTGCCCCGTTCAACACAAAAGCAGACCCACCTGTTCCTCATCACCCCCACCACCACATGCCCAGCCCATCCCCAGCACTGAGCTTTATCATGCCCCTGAGTAGACCCAACACTTCCCTGTGCGTGTTCACACTTTGCATCAGTCCTTCCTTCGAGCAGACCCATCTCCTTCTCCCCACCCTGGGGTGGATAGGGAAGGAAACCTAGTTGCAAATGTTTATTTATTTATTGCATTTGTATCCCACCTTATCCCACCTCTTTGCAGGCTCAAAGTGGCTTACAATACACATGAGTAGTGGAAGAATATTAGTAAATAAACATTTAGTGTTACAAAGTCTTGGTCATCATGATGATAATTAAACAAAGTTATAGTATACAAGCAGATACATAGTAACATAGTAGATGACGGCAGAAAAAGACCTGCATGGTCCATCCAGTCTGCCCAAGACAAACTCATATGTGTATACCTTACCTTGAATTTGTACCTGTCCTTTTCAGGGCACAGACCATATAAGTCTGCCCAGCAGTATTTCCCGCCTCCCATCACCGGCTCTGGTACAGACCGTATAAGTCTGCCCTCCCCTATCCTCGCCTCCCAACCACCACCCCCTCTTCCCCCCAACTGCTCCGCCACCCAGATAATTGAGAAACAGTTCTAAACATATATAGGAGAGTTGAGCATATTCACAATTGTTGATCGTTGTGGTATGCTTTATTAAAGAGATGGGTCTTCAGTGATATGCGGAAGTTCGTTCTTTCGTAGATCGATTTCAATCTGCGCGGCAATGCGGTCCATAATTGTGTGCTCAGGTAGGTAAAGTTTGACGCATGCATTAGTTTGTATTTCATTCCTTTGCAGCTGGGGAAGTGCAGATCAAGGAATGTGCGGGATGATCTTTTGGCATTCCTAGGTGGTAGGTCTATCAGGTCTGACATGTAAGCTGGTGCGTCTCCATGGATAATTTTGTGAACAAGTGGGCATATTTTGAACGTGATGCGTTCCTTAAGTGGGAGCCAGTGTAATTTTTCTCGTAAGGGCTTGGCGCTTTCAAATTTTGGTTTGCCAAATATGAGTCTAGCTGCAGTAATGTCCTTCAATGCCCAGAGGGACTGAGCTTGGCTGCTAACTCATGAGGAAGACATGGCCACATGTTGCATTAAAGTGTATGGTAATGAGGTCATTACGCATTCTGGGCAATGCACAGGAAATTCTGCACAGACAACACAAGAAATTTTTGGCCAGATCTGGGGCAGCATGGACGCTTTAGTAGAGAACATTTTAATGCCAGTTTATAAGATTTAACTGCTGGTTTTCTTGTCTTCTGCAGCCAGAAGTACCTGCAAGTTTAAAAGATTAATAGGAAGTAACCATGCCAATGCATGCATACTAAGTGGAGTGGAATGGGTACAGGTAAATTGTTTACTCTTTCCAAAAATACTAGGACTAGGGGGCACACAACAAAGCTACAAAGTAGTAAATTTAAAACAAATTGGAGAAATCATTTCTTCCCTCAATGAGTAATTAAACTCTGGAATTCATTGTCAGATCATGTGGTAAAAGCAGTTAGCTTAGCGGGGTTTTAAAAAAAAGGTTTGTATAATTTCCTAAAAGAAAAGTCCATAAGCCATTATTAAGATGGACTTGGGAAAATCCACTGCTTATTTCTAGGATAATCAGCATAAAATCTGCTTTAATCTTTTGGGATCTTGTCAGGCACAACTCGCTAAGCGCATTCTGTAACGCAGTGCGCCTAATTTCTAACACGTGCAGTCAAAAAGGGGCGGGGAAATGGGCGTTTTGTGAGCTTTCTGAAATTTACACACGTAGTTATAAAATATAGCCCAGTGCGCCTAAATCTATGTGCCAGGATTTCACGCCACATTTTCATTGGTATAAATGGTGGTGTGAAGTTTTAGGCGCTGAGATATCAGCTAAGCTTTCTCCAAGAGGCTTGCAAAACTAAAAACTTCCAAACTCAATACATTTAGCAGGTATAAGCAATGTCTCATGATCTGGAAAATAATAGAAAATCCAAAATTCCTTCCCAATAAAACCTCACAATTGGAGATATAAATTTGGGAAAATGTACTCTCCTCCCCAAGATAGTAAGACAGCAGTTCTGTAAAGTGACTCATTGGGATTACTTTTCTCTAGATGCTGCTATATATTCATCCCAGAGTTGTATTCTCTTTTCCGGAACCTTCTCAGCTTCCTTTCACCTACTGTTACTCTATTTTCCATTCTGTATATATTCCCGGAGTTGGTACTCTCCTCTCCGGAACCTGTAAGCCACAGTGAGCCTACTGCTATGCGGGAAAATGTGGGATTCAAATGTAATACATAAAATAAATAATTAATGGTATTAGGGTGTACCAAACTCATTTTAGAGGAATGTTGCTAGTGGAGGAGTAGCCTAGTGGTTAGTGCAGCGGACTTTGATCCTCGGGAACAGGGTTCAATACCCACTGCAGCTCCTTGTGACTCAGGTTAAGTCACTTAACCCTCCATTGACCCAGGTACAAAATAAGTACCTGAATATATGTAAACCGCTTTGAATGTAGTTGCAAAAACCTCAGAAAGGCAGTATATCAAGTCCCATTTCCCCTTCCCCTTATGACATCACAATATCAGAAGTGAGCCAAGTATCGGGTAATCAAGCCATTGTGACATCACTGATGAGGTTGGCTCTTATTGGTGGAATGAGTGGAGGAGTAGCCTAGTGGTTAGTGCAGCGGACTTTGATCCTTGGGAACAGGGTTCAATACCCACTGCAGCTCCTTGTGACTCAGGTTAAGTCACTTAACCCTCCATTGACCCAGGTACAAAATAAGTACCTGAATATATGTAAACCGCTTTGAATGTAGTTGCAAAATACCACAGAAAGGTGGTATACCAAGTCTCATTTCCCTTCCCTTCCCTTGCAGGATTTCCTTGAATAAACTGATTACCTGTCTAACATCAATTCAAGAATGGGCTAAACTCAACAAACTTTGCTTGAACCCAAGTAAAACTAAGCTTCTCTGGGTCCCTAACACAAGTGGATACATACCTGACATCAAAATCCCTTTTGGGAAGTATGAACTTCCCCTCAAATCACAAGTCAGGAACCTTGGAATACAGTTAGATTCAAATACTTACTCTGATTCCCCAAATCCAAGCAACCTTCAAGAGCTGCTTCTACTATTTGCGAGAGCTACGCTGCCTCTCTCCTTACATCGAGAAGGTAAATCTTATCCCAGTTGTGCATGCCATGGTAACATCAAGACTGGATTACTGCAATGCACTATACAATGGTCTGACTACAAAGGGCCTGCACCAGCTCCAGTTGATTCAGAATGCAGCAGCAAGACTCCTAGAAAGTTGCAAGTGACGTGACCACGTCACACCATTTTTGCAAAAATTTCATTGGCTACCAGTACAATACAGGGCTAAATTTAAAACTCTGATCTTCAAGGCCCTGAAAGGAAATGGCCCAGAGTATCTGAAGAATAGGATGATCCTCCACACACCGCCAAGGACACTAAGGTCCTCTCAAGGACTTTCACTAACTACACCCTCTCCAAAAGACATTACACGATGTGATACCTGCAAGTGAGCCTTCTCCGGAGTAGCCCCCACACTCTGGAATGCACTGCCTGAAAGGCTCTGCTTAACACAAGACTATCTGTACTTCAGGAAGCAGGTGAAAGCTTGGCTCTTCAACCAAGCCTTTAATGGAAGAAGTAACTAACTTGTTAGTCTCACTCACACACACAAGGATTGACTCGGGCTGCACATACTGCAGCGAAACATGTTTATCCACTCCTACCCTAGCTTGTGACCTGACTTGGCCACTGTTTGGAAAACAGGATACTGGGCTAGATGGACCATTGGTCTGACGCAGTATGGCTACTCTTATGTTCTAACCATCTCTCTGACCTCTTTACTCTTACCTATCTCTATGTTCCATCTTTGCTTATACCCTTCACAGTCAATTAAAATGTTCTATTACGTATTGTGTTGACATTGTAAATACTACTACTACTACTTTTCATTTCTACAGTGCTACAAGGCATAAGCAGCGCTGTATACTATGCCATACTTTGTATTGTTATTTGAATATTTTTACTGCTGTAATTGTCTATTGCTTTTTGATTTATTCTTACTGTACACCACCTTGAGTGAATTCCTTCTAAAAGGCGGTAAGTAAATCCTAATAAATAAATAAATAAATATAGACTACTAATGCAAATCCAATTGGCATGCTGAAAGTTAGGGGGGGGGGGGGGTCGCTCATGCCAGGTCATTGGCTGGTGGAAGTTGGCATATCTAAGTGCACCTTGCAGTGTGCGTGATCAATAGTATTCTATACGTTGTGCTATTGCTAGTCAGAATGCCCATACTATGCCCACTTGGCACTAGAGAATGACACGGGGATAGGGACCCATGGTAACCATGGGGATGGGGACAGAGCCCATGGGGATGAGACAGGGACAGATCCCACAGGGACGGGGACAAACTTCGTCAACGTGTCATTTTCCACTTTGAAGCCTGTTAATGAGCTGGACTGTTATTTATGTTTGAGTGATGCCTACAAAGATATTTTGATTTTTTTGGAAAAACAAGCAAACATACTGGCCACAACTAGCAAAATTTGCATGGGAGACCCTGTAAATCCTGCTACCAGCACATCTTCTAAGAAGACAACTTCTATTCCAGGAAGGACTGTGGAAGACAGGAGAGCCAGACTGAATCCTGAGATTGTTGATGATTTCTTACTTATCCACAGATTAAAAAAAACATAACAGTGCTTTATAGGGCATATTTTCCCCCTCTAGGGCATATAGAACGGGTTGTATTTTATACCCCTGGACATTTTAACAGTGTGAATTAGGATTCCTTGGTGTTGGAAGGGTAGAGGGTGGTGGTGGGAAGGAGGGTTATTATAGCTGCTCATGGTTATTATTGTTCCTATTTGTAATTTATACACAACAGTTACACAGCATATTGTTCCTTTTTATATTTTAATAAAAAGATTTATTTTATTTATTTTTATTTATACTTTCATAATATTTACACAAGCAACAGACTTGTTACATGAAATTCGGAGATCAAAATTTCTGGAGATGAGAGAGGAAACGAAGGCTTTGGGTGCAACTTTTGTACTAGCCTATCCATGTAAATGTATAGTGAGATATTTGGGAGTTAAGTATGTTTTTTGTTCCTCCAGATCAACTTAGAGTATTCATAGACCTGAAGAAGATATCGGGGTCATAATATCATAGTGGCTAGATATTAATAGGTGGGTGGGCATATGGCCTTTCTTCCTTCTATTTTTCTTAGTAATATCCCTGATTTATTTGTCAACCCTCCCCCCTCTCAAATTGTGGTCTAAGGAAGGGACACAAGTGAAAACATTTACCTAGATGATATCTCTATATAAGAGTGTATACCTGTTTTAATAAAAAGATTTAAATATAAAATCATAAGTGTTCAAGGCTTCTGCAGATGAGGACAGAGCCCACGGGGATGGGGCAGGGACGGAGGCAGAACCCACAGGGACAAACTTTGTCCCCTTATCATTCTCTACTTGGCACTAAGCCAGGTTTGTGGAATAGTTGCCCAGCACGTGTGCAGGTAGCTGCCAATTTATGGCGCCAATCATACAAACGTTCCGCCGTTCTATAAGCTTAGAGTGTAATGGGCACCTTATAAAAGTGTATTCCAAATGGGAAAATAATTCAATCCAGGCAAAAGCTGAAACCAGCCCCTGGACTAGGTGGTGTGGGTTCCACCAGGGTGTCTGGTTCTTGGTAACCCATCTCTGGACCTCTCAGAAGTAATAATGGGATGCACTTGGTTGGTCTCATTCAGCTCACCGAGGAACTTCTACCTCTCCTAAGACAAATACGTTGTACCTTCTGCAGCCTGCTGGAATTCTCTTTAGGCTGCTTTTTCAGCCAAGACCCCTTTAGGTCTCTTCTACTTCTTCTCCATTATGCGACTGCACCTCGAATATTGTGTTCAATTCTGGTCGCCGCATCTCAAAAAAGATATAGTGGCATTAGAAAAGGTGCAGAGAAGGGTGATGAAAATGATAAAGGGGACGGGACGACTTCCCTATGAGGAAAGGCTAAAAGCAGCTAGGGCTCTTCAGCTTGGAGAAAAGGCGGCTGAGGGGAGATATGATAGAGGTCTATAAAATAATGAGTGGAGTTGAACAGGTAGATGTGAAGCGACTGTTCACGCTTTCCAAAAATACTAGGACTAGGGGGCATGAAATGAAGCTACAATGTAGTAAATTTAAAATGAATTGGATAAAATATTTTTTTTTTGTTACATTTGTACCCTGTGCTTTCCCACTCATGGCAGGCTCAATGTGGCAATGGAGGGTTAAGTGACTTGCCCAGAGTCACAAGGAGCTGCCTGTGCCTGAAGTGGGAATTGAACTCAGTTCCTCAGGACCAAAGTCCACCACCCTAACCACTAGGCCACTCCTCCACTCCGCTCAATGTGTAATTAAACTCTGGAATTCATTGCCAGAGAATATAGTAAAAGCAGTTAGCTTAGTGGGGTTTAAAAAAGTTTTGGATAGCTTCCTAAAAGAAAACTCCATATGCCATTTTTAAAATGGATTTGGGGAAAATCCACTGCTTATTTCTAGGATAAGCAACATAAAATGTATTGTACTGTTTTGGGATCTTGCCAGGTATTTGTGACCTGGATTGGCCACTGTTGGAAACAGGATGCTGGGCTTGATGGACCTTTGGTCTGTCCCAGTATGGCAACACTTATGTACTCCTTTACTTCAGAACTTAGTTGTGGCTAAACATAGTAGGTTTAGTGATAAACAGCATTCCCTGGCTTATCTGGCCTAGTTAGCGGAAGACTACCCATCTTCAAATCCTTTCTCAAAGCCCACCTCTTCAATGTTGCTTTCGGCACCTAACCATTGTACCTCTATCCAGGAAATCTAGACTGCCTCAATCTTGATTGACTGCACTTTTTGTCCTTTAGATTGTAAGCCCTTTGAGCAGGGACTGTCCTTCTTTGTTAATTGTACAGCGCTACGCAACCCTGGTAGCGCTTTAGAAATGTTAAATAGTAGTAGTAGTAGTAGTACCTCCCAGGCTACATCTTAAGACATCCCCTGGGCTCCTGTGGAGGAATGGCAAAAAGCTTCAGGTTCCTAGTTACTGGACTTTTTATACTTCCCTCAGAGGCAGGGCTTCTCAACCACGTCCTCAGGACACACGTGGAGGGGCATAATCAAATACGAATGCCCATCTCCATGGGCGTCCATCTCTGAGAACAGGTACGTGAAGGGGCGGGACAAACCGTATTTTCGAAAAAAATGGGCGTCCATCTTTTTTCCGATAATACGGTTTGTGCCAGCCAAATGCATCAGATTTGTGTGGATTTGAGCTGGGCGGAATTGTTTTTCAGCGATAATGGAAACCGAAGGCGCCAAGCTCAAAAACGAACAAATCCAAGGCATTGGGTCGTGGGAGGGGCCAGGATTTGTAGTGCACTGGTCCCCCTCACATGCCAGGACACCAACCGGGCACCCTAGGGGGCACTTGTAACAATTAAAAAAATAAAGTTAACTACCTCTGAAGTCCATAGCCCCCCAACCCCCCCCCCAAAACCCACTCCCCACAACTCTACACCATTACCATAGCACTGAAGGCTGAAGGGGGGCACCTAGACGTGGGTACAGTGGGTTTAGGGGGCGGTTTGGAGAGCTCCCATTTACCACCACAAGTGTAGCAGGTAGGGGGGTGGGCCTGGGTCCACCTGGCTGAAGTCCACTGCACCCACTAACAACTGCTCCAGGGACCTGCATTCTGCTGTGATGGAGCTGGGTATGACATTTGAGGCTGGCATACAGGCTGGAAAAAAAAAGTTTTTAAAGTTGTTTTTTTGGGTGGGAGGGGGTTAGTGATCACTGGGGGAGTCAGGGGTGGTCATCCCCGATTCCCTCCGGTGATCATCTGGTCATTTAGGGCACTTTTTTGGGACTTGTTCGTGAAAAAAAAGGGTCCAAAAAAAGTGACCCAAATTCGCGCTAAAAACGCCTTTCTTTTTTCGATTATCGGCCGAGGACACCCATCTCTCCTCGGCTGATAAACACGCCCCCCAGTCCCGCCTTCACCACGCCTCTGACACGCCCCGTCAACTTTGGCCATTTCCACGACAGATTGCAGTTGAAGACGCCCAAAATCGGCTTTCGATTATACCGATTTGTGCGCCCACGGGAGAAAGACGCCCATCTCCCGATTTGGGTCGAAATATGGGCGTCTTTCTCTTTCGAAAATAAGCCGGCTAGCCTGTCAGGTTTTCAGGGTAACCACAATGAATATGCATGAGATAAATTTGCATACAAGGGAAGTAGGGCATGCAAATGTATCTGACTGGCTAGGTGTGTCCTGAGGAATGGATTGAGAACCCCTGCTGAAAAGTAATGTTCAGCTTAGAAACAGGAAGCCCAGAATGTTCCTGCATCTGAAACAGAGGATGCACAGTGATATCCTGCTACACTGGGACACACCCCAATTGGCTCAAGGTGATACCTTTTTATTTAATTTGATTGGATGTCTTGAGTTACCTTTCTGACTGCCACCTCTTTTGTCTTCATCCTTAATCCTACACAAATTCATTGCTCTGGAAGCAGAGTGCATATTTCAAAGCTTGCTGCTTTCCAAGTGGCTAAATATTTACTTTTATCAGGAAACAATTTAACCCATCTAGGTGCAAAATCTGCAGATAGTTTTGTACCCGTGGACTTAGTAGGCAAATTGTTTTGTTTTTGAAATGTAGCTTCCTTATTACCAGGACTGTACAATTTAACATAGAAGGGCAGTCCCTGCTCACAGGAGCTTACAATCTAAAGGACAAATGTACAGTCAGTCAAGTAGGGGCAGTCAAATTGGGGCTAAGTCGAGGATTAAATTCCAGGACAGAATGTGAGGTCTGTACCTAAGGCCTTTCTTCGCAGCACCTGGAATCTTCTCCTTTTGTCTTTTTGGGGGATTTCAAGTTCCATATAGCTGACCCCCTCCTCCCCCCCAGTAACCCTGTAAGTCTGGACTTCCTCTCCTCTGTATGACTCTGGCTTGATACAACTTGCAGCTTCGGCTGTGCACATTGCCAGTCGTACACTGAACACTATCGACCTCGCTTGACTCATAATCTTCTAACCACTCCAGTCCCATGATCTGACCACTTTCTTCCGTCTTTCTCGTGATCCTTTAGTGCTCCTTTCTTCAACGCCTCTAGCTCCCCACCTTGTAAGTTCTGATCTTGATACTTTTATCATGCGCTGTGACCCTTTTCCTGATGATTTGGGTTCTTCAGCACTAGCCACTCAGACTCGCATAATGACATTCTACCTTGAATGCCATTATGTCCCCTGCAGGAACACAAACCGTCATGGCTAAGACACTGTTACCCTTGGTACCATCAGGGACTTCACCGTATGAAACAGAAATTGCGTCATTTAACAGTGTTGGCATACCACACATTCAGCTGCCAGCCTGGCTAATTTTAGGGCAGTCGCCAGATCTTACAGGTCATCCCTCTCATTCTTTCAGAAAGACCCTAGTCTTCTAGGTTCTTCAAGATGGTTTGGCAGCTGAGCAATCCTTTTTCTACATCCTTCTTCCCTACTGATCTCACCACCAACCATCTTGTCCTAGTGTTTATAGGTAAAATCAATAACCTTTGTGTTTTTCTTCTCCCTGTAGATGCTGTCTTTCTGGGTGCTAATTCTGTGGATACTTTAATTGACCATCTTGTTAGCGGTGATCTCTTGAACTTCAGACCTCCTACTCTTCTTGAGGTTGAAACAACCGTACTAGGTATGAATTCCTCACCTGTGGTGACTGACCTTATTCCTACTCATTCATTTAAGCAGTTCCTCACCCCCTTCTTCCTTATCTTCTTCTTACAATCTCCTCCGACCTTAGGAATGATACTTTTCCTTCCAAATGAAAACAGGTGAATATCTATCTCCATCTGAAGGACCCCAAGGTGGATCCTACTGGCACCTTCAATTTTCATCTAATCTCGAATCTGCCATTTATTTCCAAACTTGTTGAGAAGCTTGTTGCAATCCAGGTCACCATCTACTTGAATATCATTAATGTCCTGTACTGTAGACAGACTGAATTCCACTCCTATCAGTTTACTTAATGCATCCTTCTTGCATTACTTGATTTTCTCAGCACTAATCTGGATAGAGGTAGCAGATCTGGCATTACACATACCGGGATGTAGGGCAGAGATTGGGGAGGGGGCCCCCAAAGCCAACCTGCAAGCTATCCCTCCTTCATCTGCAGGTAGGCTTCGGGCCCCCCAGTGGCATGGGGACCGAGGGTAATTGCCACACCCTAATGCTGGCCCTGAGAGGTAAGGACATTCTATTACTCTTATTACTTCCTTCTGATGCATTTGAGTGGATCATTCCTGATATGAAAAAGGGAAAGGAGATGGGACTTGATATACCCACCTTTCAATGGTTACAATCAAAGCGGTTTACATATTGTATACAGGTACTTATTCTGTACCAGGGACAATTGAGGGTTAAGTGACTTGCCCAGAGTCACAAGGAGTTACAATGGCAAATCAAATCAAGTTCCCCAGGAGCAAAGTCCACTGCTGTAACCGCTAGGCTACTCCTCAACACCTTACTCTTTGGGATTCCAGAATCTTGCTATTCTTTGGGGTTCTACATGGAATGTTGCTACTCTTTCAGATTGTGAATGGAATCGATGGGACTTGATATAACGCCTTTCTGTGGTTACATTCAAAGTGGTTTACATATTATATACAGGTACTTGTTTTGTACCAGGGACAATTGAGGGTTAAGTGACTTGCCCAAAATCACAAGGAGCTACAATGGCGAATCAAACCCAGTTCCCCAGGATCAAAGTCCACTGCTCTAACCACTAGGCTACTCTTCCACTCCTTACGCTTTGGGATTCCGGAATCTTGCTATTCTTTTGGGTTCTACATGGAATATTGCTACTCTTTGAGATTGTGAATGGACTCAATGGGACTTGATATACCGCCTTTCAGAGGTTTTTGCAACTACATTCAAAGCGGTTTACATATTATATACAGGTACTTATTTGTACCTGGGGTAATGGAGGGTCCAGAGTCACAAGGAGCTGCAGTGGGAATTGAACCTAGTAGATCATTTCTGGTTTATTGGTCTCATTCTACCTCTACATCTTACAGCCTACCTTGTAGAGTGTGTGAGGGTTCAATCCTGGACCCTGTCCTCTTTATTGTCTTCCCGACAGGGCTGGCTCTGGTAAAACAGTCACCAAGGTTTACATTCTTTACGTATGCTGATGATATTCAGCTATTAAATATCATGGACTTTGCCTCCCCAGAACTGATGTCCGATGTATCACTCAAGTTAGGTGAAATCACAGACTGGATTGGGGGTAATGGTCTTAAATTGGATTCCTCCAAACTGATGTTATGATGCTCTCCTGGTGTAACACCTCTTCTGTTCTGTATTTTCCCTCTATTAATGGTATCCTGGATCCCAGGATTCTGTAAAGATTTTGGGTATGACTCTTAATAGGTGTGGGGTTCTCTCTCTCTCTCTCTCTTATGGATGATTGAGTTCTTTCCTACCAAATACTTCAGTTCCTTTCCTGTTTCTTTACTATTTGAATTGTAAACCACTCTGATCTGTGATGCAGTAATGGCGGTATATAAAAAAAATAAATAATCTATCCTAACTTTTGATCTATACATTTCAAATTTTGATGAAGAAATTGTTTTTTCTTTTTTTACCCTGAGACAACTGTGAGCCATTCCTGGATCAGAGAGCTTTATGCAGACTCAGGTCATACCACTACTACTACTTGACATTTCTAAAGCGCTACTAGGGTTACGCAGTGCTGTACAGTTTAACAAAGAAGGACAGTCCCTGCTCGAAGGAGCTTTCAATCTATAGGACGAAATGTCAAGTTGGGGCAGTCAAGATTTCCTGAAGAGAGGTGTAGTGGTTAGGTGCCGAAGGCGACATTGAAGAGGTGGGCTTTGAGTAAGGATTTGAAGATGGGCAGGGAGGGGGCCTGGCGTATGGGCTCAGGGAGTTTATTCCAGGCGTGGGGTGAGGCGAGGCAGAAAGGGCGGAGCCTGGAGTTGGCGGTGGTGGAGAAGGGTACTGAAAGGAGGGATTTGTCTTGAGAGCGGAGGTTACGGGTAGGGACGTAAGGGGAGATGAGGGTAGAGAGGTAAGGAGGGGCTGCAGATTGAGTGCATTTGTAGGTTAATAGGAGAAGCTTGAACCTAGGCTCATCGGGTTTTCAGGAAGAGGCACGCACTGTCTTTCAGCAACAGAGAAGAAAAATACCAAAGCAGACACTACAAAACCCAGAGAGTCTTTATTCAAACAGTTCCGACATGGCCACGTTTCACCTATAATGGGATAAAATGTAAACAACTAACCAGGGACACACAGAGCCCTGTTAGTAAAACTGAGCACCCAAGATGACTTCAGCAGTTTCTTGCTTACAGACAGCACAGCAGCAGCTTTATACTTCCGTGCACGTCGGGACTGTTTGAATATAGACTCTCTGGATTTTATAGTGTCTGCTTTGGTGTTTTTCTTATCCATAATGAATATGCATGAGATAGATTTGCATGCACTGCCTCAATGCACGGTATATATCTTTTATTTGATTATTAATCCATACAGCTATTATTTGCCCTTTGCAGCACATTAATAGTAACATAGTAGATGACGGCAGAAAAAGACCTGCACGGTCCATCCAGTCTGCCTAAGAAGATAACTCATAAGTGCTACTTTTTGTGTATACCTTACCTTGGTTTGTACCTGTCCTCTTCAGGGCACAGACCGTATAAGTCTGCCCAGCACTATCCCCTCCTCTCAACCACCCGCCCCGCCTCCCACCACCGGCTCTGGCACAGACCGTATAAGTCTGCCCAGCACTATCCCCGCCTCCCAACCACCAGCCCCGCCTCCCACCACCGCCTCTGGCACAGACCGTATAAGTCTGTCCAGCACTATCCCTGCCTCCCAACCACCAGCCCCGCCTCCCACCACCGGCTCTGGCAAAGACTGTATAAGTCTGCCCAGCACTATCCCCGCTTCCCAACCACCAGACCCGCCTCCCATCACCAGCTCTGACACAGACCGTATAAGTCTGCCCAGCACTATCCCCGCCTCCCAACCACCAGCCCCGCCTCCCACCACCCCCTCTGGCACAGACCGTATAAGTCTGTCCAGCACTATCCCCGCCTCCCAACCACCCGCCCCGCCTCCCATCACCAGCTCTGACACAGACCGTATAAGTCTGCCCAGCAATATCCCCGCCTCCCAACCACCAGCCCCGCCTCCCACCACCGGCTCTGGCACAGACCATATAAGTCTGCCCAGCACTATCCCCGCCTCCCAACCACCAGCCCCGCCTCCCACCACCGGCTCTGGCACAGACTGTATAAGTCTGCCCAGCACTATCCCCGCCTCCCAACCACCAGCCCCGCCTCCCACCACCGCCTCTGGCACCCAATCTCAGCTAAGCTCCTGAGGATCCATTCCTTCTGAAATTTACCTTGGGCTCCCTTTAGAGTGTTTTTTCAATCATTTTTCTATAGTATATAGTAACTTTGGGTTGCTATAATTGTATTTATTCTGTAAGCCTTTGGGCTGTGTTGTATTTAACTCTGTTTTATTTTACCTCCTAGTTTGCCATGTGTTTGCTCATTTAATATTAGTTATGGAGATTGTATACCCAGGCTGCTCTCTCATTTCTATTGCAGGGAGGTTGTTCAAAGACTTCTGTCCCATTAAGTTCACATTGAAGACTCTGTTGGTTACATATGATGGTTTTATTTTTATTTTCTATTTTTAGATTTCTAATTTTATATTCTATATTATATTTCAATTTGTTTTGATATATATATATATATCAAATATATAAAAGGCGAGTGTCGTACTCACTCGCAAATGCGCAGTACAGACTTCCCTCTCTGCCCCGCCCCTGCATCAATACGTGATGGGGGGGCGGGACAGAGCGGGAAGTCTCTACTGCGCATGCCGCAGATGTACTCGCAACCGCTCCCCCCTCCCCCCCGAGGTCACTGCTACCGCTCCCCCCACTCGGGAATCACCGCCACCGCCGCCCCTCCACCCGGCCCGAGCACTGTCTTTCTTATTGAACTTACATCGCACCACGCAGACGCAGCAGGCACATCAGCAAAGCTGCCGTCGGGACGGGCTTCCTTCTCTGCCTGTGTCCCGCCCTCGCCGCGTTACGTCACACGAGGGCGGGACACAGGCAGAGAAGGAAGGCCGTCCCGATGGCAGCTTTGCTGATGTGCCTGCTGCGTCTGTGTGGTGCGATTGAAGTTCAATAGCAGACAGTGCTCGGGCCGGGGAGGGGGGCGGAGCAGCGGCGACCTCGGGGGGGGCCTCGGAACCCCCCCCCCATTCCAAAACGAGCCCGTTTACACGGGCTCAACGGCTAGTATATATATAAAATCTAGTTTTATTCTAAGTGATTTTGTGTTTTTTTTTAAATTTATGCCTTAGACCCCTGATGAAGGCCATTGCCGAAACATGGCCGAGTAGAGTCATTCCTTAATAAAAGTTTATGTGAACCCTTGGTTTACTCCTTTCCTGGACCACCACCACCACTGTTGCTTTTGGACCTTCGGTTGACTTTTCAAAGATTTTCTCCTTTTCTTTCTCCTGAACCGAGTTCAGTTCCCACTGCAGTTCCTTCTGACTCTGGCCAAGTCCATTTTAACCCTCCCGCTTTGATTGATTGCAAGCACAGAAAGGCGGTATATCAAATCCCAATCCCCTTTCCCTTCCTTTTTCCTTTTGCAATATCCTGTGACGTATCTTGTCTTGTCTCTTTATTATCATCCCTCCTTTTGTTTCTTGCTGCGTAATTGATTGGATCTATCTTCCGTTTTGCACTATATTTGATGACTGCAACCTAGGCCTCCCTCTGTTCTTCCCCACGGCCACCGTTTTCTTGTAATCATTTTAAGATTTACTGGGATTGGGAAATGCATCAAATAAACATGAAATGTGATTACAAATAGTGGGATATTTTAGTCACATCATGGAAGTTATTTCAAGCAGGAACATCGACCATCACTGATTGGTCTGGGAAAATTCCCTGTTATGGTCACAGTAATAAGTAATCCAGTGGCAGAAAGGAAAAAACTAAAAAGGTCTTTACAGTCCAAGGTCAGAGTCATAACACATGATTCTGACCTTACACAATCCTCAATCAATATCGTTTTCCAAAGTCAAATCCGAGGAGTGTTAACCTTATCACTTGCAATTACTCTATAATCTGTCATTTTACAGCTCTGGGAGGTACAAATTGCTTTTGCAGCAAGATAAGACGTTTGCATGAATTCACTTCAATTTTCAAATCCTGGTACCCTGGGCTTCCAGAAACCAGTTTTATTTCAGTCAAAAGTAAAGTGCTCTAATCTCTCTCCCTTCACTCCTCGAATTACAGCTTCAGGTTCACTAACCTGTACGACGGGAGGGACTATAGAAAGCTGTCTGGCGTTCGACATATAAAACCAAGAACACAAATAAAAAAATGACACATTAACTCAGCGGAAGCCACATGATATCATAGGCTAGTACAGTGGTTTTCAACCCAGTCCTCAGGGACCACCTGGCCAGTTCGGTTTTCAGGATACCCTCAATAAATATGCATTAGATTTGCATATGAAGGAACCAGCGCTTGCACTACCTCATGCATATTCTATACGGATGTCCTGCGAGGCTGGGTGTGTCCACGGGGCCTGAGCTGAGCCCTACTATCCAAGTGCAAAGTGGGAGTGGATTGAAACCTCACCCATGACTTAATTCATAAGAAGTAGTGGAGAGGTGTGGTAGCCGTGTTAGTCCACTTTTAGAGGTAATCAATAGAAATCAAACAAAATAAAACATGGAAAAGAAAATAAGATGATACCTTTTTTATTGGACATAACTTAATACATTTCTTGATTAGCTTTCGAAGGTTGCCCTTCTGTCCTAATTAGATTGTAAGCTCTGTCGAGCAGGGACTGTCTCTTCATGTTCAAGTGTACAGCGCTGCGTAAGCAGTGGCGTAGCCAGAAGTCAATTTTTGGGTGGGCCAACAGGTTGGATGGGTGGGCACTAGACAGTGGTGTGCTGGTAAATGTTTAACAACAGGCTCTCTCCCCGGTCCACCTCTGCACCCCCCCATCCACCTGTGCACCTCCCCTCAAAATTGCAGAGCTGGCTATAGCCGGGGAGAGAGCCTGGGGGGGGGGGGGGGGGGGCAATGCATTACTGTCTACAGGAAAAAAAAATTAAATGATCCAGGTTCCAATTTAATTCATGTTTAATGTGGGATAAAATGCCATAAATAAGTAAATAAATATAAACTTTTAATGTTGAGCACCTGATTCTCAAAGTGGACATATTCCAAACACTATAATGAAAATAAAATGATTTTTTTCTACCTTTGTTGTCTGGTGACTGTTTTTCTGATCATGCTGGCCCAGTATCCGATTCTGCTGCTATCTGTCCTCTTAACTCCGTTTCCAGGGCTTCCTTTCCATTTATTTCTTTACTTTCCTCCTTTCTTCTTCATTTCTTGCTCTATATCCCGCCTTCTGATGTCATTTCCTCTTTCTGCGAGGGTAGGACTCTGAGGGAACGAACTCACGAAAGGAAGGCTTGATGGGCAGAGCTTTCAATGATGCGGCCACTTCGACGGAGGTAAAAAAAAGATTTAAACCCCCAGGTGAGGGGATGTTGGCTGGGCAGGCCTGGAGGGAAAGTGGCTGGGCCTGGGCCCGTCCAGGCCCGCCGGTGGCTATGCCCCTGGACAAAGGTGGAAAGAAGAACAAACAACAACTAGCGTGGTTAAAAAGTGAAGTGAAAGAGGCAATTATAGCCAAAAGAACATCCCTCAAAGAATGAAAAAAAGGATCTGACGAAAATAAAACACAACATGAGCACTGGCAAGTCAGGTGCAAAGCATTGAGAATATGAAGAGAAACTTGCCGCAGAGGCTAAAACTCACAGTAACAACCTTTTCAGGTACATCAGAAGCAGAAAGCCTGCGAGGGAATCCGTGGGACCGTTAGATCATGAAGGAGCAAAAAGGGGTACACAGGGAGGACAAGGTCATTGGCAGAGAGATTGAATGAATTCTTTGCTTCGGTCTTTACAGAAGATGTAAGAAATCTACCATAGGCGTAGTTTGACTGTTTCATTTGGGGGGGCAAAGAATGGGCGGAGCATATTAGCATATCATTTGCATATATACATATGCAAATGAATATGCTAATATGGAGGAAGGAAATGAAATTTACAGGCAAAATATCACAGATGCACATTTCAAAAAGCTGACACATTTCAATTAATAAATTATGAATAAAATACTTTTATTTACCTTTGTTGTCTGATCATTTAGTTTTTCTATTCGCTTTGATCCCAGTGTCTTCTGTTTTATGCAGTGTCTTCTTTCCAGTAGGCTTCCCTCTGCTCCTCACCCTCCCAGTCCCATCCATCTCTTGCTCCTTCCCTCTGCTGTGCCTGACCTCTCCCAATCCCATCCATCTCCTAGTCCATCCCTCTGCTCCCCACCCCTCGCAGTCCCATCCATCTCTTGCTCCTTCCCTCTGCTCACCACCCCTCCCAGTACCATCCATCTTCTGTTCCTTCCCTCTGCTCACCATCCCTCCGTCCCATCCATCTTCTGCTCCTTCCCTCTGCTGTGCCTGACCTCTCCCAATCCCATCCATCTCCTGGTCCATCCCTCTGCTCCCCATCCCTCGCAGTCCCATCCATCTCTTGCTCCTTCCCTCTGCTGTGCCTGACCTCTCCCAATCCCATCCATCTCCTGGTCTATCCCTCTGCTCCCCACCCCTCGCAGTCCCATCCATCTCTTGCTCCTTCCCTCTGCTCCCCACCCCTCGCAGTCCCATCCATCTCTTGCTCCTTCCCTCTGCTCACCACCCCTCCCAGTACCATCCATCTTCTGTTCCTTCCCTCTGCTCACCATCCCTCCGTCCCATCCATCTTCTGCTCCTTCCCTCTGCTGTGCCTGACCTCTCCCAATCCCATCCATCTCCTGGTCCATCCCTCTGCTCCCCATCCCTCGCAGTCCCATCCATCTCTTGCTCCTTCCCTCTGCTCACCTCCTCTCCCAGTCCCATCCATCTCCTGCTCCTTCCCTCTGCTGTGCCTGACCTCTCCCAATCCCATCCATCTCCTGGTCCATCCCTCTGCTCCCCATCCCTCGCAGTCCCATCCATCTCTTGCTCCTTCCCTCTGCTCACCTCCTCTCCCAGTCCCATCCATCTCCTGCTCCTTCCCTCTGCTTCCCACCCCTCCCAGTCCCATCCATCTCCTGCTCCTTCCCTCTGCTTCCCACCCCTCCCAGTCCCATCCATCTCCTGATCCTTCCCTCTGCTTCCCACCCCACCCAGTCCCATCCATCTCCTGCTCCTTCCCTCTGCTTCCCACCCCTCCCAGTCCCATCCATCTCCTTCCCTCTGCTTCCCACCCCACCCAGTCCCATCCATCTCCTGATCCTTCCCTCTGCTTCCCACCCCTCCCAGTCCCATCCATCTCCTGCTCCTTCCCTCTGCTTCCCACCCCTCCCAGTCCCATCCATCTCCTGATCCTTCCCTCTGCTTCCCACCCCACCCAGTCCCATCCATCTCCTGCTCCTTCCCTCTGCTTCCCACCCCTCCCAGTCCCATCCATCTCTTGCTCCTTCCCTCTGCTCCCCACCCCTCCCAGTCCCATCCATCTTCCCTCTGCTCCCCCCCCCCCGCGAGGTCCAAGATGGTGACTCCGTTTACCCCCTCTCTTCCTCCCTCCCTCCCTCCGGTGCAGGCAACAGTCTTCAGCTTTTTCAGCGTTCCTGGCAGCGGTAGCGATGTACACGCTGCCTTCGGTCTGCCCCGGAAGCCTTCTCTTCAAGTTCCTGTTCCCACCTATGCGGGAACAGGAACTTGAAGAGAAGGCTTTGGGGCAGAGCCAAAGGCAGCGTGTACAACGCTACCGCTGCCAGGAACGCTGGAGAAGACTGCTGCCTGCGCCGCGGAGGGAGGGAGGAAGAGAGAGGGGTAGACGGACACGCTCCTCTCCGTCCGCTTGGCTTCCCTGCCCTCTCTGTCTGCGTCCCGCCTTCCTCTGACGTCAGAGGAAGGCGGGACGCAGACAGAGAGGGCAGGGAAGCCAGGCGGACGGAGAGGAGCGCGTGCCTGCATGTTTTTTTTTTTAAACTAATGGCGCGGCGGCACCTCGCGTCGTTTGGGGGGGCATTGCCCCCCTCGCCCCCCCCAGTCTACGCCTATGGAAATCTACCTATACCGATAATGGTTTTCAAGGGTGACAATGCAGAGGAACTGAAAGAAATCTCGGTGAACCTGGAAGACACACTGAGCCCAATAGAAAAATTAAAGAGTAGTAAATCACTTGGACCAGACCACATGTACACTAGGGTACTTGAAAGAACTCAAACATGAAATTCCTGATCTGCTGTTAGTGAATCTGTAACCTGTAAAAACATCCGTAATGCCTGAAGATTGGAGGGTGGCCGATGTAACGACAATTTTTAAAAAAGGGTTTCAGGGGTGATCTGGGAAATTAGACCAGGAAGCTCAATTTCAGTGCCAGGCAAAATAGTAAAATCTATTAAAAAGAAGAAAATTACAGAACACATAGATAATGGAACAGAGTCAGCATGGATTCAGCCAAGGGAAGTCTTGCTACATCAGTTTGCTTTATTTCATTGAAGGCGTGAACAAACATGTGGATAAAGGTGATCCGGTTGATGTAACATAGTAACATAGTAGATGACGGCAGAAAAAGACCTGCACGGTCCATCCAGTCTGCCCACGATAAACTCATATGTCTATACCTTACCTTGATTTGTACCTGTCTTTTTCAGGGCACAGACTGTATAAGTCTGTGCAGCAGTATTTCCCGCCTCCCAACCACCAGTCCCGCCTCCCATCACCGGCTCTGGCACAGACCCCGTATAGGTCTGCCCTCCCCTATCCTAGCCTCTCAACCACCAACCCCTCTTCCCCTCACCTGCTCCGCCAC
Organism: Microcaecilia unicolor; assembly: GCF_901765095.1. Taxonomy (NCBI): domain Eukaryota; kingdom Metazoa; phylum Chordata; class Amphibia; order Gymnophiona; family Siphonopidae; genus Microcaecilia; species Microcaecilia unicolor. The sequence goes on along the minus strand of NC_044036.1, from coordinate 13,278,051 downwards.
CCAATTTCAGCTAAGCTTCTGTGGATCCATTCCTTAGCTGAAATTGTACCTAGGATTTTCAGAAAGCTTTTGACAAAGTTCCTCCTGCTATTAAGCCTGAAATGGAGATGCCACTGCTTGACCTGGGATCAGTAGCATTGAATGTTGCTACTATTTGGGTTTGCCACTGTTGGAAGTAAGATACTGGACTAGATGGACCATCTAGTATCTGACCCAGTATGGCTATTCTTAGTTCTTGCAAATGTGTTTCTGGCAACTTACACACATAAGTGTGTCTATGGAATGGGCACCTTGATTTTGACTCCCAGTTTACAGTTTACGTAGCCTAGTGGTTAGTGCAGCAGACTTTGATCCTGGGGAACTGGGTTCAATTCCCACTACAGCTCCTTGTGACTCTGGGCAAGTCACTTAACCCTCCATTGCCCCCAGGTACAAATAAATACCTGTATATACTATGTAAACCGCTTTGAATGTAGTTACAAAAAACCTCTGAAAGGCAGTATATCAAGTCCCATTTCCCTTTCCCTTATGACATCACAATATGAGAAGTGAGCCAAGTATCGGGCAATCAAGCCATTGTGACATCACTGATGAGGTTGGCTCTTATTGGTGGAATGAGTGGAGGCGTAGTCTAGTGGTTAGTGCAGTGGACTTTGATCCTGGGGAACTGTATTGGGCAATCAAGCCATTGTGACATCACTGATGAGGTTGGCTCTTATTGGTGGAATGAGTGGAGGAGTAACCTAGTGGTTAGTGCAGTGGACTTTGATCCTGGGGAACTGTATTGGGCAGTCAAGCCATTGTGACATCACTGATGAGGTTGGCTCTTATTGGTGGAATGAGTGGAGGAGTAGCCTAGTGGTTAGTGCAGCAGACTTTGATCCTGGGGAACTGGGTTCAATTCCCACTACAGCTCCTTGTGACTCTGGGCAAGTCACTTAACCCTCCATTGCCCCCAGGTACAAATAAGTACCTGTATATACTATGTAAACTGCTTTGAATGTAGTTACAAAAACCACAGAAAGGCAGTATATCAAGCCCCATTCCCTTTCCCCCTTTATTTCCAATAGCCAAGATCTAAATAACTTTATGTACATTTCACAATTCTCAGTAAAGCCAGCAGTATTCTGACTCATATCACAGTGAACATTTCCTGCTGTCACTTCCTCAATAACTTCTGCAGCCCATAAACTAAAAGTTATTTAAATACTGGCATAAGGAAGAACATTTGTTTTAAAACCCAATGGTAAAACCTATTGGGAACATTCTGTTCTTATTCCTTTAAACAAAGGAGAACAGGCCAAATCCTCAATTTTTCCAATCAATTCGAGGTATGGGGATAAACACAGTGGAGCCACTATGGGACGGGGAGAATGAAACAGAATGGGTCACTTCAATCAATCATGCTAAAGCTTTTTTTTTAGCCTACCCTGTCTCCTCCAATATCACACATGTCAGCAAGAGCATCCTCCACCATTTTCTATGCAGCACGAGAAGGTGGCAGTATAGTGGCGGCTTCAAGAAGTAATAAACACACACAAAAACCCACCTCTTGATGTAAACTGCAAGATAAGTAATACAATACTAAATTCCTGTGAAGTGCAGAGAGAATAATAATGAGAAAGGGAAAAAGCCTCTGTGCCCAGACCTGCACTCAATGTGTTTTTAGTAGGAAAACATGGGTCAACTTCCTTCAAATAGACATTAAAAAAAAACGCTCTCTCTTATACTCTTATATTTATTGTAACTTTTCTTGAGCTACTGTACGCCACATTGTGCCTACGCTTGTGGGAAAATGTGGGATAGAAATGCACTAAATACTCTTTATTGCTTAAAAAAAAAAAGACTTCACAGGATGACTTAAATCTCATGGATCCAAAAATTAGAAGTGAAAAAATTACTTAGCTTCTAGGATTAGTAGTAGACACACATGTGCCCACCTCTTCAATGTTGCTTTCGGCACCTAACCTTTATACCTTTCAGGAAATCTAGACTGCCCCTATTTGACTGACTGTACATTTGTCCTTTAGATTGTAAGCTCCTTTGAGCAGGGACTGTCCTTCTATGTTAAATTGTACAGCGCTGCGTAACCCGAGTAGCGCTTTAGAAATGTCAAGTAGTGGTAGTAGTAGCTGTTGGTGCTCTTCTCAGAATCTCTCTCTTTAGCTTGGCTGCTGCATTACAGTGGGTTAAAACCATCCTCTGTTCTCTCCACTAGTGATGCTTTGCCTTAAATCTCTCAAAGGCATCGATTACGATCCCTCCTCTGTTTCTACTGCCATTTCTATGCCTCTCCCTTCCTACTACTACTACTTAACATTTCTAAAGCGCTACTTGGGTTACGCAGCGCTGTACAATTTAACATAGAGGGACGGTCCCTGGTCAAAGAGCTTACAATCTAAGAGACAAGTGAACGGTCAGTTAAATAGGGGTGGTCAAATTGGGGCAGTCTGGATTTACTGAACGGTAAGAGTAAGGTGCCGAACGCAGCATTGAAGAGGTGGGCTTTAAGCAAAAAGTTGAAGATGGGCGGGGAGGGGGCTTGACTTAAGGGCTCAGGAAGGTTGTTCCAAGCATAGGGTGAGGTGAGGCAGAATGAGCGGAGCCTGGAGTTGGCGGTGGTGGAGAAGGGTACAGAGAGGAGGGATTTGTCCTGTGAACGGAGGTTACGGGCGGGAACGTAAGGGGAGATGAGGGTAGAAAGGTAGTGAGGGGCAGCAGACTGAGTGCATTTGTAGGTAAGAAGGAGAAGCTTGAATTGAATGCGGTATCTGATCGGAAGCCAGTGAAGTGACCTGAGGAGAGGGGTGATATGAGTATATCGGTTCTGGCGGAATATAAGACGTGCAGCAGAGTTCTGAACGGATTGAAGGGGGGATAGATGGCTAAGTGGGAGGCCGGTGAGAAGTAAGTTGCAGTAGTCAAGGCGAGAGGTAATGAGAGCGTGGACGAGAGTTTGGGTGGTGTGTTCAGAGAGGAAAGGGTGAATTTTGCTGATGTTAAAGAGGAAGAAGCGGCAGGTCTTGGCTATCTGCTGGATATGTGCAGAGAAGGAGAGGGAGGAGTCAAAGATGACTCCGAGGATGAGGGTGTTATCAACTGAGATTGGTGGAAAGACGATGAGCTCGGTCTTGGACACGTTCAGTTTCAAGCATTAAAATTCTCTCAGACCACATTGTAACCTCTATGGGACAAGGACTGTCTCTCTTCTATACAATTCTATGAGATGTTTTTATGACTCACTTTGACACCCAGTCAGAAACAGTTGCTAGTCTATTTTAGATTCTCTATTTTCACAACTTTTTTTTGACTTCAGTGAAGGAACTTCTTGCCTGCAAGTGACATGCAAATGATCTGACTTGTGATGTCTAGTACTGGATGTCTCAAGCATTGAACACTAAAAAGAAAAGACGCTGCAGAGGGATCCCTAAGTATGGAAAACATGTTGTGCTCAGTTACTGATGTCATGCATGCCTTGAAACAGCCCACAGTAGTGACTAACTTACCCTACTACTACTACTTAACATTTCTAAAGCGCTACTAGGGTTACGCAGCGCTGTACAATTTAACATAGAAGGACAGTCCCTGCTCAAAGGAGCTTACAATCTAAAGGACAAATGTACAGTCAGTCAAATAGGGGCAGTCTAGATTTCCTGAAAGGTATAAAGGTTAGGTGCCGAAAGCAACATTGAAGAGGTGGGCTTTGAGCAAAGATTTGAAGATGGGTAGGGAGGGGGCTTGGCCTAAGGGCTCAGGAAGTTTATTCCAAGCAATCTCCAATAGTAGCAACATTCCATGTAGAATCTCCAATAGAAGCAACATTCCATGTAGAAGTCGGCCCTTGCAGATCACCAATGTGGCCGCGCAGGCTTCTGCTTCTGTGAGTCTGACGTCCTGCACGTACGTGCAGGACGTCAGACTCACAGAAGCAGAAGCCTGCGCAGCCTTCTACATGGAATGTTGCTAGTGGAATAGCAACATACTACTACTACTACTACTACTACTTGACATTTCTAAAGCGCTACTAGGGTTACGCAGCACTGTACAATTTAACATAGAAGGACAGTCCCTGCTCAAAGGAGCTTACAATCTAAAGGACAAATGTACAGTCAGTCAAATAGGGGCAGTCTAGATTTCCTGAAAGGTATAAAGGTTAGGTGCCGAAAGCAACATTGAAGAGGTGGGCTTTGAGCAAGGATTTGAAGATGGGTAGGGAGGGGGCTTGGCGTAAGGGCTCAGGAAGTTGATTCCAACTGCAGCAGAACTCGCTCCCATCTCCACATCAGGGCAGAATGTGGCAGTGGAAGACTGAAATGTGAGGGACGCAGGAAACTACCAGCAGGTAACATGAACAGAGCAGATGTAGAAAGCATTACTGCAGGTTTTACTGGCTGACTGATGCAAAATGTTTCAGAATGGAAACCTACTACTACTACTTAGCATTTCTATAGCGCTGCCAGGGTTACGCAGCGCTGTACAAGTTTCACATGGGGAAGGACAGTCCCTGCTCAGGAGAGCTTACAATCTAAAGGTTACAAACTATGTAGTCAGTGAAGGTAACATGAATGGGGAAGGTGGTTAGGCGCCAAAGGCAAGGGAGAAGAGATGGGCTTTGAGTAAGGACTTGAAGATGGGCAGGGAGGGCGCATGGCATATGGGCTCGGGAAGTCTGTTCCAGGCATAAGGTGATGCGAGGCAGAAAAGGCGGAGTCTGGAGTTAGCGGTGGTAGAGAAGGGTACAGATAGGAGTGATTTGTCCTGAGAGCGGAGGTTACGAGTGGAAACATACGGGGAGAGGAGGGCAGAGAGGAAGTGGGGGGCTGCAGATTGAGTGCACTTGAAGGTCAATAGGAGAAGCTTGAACTGTATACGGTAGCGGATTGGGAGCCAGTGAAGCGACTTGAGGAGAGGGGTGATGTGAGAGTATCGGTTCACGCAGTAGATAAGACGTGCGGCGGAATTTTGGACAGATTGAAGGGGGGATAGATGGCTGAGCGGGAGGCCAGCGAGAAGAAGGTTGCAATAGTCAAGGCGAGAGGTAACGAGCGAGTGGACCCTTATAGCACAGTAATGTGGTGATTACAGATTCTGCAGCCATGCAATAAAAGTTGTTTTATTTATTTATTTTTTTTAACAGTGTATTGTGTGCAGGAAATGTTTCACAAAGTCTGAGGCAGTGTAGAAAACTGTTTTCTGCAACAGCTCCCCCACCAACCTGACCCCTCTTCCCATTTCCAAAAAGGTCCCAGTGTCTAGGACACCCATAGTACACTCTGAAACCCCTCACCCTCTATCTTAAATGAGGCAGAAATGATGGTGTCAGAAAAGGTGTGGGTATCACCTCCAGAATGGCAACACCCTGCTCCTCGCATTGCATCCTGCCAGAGAAGGGATTCAGAAGAAGCCATCGTTACAGCTTTCCTTCTGTCCAAGCTCTAAAAATTTACTTCAGGAGACTTTAAAAAAAAAAAAAAGGTCAGGCCAAGAGCTACAAAATAGTGACTTGGTCAAATACTACGCACATTCTGTCCCTATTAACAAGCACCAAGGATCGCCCTGGAGGTATGAAGAGACAGTATTAAGAAAATTCTCCGAGATCTATAATTCACAGTTTGTAAGCAGAAAGTCAATCTGCCTGTGCAAGGGCTGCTTCCTGCTCCCCAGCCTCCACTGCTAAACCAGGATTTCCTTGCAGCCTGTGTTGCAGTTTGTTGACACATCCCAACACCCCCACCCCTTTACGTCTTAAAATTAAGGAACAGAAGAAAAATACAGCAAGATGGTAATTGAGAGTGTTTTGATCTATCATAAAAAATGAACTCAAATTCATCACAAATGCTTGCAACCCCTTCCATAATTCACTCCTAACCCCATGAGTCACATAGAACAGGATATGGTTACAGTAAAAAGTCTGTTATCCAATGTAAACAGGACTGACCCATTGTCGGATAATAGGGAAGACAATGGTAACCCCTCAAACAATAGAGTGGCGGAGTGGCCTAGTGGTTAAGAGCACTGGTCTTGCAATCCAGAGGTGGCCGGTTCAAATCCCACTGCTACTCCTTGTGATCTTGGGCAAGTCACTTAACCCTCCATTGCCTCAGGTACAAACTTAGATTGTGAGCCCTCCTGGGACAGAGAAATAGCCAGAGTACCTGAATGTTACTCACCTTGAGCTACTAATGAAAAAGGTGTGAGCAAAATCTAAATAAATTGAGATTCTGTTGCTACTATTTGAGATTCTATAAGGAATGTTGATATTATCTGAGATTCTGAATGGAATGTTGCTAGTCTGAGGTTCTACTCAGAATGGAGTGGCCTAGTGGTTAGAGCACTGGTCTTGCAATCCAGAGGTGGCCGGTTCAAATCCCACTGCTATTCCTTGTGATCTTGGGCAACTCACTTAACCCTCTATTAACTCAGGTACAAACTTAGATTGTGAGCCCTCCTGGGACAGAGAAATAGCCAGAAAACCTGAATGTGACTCACCTTGAGCTGCTACTGAGAAAAAAAAAAGGTATGAGCAAAATCTTTAAAAAAAAAAAAAAAAAAAATGCATGACCAAAAGGCAGAACTATTTCACAGCAAAAATGTAGGGGCCCAGGTTTGAAACTATTTGTCTCATGTGCAAACCTTCCCTCGTGCTATGCTGGAAAATGGAAAGAGTGACATCAGGGGATATGACCGATTTGTCTTGTCAGCAAAGGTTGGATAATCAAACCCGTACTGTATTTAATATCCATCCTTAGTCCTCTACAGTTTCAGCTCTCTCTAATCTTTTTAAACCTACAGGTTACAAGTTAAAAAAATTTGCATCTTTCCCTGGGACACTCATGTGTTTTATAGGTTGGGTCAAGGTCAAACGAAGAAATAGTACTTGTTCCAGTGATTTTGTGTTTTAAATACTGAATAGAAGATATAAATTAAACCTTTACTACGCCAGATAGAGCTTGTGAGCACTGCTATGTCTACAGGCGAGACCTGTCGTTCCAAAGAAGATCAAAAGCAAGATAACGGGTTTCAAACTAGAAAAGTGGATCCATTTATTGTCAGTAAGACATGACAAGCCAAGCCATCTCCTAAAATTACGAGACACTGACAACATTCATGGTGAAAAAGCAAATACTTTATTCACTAGGTTTCAAAATAGATAATTTGTTGTTCATCCTTCTACAATAGACAATAATTTAAACACAATTTTAGAAATATTAAACAAAAGTGGTATATATATATAAAACAAAAAAAAGGAAGCCTACTTGATCTACAAAATTTTGGAAATTAAGACAGAACACAGAGGAGGGTATAAAACAATACAGAAATGAAATCTTCACAGGCTTATGACACGTAAGACCATTTCCCATTGAAAGGAGACACACTTTTATGCTTGTGTACACAATCAGTTCACCTGTGAATCTTCCATCATGCAACATATTCCTCCCATCTTCATTGTATTTGGAAGAAAGTCCTACGCTGGGGAAGGGTATGTGGGCACTTTTGTACCAGAGTGCCTGGTTACTGCTTTTAAAGGGGGAAATCTTCCCTTTGAAAGCTCCTTACAAAAGGGACTTGTATTCTGTGTGTTGCAGACCAGGGCTACCAGGCACATGCAAAGATTCTCCCCATCATGGGCCATTTGCCACAGCTCTGCCTGGTAGACCTAAGCCGGTACATGGAATGCATGAGTACAAGTTGAATAATATTTTCAACTAGCCCAGCTGGATCCGATTGAAACAGCAGTCCAATTCATCTGAAGCCACTAACAAAAAATGTTATACGACATGTAGAATTTTTTGTAGGTCCAATACATCTCAAGTCTGTTCGCATTTGGGACATCCTTAAAGCTAGATCCAGGACCACCACTGTACTCTGGTCACACTTCTAAAGCAAAATGTCACACACACGAGAGACATATCCCTCACCCTACCAGGAGAATCAATTTTCAGACATGAGCTATAGCAGAAAAAGGCTGGCAGAGTAAACAGAAATAGGCTTAAAAAAAAAAAGCCAGGAGTGCATTTAAAAACAGGTTTTACTAAGCTCAGTTTAAAGACACGAACAGAACAAATATGGGCAGAGTCCCATAGCCAACCAAAAAAACGTCCGAGGAATGTTTTACAGACAGTTGCGTCTAAAACAGGAAAGTAAGAAATCCCAGGGAACCCAATGCCCATTTCAGAACTGGCCAAATAATGTATTTACACTGGAGGCCTTCACTGTACCCCGAGATTACCCAACAGCAAGATATGTGCCTATGCTGATAGAGGGGACCAGGGGATCCTTCCAGAACATCAGTGTGGAAATGTGCAGGTGAGCATACATTCATTAATATCCATGTCAAGCCCACATGACGTGCGAGTAACAGGAGCTGGAGGGTGCCATCTTAACATTCAACCATATCAGACTTCTTGAGCTTGTACAAAAACACAGGAACATGATGCACTCATAGGAATTTTACTGACAGGCAAGCTGGTCTCATCAATAAAAAGAAGATTATTTCAGAGCTAATTACAAAAATCACACATTTAACTCTGCTTCCCTGAGGATTCCAAGATGTCTTGTTATTTTGAAAGCTATGGGATATGATCTCACTTATTGAGAGACTGGTCAGTTCCCCCCCCCCCCCCCCTCACAAATCACAGCCTTGACATCTACTTGAGGAGGAAACCTCAAAAATGCATTTTGGAAAGGAAAAATTTACTGTACAAGTATTCACATCTTATGATCACTTGATGGTTAAGAGACATATTTGGCACGTTACATAGGACTTAACTTGTTGCAGCTACTTATTCCAGTCTCCACTTTTGACTGTTACATAGCTCCAGCAGAGTCTTCAGGGCATGAGATGTTCTGTACGTTAAATAACTTAAGTGTTATTCATGTTCAATCTTTGCAGCTAGAGTCATATCGTAATCATATTGTCTACAAGTATTGTAACTGGTTTGGAAAAAGTCATAACCAGAGGAAGGCGAAAGTTTACACACACACGAATATAATTTGTGCAGTCCTGGTCTGTCATTGGCCCTCTAATTGACGCCCTTATCGATGTGGCAATACAGGTACATGGACACTACCATCGCCGCAAGCTGTAAAGAGGAAGCCAGATCAAAAAGTTAATGTCCATAAAAAGCGACAAAGCCATACAAGATTCTGAATTACTATACCTGGGGGACACCGGATAGATGGGTCTATTCTAAATCACAAACCAGAGCTTGTAGAATATCACTGTCTATAAACCCATCGCATATATCGATGTTCTCTCTTATAATTAAAGGAGGAAAAACCTCAAACAAATGTTGGGCAGCTCCTTTGTCAATACCTATATCGACCTTAGGGAGGCCTCACAGAAAAACCTCCTAAACTATTCACTTTTGCTCTTGAACCCAAAAATTGAAACTTTTCAGTTGATGAGTCTTCCGATCAATCTCTTGTCTACTGACCACGGCCCAACTTTGGCCAAGGTGTCGAATCCTGCATCAGGGTTTGCGGTATCTATCAGCTGGGGTTTTTTTCAAGGCTGGAATCCTACTCCAGCCTTGAAAAAACCCAGCTGATATCGTGGACCCTAATGCAGGATTCAAAACCTTGGCTAAAGTTGGGCCGTGGTCAGTAGACAAAGAGATTGATCGGAAGACTCATCAACTGAAAGATAAGTTTCAATTTTTGGGTTCAAGAGCAAAAGTGAATAGTTTAGGAGGTTTCTGTGGGGCCTCCCTAAGGTCGATATAGGTATTGACAAAGGAGCTGCCCAACATTTGTTTGAGGTTTTTCCTCCTTTAATTATAAGAGATAACATCGACATTTGTAGATATATGTGATGGGTTTATAGACACCAGATGGGGACACTAATTACATAGTGCTGCAGAAAGTCAACAGAGAGGGGACTTAACCCCCGTAGTGGTCACCACAATGTATAATTGGGTAGGTCTATTCATGCATCCCAAGGCCACGTGATAGGTGCCCATAAAAAAAAAACAGATGGTATGCCTCAGCAAATTTTGCACCTTGGTCAGTGTGCCGTGAGATAAAAAAAAAGGTTGAAAAAAGTCACTGGTGTAAAAACATCAATTCCTGAAATGTGACTGATAAAACAGTCAATGAATCTCTACCTTATAAAAAGGTGATTTGTCTTAGAATCCAATATTCCCAACCTTCGTTATTAAATAAATATCAGACAAACCCAAATGCATCCATAGAAAGTGGAACAACTATTGATCTGCTTTAGCTCCGAAACATGGGGACTCGTAACATAGTAAATGATGGCAGATAAAGACCTGAACGGTCCACCCAGTCTGCCCAACAAGATAAACTCATTTTACATGGTATGTAATACTTTATATGTAAACCCAAGTTTGATTTGCCCCTGCCTTTCTCAGGGCACAGACTGTAAAAGTCTGCCCAGCACTGTTCCTGTACTAAAGGTTCTGAGGCTAACGTCGAAGACCCTTAAAATTTACACTTTGTGAGGCAAGACTTCCCTCGGCTGAACCCATACTGACTCTGTCCCATTAAACCATGTTTGTCTATTAGGCTCATTTTCGAAAAAGGACGTCCATCTTTCGACATAAAACGGAAGATGGGACGTCCTCCCAGAGACATCCAAATCGGTATAATCCACCTGTCTCTTGAGAGGCAGTGCTTGTGAGAAATGATGTGACAGTATGACAGGGTATCTAGAGGTGACCATAGTGACACGTGAACCCAGCTGAGCCCTTCAACAGGCATGGACTAGCCTATGGGATAAAGGCTCAGCTCTAGTTTTAAGGGAATCAAGGAAAAAAAAAAAAAAGAGTTTCTTTTAATCTCAAGGTGAAGGTTAATATACCTTTCACTGATCAGTCAAACACAGGTTCCTCATCTTAAAACTAAGCCCAGAAAGGTGTCTCAAGAGCCTGCAAATAAATTTAATTTTCTAAGACCAGTATGGCTACTGAAACTCAAACCTATGAATCTATGTAAGGGGACAGAAAGAATTAAGAGATTACACTGACTGAATTCAGTCTCCTGTATAACCAGACATCTTTTAAGATGTGACCAGCCCTATCCGCAATTAACAGCTGCCCCTCAGGGGGGTGGAGGGAGGAGGAGGAGAATTAAGCTACTTACTTCTAATGCACAAATTCCAGCTGCCACCCCTCCAACAACGGCTGCATTCTGCTTGAGTGTGGATATCAACTCCTTAAAACAGCCCTGGAGACGATAAACAGCACTGAAAATTAGGTTGTTCCAACAGATGTATATCCTATGTTCATTATAGGATCTTTATCTGATCAGATCATTAATGACCCAGCCCTGGTTATTTTCTCATCTCAGTCCATAGTCATCTTTTTTCACTTGTTCCAAAAATTACAAAGACTAGGGGACACTATTACATGGAAATACTTTTAAAACAAATAGGAGATATTTTTTCACTCAATGAATAGCTAAACTCTGGAACTCTTTGCCGGAGGAGGTGGTAACAGTGGTTAGCGTATCTGGGTTTAAAAAAAGGTTTGGACAAGTTCCTGGAGGAAAAGTCCATAGTCTGTTATTGAAATGGTAATGGGGGGGAGCCACTGATGCCCTGTGATTGGTAGCATGGAATGTTGCTACTTTTTAATATTCTGAATGGAATGTCACTACTATTTTGGGTTCTACATGGAATGTTGCTACACTTTGGGGTTCTGCCAGGTACTTGTGACCTGGATTGGCCATTGTTGGAAACTGGATATTGGGCTAGATGGACCATTGGTCTAACCCAGTATGGCTGTTCTTATGTATGTTCTCATTGAACACTACAACACAACAAAGCAGAGATGGTACAATGTACAAAACAAAAGTCCAAAATACAACAAAAAGCACCAAGAGCCTTCCAAAAAGGGACAGTTCCTTTAATTAGAAAAGTCAATCTTCCAAAATAGACCCAACACAGGCAGTGTTTCGGCACACAGTGCCTGCGTCAGGGGTCTGCGTTAGAGATAATATAAATAGGAAAACTGATACCAATGTGAATAATAAAACAATGCATTTAAAAAAATATGTAAAACCATTAAGAAATAAGCATGAATGAAAAGTGCATATAAAATCTTGAAGCTATAAATAAAATATACAGATAATAAAATGAATTAAAACATGGTTAATAAAAGATAATGTGTGAAACATTTATGGAAGAAAATGAATAATGCAATGTGTAAGTTTGACATGCATGTGGAATCTATTGACAAAGTGCAATACATATATACATTGTAAATGAACCTTAAACACAGCAACATTGTTTAAATGGAAAGAAAATATGTTAACAAGATGAGTCAGTCAACTAAATAAATACATGATCCTTATTGAGCAAATGAGAGCTGAAAGTCACCAAATGTGTTCTGAGAGAAAATGAGTGCTGTGTAAAAGCAACCAAACTTCATTATGAAATAAAAAAATTCTAAAAAAAAATGAAATTAAAAAAACAGTTAGTGACTGATGTAGGTGAAAAACGTATGTTGTGAGAGGATTATACATGTTAACCTAGTTCAAAAAGAAGGGGGGAGCAGCGTGATCAATTGTCCTGATCTATAAAGATCCCAAAAAGATTTCTAAAAAAAAAAAAAAAAAAGTTTTTTTTTTAATATTTTTATTTCATAAGGAAGCAGTTTGGTTGCTTTACACAGCACTCACTTTATATCAGAACACATTTGGTGACTTTCAACTCTCATTTGCTCAATAAGGATCGTGTATTTAGTTGAATGACTCACATATTTTCTTTCCATTTAAACAATGTTACTGTGTTAAGGTTCATTTACAATGTATATATGTATTGCACTTTGTCAATAGATTCCACGTGCATGTCAAACTTACACATTGCATTATTCATTTTCTTCCATAAATGTTTCACACATTATCTTTAAATGTACCCTAAGGAAGTTTTAGTAACCATGTTTTAATTCATTTTATTATTCTGTATATTTTATATTTAAATCATTTTTATTGGCAGAAACAGAATTACAACAGTTCCCAATGAAAAGACAAGAGCATTATTCCAACCGTTGATCTAAGATCAGTAGACATTTTTCCGCCCCCTTCCTCCCCCCCCCCCAACAATACTAGAATTCCAAAACTTTATGGCGCAACTTAGTATACATTAAATGTGAAACATTACATTACCCAACATGGTAAGTACATCAGACAAGCTCATTAAGCTGATCTTATCCAAACACAAATGCATTAAAACCAATTCTGTATATTTTATTTATAGCTTCAAGATTTTAGATGCACTTTTCATTCATGCTTTTTCTTATCTTAATGCTTTACATATTTTAAAATGCATTATATGTTTTATTATTCACATTGGTTTTTATCAGTTTTCCGATTTATATTGTTATGTCTAACACAGACCTCTGACACAGGCACTGTGTGCCGAAACATGGCCTGTGTTGGGTCTATATTGGAAGATTGACTTTTCTAATTAAAGGAACTGTGTCCCTTTTTTGGAAGGCTCTTGGTGCTTTTTGCTATATATTATTTCTTACTGAACACTAGACATCATTTAGCATCCTCTTGGAATGGGGTGGACAACCAGTGGCCCAAAACCATGGTAAGTATACACAGAAAATACCAAGTTTTGGCAATAATAGAGCTACATCAGACTTCTAAGACATGGAAGAAACCTGCACAACTCAAGGATGTGCATTCATTAGCATGCCTTGGAAACTTTAGCATGCACTAAAAAAAAAAAAATATTAACCTATGTATCGAGAGTAATTAAAATGTGCGGAAAAAAGCCAAACCCAAACGATCATTGTGCTCATCCCTACCATGGAGTAAGAATGGGTGAATGCCCAAGGCTAGACTGGCTTTGCCAAAAACTGTGTTAATTAGAAAACTTGATTTAACAAAAAAAAAAAAACAGAGGGGGGGGGGGGGGGGGTGTGGAGACATGGAGGTGGTAGAAGGGCAGAACGCACACACACACAGTTACCAAGTCCTGTCTGAAAGAACATGGTAGCTATGAATTAAATTGCACACGAACTGTTGATATGCTCAGTCACAGCAAGTCCTGGTAAGAGGCTCATCCCACGTTTGCTTGGTTTACCGTGCCAGTGGTTCTCAACCTGGTCCTCAAAACCACCTAGTCAACTATCCACCCCTCATGATTGATATATGAGAAATTTGCATATATTGCAGGCAGATCTCATGCATATTCACAAGGGATATGAAAACCAGACCAGCCAGGTGGTGTCTGAGGCTTGATTGGGGGAAGGGAAGAGATAGGAAAACCCCAACATGAAAAAAAGCAGCAAGAATGAATTGGTTCTGCTGGTGCTAATAAGAGATCTTGCATTAGGCCCCATGGCCTGGGAGGGGGCACAGAAGCCTCCACGTTTTAAAACAGTAGTGTAGCCAAGAGGGGGGGGCCTGCCCCCCCAGTTTGGGTTCAGGCCCCAAAGTCTGCTGGTTTGGCCGTCAGGGGTCCCGAAGCCCTGTCAGCAGAAGCTTTCCTGTGTATTCGCTGCCGTGCTGCCTGCCCTGCTTCCCCCCCTCCCCCCACCTGCGTCAATGCTCAATTACACTAAAACTGAGCATGTGCACCAGGGTGGGAAAGCAAGGCAGGCAGCACGGCACTGGGAGTATTGGCACAGGAAGGCTTGTGCTGGTGGGGCTTGGGCCCCCCCCCCCCCCCCCCCACACAGGCAAGGTCTGGCTACGCATCTGGTTTGAACATTAAATCTCAATAAGTAAAGCACGAAAATACAGTAAAAAAAAAAAAAAAAAAAAAAAAAAAAGACACACAGAAAAAGCTTCCAGGATCTTCATTCAAGATAAATCCAAGCAATAGATTGGAAAAACATTTGTAGGAAAGACGTAACATACAGCATTATGTTCAGAAAATCAGAAATTGTAAAGGGGGAGAGGGGACATGTTCAAATGGTGCCTCACCTGTACATCGCTAACGTGGGCATGTTCAGCTGTACAAGACTCGGTGGTATTTTTACAGCAGTACTTGGGGTAAGTGTTACCATTTTCTTTGTAGTAATAGGAGTCGTCGAAATCTGTGTAGTTATTGAATCCACAGCACTTCAGCTGAAAGGGAAAAATGTAAAAAAAAAAAAGAAGAAGATTTTAACCTCTCAAGCTTGGCATCACCCACCAGGGGTCGTATTTTACAGAGTGAGCAGGCCATACTGTCTATATGTTCACATACATCACCCATCGTGGAGTTCCAGATCTGCGTCACATCTGCTTTCTTGCCATAGTCGTCTTTCAGTACCGGCCCCACCAATGTCTGCAGCAGGGTTTCTGCCTATAATGAAAAGAAAAAAAAACCCCACACTGTACTAGAAACATCTTAAACCAGTCTAGACACAGATGAATTTTTTTACTTCCTGCCCAACCATTCAAGTTGCAACTCTCCTTATTCTGTGTACCACTGCCCTTGAAGGCCAGAAGAACACTGCCAAGGATTGCCACCCTAGAACTGACTCCGAGCATTTCTGGATTAAGATTACCAAGTTCACAGGAATCTCGTTTGAAAGAAAGGTGCCAAGAGAATCCAAGAACATAACGACGGTTGACTGAGGCCTATCCAAGATTTCCGTTCCCTTCCTACTGCAATATCAAAGACCATCTAATCTCTGGCAATTTCTTCACGACCAAGGCGAGTCTGGGCTTGCGTCGGGCTTGCATCAAATTCACATACTACCATTTTAACCCACACTGTGTACCCTGGGAGAGAGCTGCTTGGGGACAGAAATTTCACCCGTCCCTGCCCATTCCTGCTGGAAATCTAACGTGTCCCCACTGGAATCTCCTCCATCCCCTATGATAAAATAGCCCAATTTCCCCTCTCAGTGCTTATGGGGATGTCAATGCTATCAACCATATCCATTAAAATTTCTTTAGTGTCATTACAAATTGCACTGGCACTACACTTCCGCAGAAACCCCATAGGACCTGCGTCCGTCCCTATGAACCTGGAGGGGGATTCCCCTTAACTCCATTCCTGTGCAGCTCTCTACTACGAGAATGATTTTTCTTGTGTTACTGCTTGACCTTCCCCTTCCGGGCTGATCTCAAACAAATCCTTGTTCCAGGACCTGCCTCTTGTGCATCTCCAGCACTGCTGACATGGGTTATCTTTCTTACAGCTTACGTTAGAGATCACAAGTATTTAACCTTTCATGTCTTCTCCTCAACCACTTTTCAAGTTGTATGCTCAGATCTTTAAAAAAAATATCTACTACAGGGTATCCTTTTGCACGGGAAAGCTCGAAGTACAATCTCTTTAGTACCTAAATTCTTTTATTTATTTTATTGCATTTGAATCCCACATTTTCCCACCTATTTGCGGGCTCAGTGTGGCTTACAATACATTGTGAAAAATGAATACACAATTTGTAGCAATACGATTATGGGTTACATTGTGAAGAGTTATGTAAAGATAAAATTCAGAGTCAAAATATCATTAGGGGATAGAACAATGGAGTGTTAAAATGGGGAATTGATAGGGTGATAAAACAATAGCAAGAGAACATTAGGGTATAACAATTTTATCTGTGGGTAGAGTTTTAAGTGTGGTGAAAGTATGGGGGAAGAGAATTCAGAGAGAGTGTATTGGTGCATTTCTATTAGTGTGTATGGATTTCATGTGGTTTGATCTTTGCGATAAGTTCTCAAAGAGATGAGTTTTCAATAGTTTGCGGAAGTCGGTTAATTCGTAGATCGTTTTCAGGTTGCGTGGTAGTGTATTCCAGAATTGTAAACTTCAAGTACTCAATTAGGTTAACTGGTGCAGTCGACGAGGTCTCTTATATGAAGAGGGTAAATAGTTGCAACTGGGGAATAGTTACTGAAGAGGAAAAGACCTGCCGCCTGCTTACAAGTTGGACATTTTGGAGTCATGCTGGTGACTCGGAAAGATCTGGGACTTACCATCGATGTGTAGACCAGAGCAACGACAGCCGCAGCAACTTCAGCTATGAAGATAATAAGAATGATGGAGAAGAACTGGAAAAAAAACAAGAAAGGAAGAGAATTAACGCAATGGATGTGGTCCGTATAGGCTGCATAACCTGTGTATGGGTAACACCATTTAAATCCACACTACTGTTATTGTAAAATCCACTCAGCTGCCAGTCTCGTCTTCCGCCAGGGTCGCTTTACTCATACTACCCCTCTCTTCAAGTTGCTTCACTGGCTCCTTATCCGTTTTCGCATCCTGTTCAAACTTCTTCTACTAACCTATAAATGTATTCACTCTGCTGCTCCCCAGTATCTCTCCACACTCGTCCTTCCCGTGCACTCCGCTCCATGGATAAATCCTTCTTATCTGTTCCCTTCTCCACTACTGCCAACTCCAGACTTCGCGCCTTCTGTCTCGCTGCACCCTACGCCTGGAATAAACTTCCTGAGCCCCTACGTCTTGCCCCATCCTTGGCCACCTTTAAATCTAGACTGAAAGCCCACCTCTTTAACATTGCTTTTGACTTGTAACCACTTGCCTCCACCTACCCTCCTCTCTTCCTTCCCGTTCACATTAATTGATTTGATTACTTTATTTTTTGTCTATTAGATTGTAAGCTCTTTGAGCAGAGACTGTCTTTCTTCTATGTTTGTGCAGCTCTGCTTACGCCTTGTAGCGCTATAGAAATGCTAAATAGTAGTAGTACTACTGTTATTGTAATCTCCTTACTTGCCCGTGAACAAAGATGTAAAAAAAAAAAAAAAAAGTCTGCATAGGAAGTGGGTATCAGCCAAAAGATGTTTTAAGTGCCCCCGTTCCCCACCAGAATGCTCAAAAATCAGTTATCAGCCAGGGTATCTTTTATTAGTTGTACCCATTTCTCCAGGGACAGTGTGTTGGATGGGAGGGGAGTTTCCAACACAAATCCATTCATTCAACCAACTCATACTCTAGATCCCCTCCACGGTTTTTTTCCTAACCTAGGATGGAAACTGGTTCTCCAGGAATTAGGAGTTTTCCTCCAAGGTCATAGACGAAGCAAGAAGAGATCAAGGATGAAAGGCGAGTTTCCTCTATATTTCCAATGCAAATATTTAAGAGTCCCAAGGGAAAAAACAATTTCTAATGAAGAGCTTTTCTCTTCCACAAACAGAGTTTACTGTAACGTTTATCTTCCTGATGAGGTGGAGCAAACTGTTGGGTTATGGTTTTAAGATTGCATTAGTGCATTGTTTGCCCAAGTTTTTCATTTAAGTCAAGTAAACAGTTGAATGTTGAACACTAATCTGGTGCAAGTGTGTGTAGATATAAGGGGGGGGGGGGGAGGGAGAAGACAGGTTTGATTTCTTTTACTGCCAGCAGACTTTCCATTAGGGATATGCATTTACTGCAGACGACACTCCCCATGTTTTATCATTTTTAAAACAGTGAAAGGATGTAAGAAAAAACACACACAAAAGCTCGTGTTCCTCATGCATCACCAACAGTGCACACTTTTACAGGTGCAAATATGAAAAATCTTGTAAAAAGGACATGAAAAATGGTTGAACTGCCGACTACTGTCCATGAGCATTAAAGGTCTTGGGAAAGACTCTCCACCTACCAGGAAGGGCCTGGGACATAGTTGTTTGTTCACCAACCTACCGGAAGAGCTCTTGCATCCTTCAAATCAAATCAAAGAGTATTGGATGGGTGGGCGGTACATATACACAAAGACAACTCCATCATCCCCACTTGTCAAGCAAGCCCAAGTTTGGTTGCAGGTGCACAGGTCTCCCAATTAAAACCTGCGCTTTTCCAGTCATGATACAAATATTAG
Organism: Microcaecilia unicolor; assembly: GCF_901765095.1. Taxonomy (NCBI): domain Eukaryota; kingdom Metazoa; phylum Chordata; class Amphibia; order Gymnophiona; family Siphonopidae; genus Microcaecilia; species Microcaecilia unicolor. Next base: position 13,259,308 of record NC_044036.1, on the reverse strand, counting down.
CCCAGGGCTACCCCTACACTGTGACCATCACAGTATGATTTTATCAAGCTGAACGAAAGACTTCATTGCCTACTGTGGCAGTAAGCCCTCCAGTGGTGTAGGCAGAAAGCTGATTTAGGGTGGGCCCATAAGTTCATTTCTTCTTTTTAGTCTCCTTGTGTCCCTCTCCCCCTCCGGTACCAAAAATACCCGGGGCTGACAGGGATCTCCAAACTTCACCAAATACCTCCTCCTGGCTCTAAAAACCTAGTGCAGATTGTAGGGTGAGGACCACTGACTCAAAACATCAAGTCTTAGAGAGATTAAAGCTATAAATGCAAGGGTTCTTTTTTTCTTGGGGGGGGGGGGGGGTTGCACATTGAAGAGGGATGGTTTCTACCACAGGATTTGGAACACTAACGGTTGACATATACTGTTGCACAGGCAATCTAAACCTCATTCTCCTAGTAGAGGCTAAGGTGAGGGCTTTATGTCGTTGGTGCTTAGCTTACTGGAGGAGACTGAGTGTATCAATTGAACATGTTCATGGTGAATTAGCCACTGCTCCACACAGATCAGCTACAGTCCTGTCCAGCGATACACAAGCAGTAGCCCTCATCTCCACTGCATCACTTCCCACAGTGGGGGCAGGGAGTGCTCCCTTCAAACAAAAGGAAACTGCCCACGCCACAATTCCATGTGGCAAGAAGATGGCTGAGCCATGACCCCCACTTGTCCACCCATTTCCGCTGCTTAGGTCCTACTGGACATTTTACGCCCTTAATTTTCCAGAGACTTCTGTCACATGAAGGAGTGTCCACTTCTGGTTTCCTGCTCTTTGGGCTGATAATAGGTACAGCCCTTACCTCCCACTGTCAGAGCTAAGTGGCAATTCGATAACTCGACACCATCAGATTCCATTATAGAATAATGGCGTAGACCTGCCATCAGCATGCCTAAAATGTACATGTGCCCACTTACACCATGTCAATGGCAGGAGTAAGTATGTGAAGTAGGAGACACACCCAAGTCCCACCCATGATCTGCTCGAGTGTACTGAACTATGAAATTCCACAAGGGCCCACATAAAGCACTTACACGGGCAAGTGGCACTTTTTTCCTGCATTTATATAAGATATGTTTGGACCGAGTACAGACTAAGGATAACCCAATATCCTCAACTTTGCATTAGTGCCCCCAGCTGCTTTAGTAAAGACAAGCCAGCTCATTTTCGAAAGAGAAGAAAGGGCGCCCATCTTTTGACACAAATCGGGAGATGGGCGCCCTTCTCTCAGGGGCACCAGAATCGGCATAATCGAAAGCCGATTTTGGGCGTCCAACTGCTTTCCATCGCCGGGACGGCCGAAGTTCCCGGGGACGTGTCGGAAGGGTAGCAAAGGTGGGACAGGAGCGTGCCGGGATGTGGTTAAGAGATGGCCGGCTGTGGGCAATAATGGAAAAAAATGGGCGTCCCTGGCGAGAATTTGGTCCAAGTCACAAAAAAATGCCCGAACTGCCCAGATGACCACCGGAGGGAATCAGGGATGACCTCCCCCGACTCCCCCAGTGATCACTAACCCCCTCCCACCCTCAAAAAATAACTAAGAACTTTTTTTGCCAGCCACAAATGTCATACTCGGTCCATGACAGCAGTATGCAGGTCCCTGGAGCAGGTTTAGTGGGTGCAGTATACCTCAGGCAGGTGGACCCAGTTCCATCCCCCCCTCCCACCTGTTACACTTGTGGTGGAAAATGGGAGCCCTTCAAAACCCACTGTACCCACATGTGGGTGCCCCCCTTCACCCCTTAGGGCTATGGTAGTGGTGTATAGTTGTGGGGAGTGGGTTTTGGGGGGAGGGGGGCTCAGCACCCAAGGTAAGGGAACTATGCACCTGGGACCAATTTTCCAACTCCACTGTAGTGCCCCCTAGGGTGCCCGGTTGGTGCCCTGGCTTGTGAGGGGGACCACTGCACTACAAATCCTGGCCCCTCCCATGACCAAATGCCTTGGATTGGTTCATTTTTGAGATGGGCGCCATCGGTTTCCATTATAGGTAGAAAACCGAGGGCGCCCATCTCTAAATCCGGCGATCTCAGCATTTAGGCGGGGCCAACCATATTTTCAAAATGAAAGATGGACGCTCATCTCGTTCAATAATACGTTGGCCCCGCCCCTTCACCGAGCCATCCTCAGAGATGGGCATCTCCATTCAAAAATGCCCCTCAAGGTATCCTATTGGTGTTGATTTGAGTCATCAGCGGCATCACTTACAAGGGTGCAAGGAGGAAGGGGCTGCAGTCACCCCCAGCCCCAGGCAGTATGCACAGTAGAATAACTGCTCAAAAAAGTGGAAAAAATTATCCTAGGAACCAGATGTTGGGACCAACAGACCTTACAGGTTGGCAACAAATGGATTTAGGTCAGCTGATTCAATCTTATTGATTTATCATAGTAATAAGACAAGTATCAGGACACTGTAGTAATTAATTACTACTCTCTCAGCTTTCCAGGAACAGTTCCTTCAACAGTCACATCCTTCCACAAGAGACCTCCCCCACTTGTACCCAGGTTCACCCACCAAGATTCTAGTAACCTTAGCCAAACACTCACGATGATCAGAAGACACTTGCTCTCCTTTTGAGCTCCGCAGCATCCCAGGAATCCCAGTACCACCAAGATGGCTCCAATGGCAATGAGGAAGTAGCCAACATTAACGAACTGCATTGCAGAAGAGGAGAGCGCTCCAAAAATTTTCATGAAGGAGCTACTGTCCACTGAGACCCAGATCCCAACTCCCAGCAATGCACCGCCTCCAAGCTGGGAAGACAAAAAGTTAGAAAGTCATATTATGAGACAACAGAACTATACAGAGTACTTCTGAAGAGAGTAATCAGGTGAATCCAGCTCACACTACAGAGGAATAATTACAGCACATGACCCACTTCTCAGCTCCAACATCTGTCCGCGAAATGGTAACATGAGGCAACTCAGAAGAGCCAAGAGGAGGATTGAGCTACACCCTCACTCAGGAAATCAACAGCTATATTCAACCTCATAACCAACATCTAGGTGCATGGGTGAAACCAAAGGGTTGTAACCCCTTCCCCCCCCCCCCCATTAATACAGGGTTCCCAGTTTAGCCTGTGCTGGTAATGCACCCCATTAAGCCTAGCGAAAGGGCCAGAAAGAACATGGAGTGGAGGAGTGGCCTAGTGGTTAGGGTGGTGGGCTTTGGTCCTGGGGAACTGAGTTAGATTCCCAACACAGGCAGCTCCTTGTGACTCTGGGCAAGTCACTTAACCCTCCATTGCCTGCCGCATTGAGCCTGCCATGAGTGGGAAAAGCGTGGGGTACAAATGTAACAAAAATAAAATAAATCAATCTACCCTGTTTCCCCGAAAGTAAGACATCCCCCGAAAATAAGACCTAGTAGAGGTTTTCCTGAAATGATAGATATAAGGCCTCCCCCGAAAGTAAGACCTAGCAAATTTTTGTTTGAAAGCAGGGCCGCCGAGAGTCGGACAAGGCCGCCCCCCCCCCCACCCGAGGTCGCCGGGCCCCCCCTCCACCCACCCTCCGTCGCTCCCGGAACTAACCTTAAACACCTCCTTTCACCTTCGCAGCAAGCAGCAGCAGGGCAGACCTCTTCCTTCCGTGCCGCACCCTTGCGGACGTTACGTCAGGCGAGGGCGGGACAACGGAAGGAAGGAGTGACCTGTCCTGTTGCTGCGAAGGTGAAAAGAGGCGTTTAAGTTCCGGGAGCGATGGAGGGCGGGCGGGCCAACCCCGATGTTTCCCCCCAAAATAAGACAGCCCCTGAAAATAAGACCTAGCGCATTTTGGGGGGCAAAAATTAATATAAGACAGTGTCTTATTTTCAGGGAAACACGGTAGTACCTACTAGAAGAACAAGGCCACAATTGCTTAGTGACTGACCTGCACGTGTTCATTTGGGAAGAAGACTTTGTAAGGGTGGTAACGTGCAAGTGGGAAGGATGTCTACATGCTTGTACCCCTCCCACCATACCTATCAGCCACACATCCCATACTCTCTTCCTAATATCCGTTTACTACACAGTGCTGTCAGTTGAAGGACTATCCAACACGCAGCGCCATGCTGTGCTCCTCTGTCATCACCAACCCTTCATTTTACCCTGTGCTTGGCTCATCCTATATCTCCAGGGCTCCCCATTAGTTCCGTTTCGTCTCCTCCTCCTCTGGTTACACTTGGATCTGTTGTGATTGTTTGGCTATGGACGCGCTATTGGTGTCTCCCGTAGCCAAGACCCAACCTGGAATGACGCTCATCACATGCAATGGTTTATAATCTGACTGATCAATCAACAAAAAGGACTTATTTTGGATTGATGAAGCCAACAAACCTGGATTTGGGATAAGAGCCTCTGGTGAAAATCTGAGACTTGTTTGAAGTACATTTAAACGGGGGAATCCCATGGTTGTGCAATATAATTGAGCTCAGTTGATTTATATCTGTTCACAGGGTATCCCAAGGAAATGTATGGCAGCTTGATAAATAATGTAAACATCGGTTGTGCATGTGTGTGAGTGAGATAGAAGGGGAGGGAGGGGTTGTTTGGAATTCTGGGGGCACTTTGTGTTATATTGTAAGATGGTTTATATTTAATGATTTGATAAATAAAAGTTATTGATAAAATTGATTGTTCAATTTTGAGTATTTGGTGGATATATTAAGTAATTGTACTCTGGTTTAAAATACATTTCCCCACATAGGTTAATGTTTTATACACTTGGTTTTGTCCACTTATTAGGTCCTACCTACAATACCTGGATGTCACAGTCCGACAAGAAAACGTTTTATTCCATAAATACACTTAAGCCTACAGGGATGTCTACAGCACTAAGGAGTGACCCGGTTGCATTCTGCTTGTAGAAACAGAATTCTCAGATCAGCAAGGATGAACTACTATGTTACCCGTTGAGCAGTGACCTCCAAAATGTCCCCAATGGGACACTGAATGTGTTTATTACAAGACTTGCTATACTGCCCTTCAGATTGCATTAGAGCGGTTTATAAAATTAAATAGTCAAAACAACGCTATTCGTACATCAATATAATTTAGTTACACGTTTCTTCAGGTGCAACAAAAACCGCTAACCAACAGCATTACTGTAATTGCTATGCCTTTGACTCGATATTTTCAAAATAAATAAGTCAAAACAGAAAAAAAAAAAGTTAAAAGAAAGACAGGTCCTAAGGTGCTGCCACTCCCATTACTCACCCGAAGCTAGTCAGATTGCATGTGTCTGGGAGCAAAAAGCAAGCTTTAGGACTGTCCTTATAGCTAGCACATGACGTTTCCATTCAAACATAGTATGGGATGGAGTTTCTAAGAAGAGGGATCAGTGTATAAGTGGCATCCAGAGGTGCGTGAGGGGGAATTGATAGGAGGTTCTGGCTTTGGGATTGCCGTGTGCTAGCAGCATAGGGTACTGGAGTTGAAAATAAATGGTGGCTGTCTGAAGTCAAGAATCTTAATGACTTGACTAAGGCAAGGATTTGAGCTTAATTCTAAGCTATTTGTGGCCAATGATTCCCAATAAGAAGAGAGCGTGTATGTACATGAACTAATCATTTAGCGTTATAGATGGGTTTTACGATGACATGGAATCTTTGAGACAGTAAACTGCATTACAGTAGTCGAAGCAACGTATCACTAGTGTGTTAAGATAAGCAGGGGAATCCGTCTAGCACTACAGTCGTTTTCATCTGATGACGAGATGGAGCATCCTAGGATAGCACTGACTCAAGAAGTCCAATATTCGGAGGCAATTTGCTTTTAACAGCAGGTCAAAAAAGGGTTTTGATTTTTTTTTTTTTAATGGGTTGAAGGATTACTATGGTTAACTGTAGTTCAGAGACAGTTCTAGTTGTTGAAAAAGCAGCAAAAAGATGGACCAAGGCCCAAGAGAGGGTTAACAATAAATGGAGGAATAACAGACTTCAAAGATACCATAATTTTACCAAGAAACTAAGGGGGGTAATGGATTAGGGACCAGGGAGGGTAGCCGAAAAGTACATCAGGCATAAGCAATATTCATGGGGAGATTTCCAAACATGTAGATTTCTAATTTTAGAGGAAGGCAAAAAACGTTAGCAGTGGGCATGGGTAGAATAGCTGGGGGAGGGGGTCTTAACTGACTTGGATGGCTTTCTGGCTAACTTGGAAGCGCAAGCCAATGGGATGTAGTGAATTTGATGGATGGCAACAACTGGACCAGCAGGCATCTTACTCAAGATTAAGAACAAAAAACGTTTAGGGCCTCTTTGCATCCCTGTGGAAGTGGGTTGCAAACCTGTCCTAGGGGAACCCCCAGCCAGGTTTTCAGGATATCCACAATAAATATTCATGAGAGAAGTTTCCATGCACTCCCAACATCTTAACGCAAATCTCTCGGGAATATTCTTTGTGAATATCCTGAAAACCCGACTGGCTGAGGTGCCTCCAGGACCAGGTTTGGGAACCACTGCTATGTAGTGAAGGTGAGTATTGGGCTTTTGAAACCTATCCCGGAGAGGAGGGGGGGGGGGGCCCTATAGCCAGTTGGATTTTTCTGACACATGTAAATGCAAAGTTTCTCTCATGTCTTGAGAATCCAGCGTACTGGAAAACAGCCATCATCTCCCATTTCCCTACAGTCAAGAGGAGAGACGGCCATAAATCAAGGGAATGAGCCCGAGAAGTAATGTCATCAGAAATTTACAGTACAGAACCAAGTTGAACAGATCTGTAATGCAAGTGTGTCAACTCGTTAAAACAAGAAACTGCTCACAATGATTTATAACAAAGTTAGAACCGGTGTTAAAGGCAAGAGAGCAACTTGGATTCTCCATAGGACAACGCCCTGCAACTAGACAGGAAAGCGCTGTACTGACCCACAAGTGAGGAGGCTGAAGTAGCTGAGGCAGCCAGCCAATAACAGAACTGGAAGAGGCACCTCTACCTTGAAATCTAGTGGTATCCATCCCTGCCTTCCAGTATTTAAAAATTTTATATACCACACAATCAAAGTGATCTCAGCAGTTTACAAATTAAAACAAAAAAAAAATCCAATATCAGTCTTCTTATACAGACTAAGCCATATAGCTACTAAAACCATGTTATCATCCGCTCCAAGTACTTTACCTGAATTCCTACACTGTGGTACAATTATTTATTTGTTACATAGTAGATGACGGCAGAAAAAGACCTGCATGGTCCATCCAGTCTGCCCAACAAGATAACTCGTATGTGCTAATTTTGTGTTTACCCTACTTTGATTTGTACCTGTGCTCTTCAGGGCACAGACCGTACAAGTCTGCCCAGCACTATCCCCGCCTCCCAACCACCGGCTCTGGCACAGACCGTATAAGTCTGCCCAGCACTATCCCCACCTCCCAACCACCAGTCCCGCTTCCCACCACCGGCTCTGGCACAGACCGTATAAGTCTGCCCAGCACTATCCCCACCTCCCAACCACCAGTCCCGCTTCCCACCACCAGCTCTGGCACAGACCGTGTAAGTCTGCCCAGCACTATCCCCGCCTCCCAACTACCAGTCCCACCTCCGGCTCTGGCACAGACCGTATAAGTCTGCCCAGCACTATCCCCGCCTCCCAACCACCGGCTCTGGCACAGACCGTATAAGTCTGCCCAGCACTATCCCCGCCTCCCAACTACCAGTCCCGCCTCCCACCACCGGCTCTGGCACAGACCGTATAAGTCTGCCCAGCACTATCCCCGCCTCCCAACTACCAGTCCCGCCTCCCACCACCGGCTCTGGCACAGACCGTATATGTCTGCCCAGCACTATCCCTGCCTCCCACCACCGGCTCTGGCACAGACCGTATAAGTCTGCCCAGCACTATCCCCGCCTCCCACCACCAGCTCTGGCACAGACCGTATAAGTCTGCCCAGCACTATCCCCGCCTCCCAACTACCAGTCCCGCCTCCCACCACCGGCTCTGGCACAGACCGTATATGTCTGCCCAGCACTATCCCTGCCTCCCACCACCGGCTCTGGCACAGACCGTATAAGTCTGCCCAGCACTATCTCCGCCTCCCAACCACCACTACCACTTCCCACCACCGGCTCTGGCACAGACTGTATAAGTCTTCCCAGCACTAGGCCCAATGTGGCTTACATAGTACCAGAGAGGCGTTTTCAGACTCCGGTGAGAACAAATACAAAGTGATGTTGTGGTAGGTAAAGTTCTTGTGGCACAGCCACATTTGGGAATCGTAGAACGGAAGAGTTGTGTTATGTCTATTACGTTTTTTAGTTTTGTTGTGTTGCAAAGATCAGGCATTTATGTTGGATCTGTAGGGTGTGTCTTTTTAAACAGGTTAGTTTTTTTGGTTAATTATTGCCAGCTGGCCAGAGCTGCGAGGGTGCATTGGAGAGGTGACTTTGCACAAGTCATGGATTAGCAGGTATCAGAGAACCCAAGATATGCACATCCTTCTCAAATATCGGGAGAGAGGCTCCCAGCGACTCTCTGGATTTGAGTAGATGTTGGAAGGAGCTTCTTCCATTTCTTCAGGTTTATATTTAGGAGGCTCAAATCCTAGTTTAAAAGTAGAGATGCCAAGTGTCCTCGGGGCCTGTTGCATCTCATGAGAGCAGTGATCATAAGAGGAAAAGAGAAGGGCTAAAGTGGTCTCACCATGGGGAAGGAGTCCGAGCCCTGTCAAATCAAAGAACCCATCAGCTGGCGTTTAGCAGCTGCTGAGAAAAGCCTTTCAAATGCACAGAAGGGGAGAAGGGAGAGGGCTGAGCAGAAGAGACAATAAATCAGATAAGACTTGAGTGGGTACTTGTCATTTATTTCTATGGTTTTTTGCTGGTGCCATGTATTTGCCAGTCCAGATTTTCTAAGGGAAAGTCCAGAGAGTAGCTGGGATGTAGATTTTATTTTGTTACATTTGTACCCCGCACTTTCCCACTCATGGCAGGCTCAATGCGGCTTACATGGGGCAATGGAGGGTTAAGCGACTTGCCCAGAGTCACAAGGAGCTGCCTGTGCCTGAAGTGGGAATCAAATGCAGTTCCCCAGGACCAAAGTCCACCACCCTAACCACTAGGCCACTCCTCCACTGTTGCTACTATTTGAGATTTTACATGGAATGTTGCTATTTCACTAGCAACATTCCATGTAGAAGTCGGCCCTTGCAGATCACCAATGTGGCTGCGCAGGCTTCTGCGAGTCTGACGTCCTGCACACGTCAGACTCACAGAAACAGAAGCCTGTGCAGCCTTCTACATAGAATGTTATGTAGAATCTCCAGTAGTATCTTTTATTTTTGTTACATTTGTACCCTGCGCTTTCCCACTCATGGCAGGCTCAATGTGGCTTACATGGGGCAATGGAGGGTTAAGTGACTTTCCTAGAGTCACAAGGAGCTGCCTGTGCCTGAAGTGGGAATCCAACTCTGTTCCTCAGTTCCCCAGGACCAAAGTCCACCACCCTAACCACTAGGCCACTCCTCCACTCCAGAATTAAGTCTGTTTGTCCTTTGCCTCCTCTTCTCCTTAAAAAGTCACATACTGTGAAACCTATGTGCAGACTTTTAGTTACCAAGTAGACAGCAGTAGAAAGACTAGTTCCTTTTAGGAATAGGTTTTGAAAGAAGGCTTGGTCAGCCTCCCTTTATATATACACGAGAGAACTGTTAGCATTTATAGAAGGACTGCCAAGCACATTTCCATTTCCTTCATTGGTCCCATCCATCCTGGGTGATGGCGGGTAAGCTGGAATGGAAGTGAAGAGAGGTACCCTCGACTCTAGATTTAGGGTTTGTTCCTATCTTGAAAGTTGATAGCTAGAAGCTTTCCATGCAAGGCTTTGCTATCCCCCCCCCCCCCCCCCACACTTTATACTGTCTAGAGTCTTAGATGGGGGGAGGTTCGAATCAGTACCAACAGCACAGTGTATGTTTCTCCACTCCCTGTGTACAGATGCCAACTAGTGTGGCAGCCTCCCAGTGTTGTAGGGGTAACTTCTCTATCTCCCCTTGGACACGCCTTACAATTTCTGTGTAATGGAAGAAGTGGTGGTGAGGGGAAAGAGGTCCACATTCTGAAGCTCAGGGCTGGTGGCATTGTATAGCAGTGTCCTAGTCACATCACTATACCCCCCCCCCCCCCCCACAGCAAGACAGGAATGGCTCTTTACCCACCACCATGGCCACCTTATTTGCTATAGCAGAGGCTTCAAAATGTGCCATGGCCCCAAGACCATCTGTGAGACAGAGCGACCTAAACTAACACAAAACAAATAAGGCAAAGTGTTGTCATGTTAACCCTGGTGACACCAGTATGCAAGGACCATAATTATAATAAGGATTAAGATTACTAAGAAAAGCATCAAGGTAATGCTTAGAAGATCTTCTCTTTAATCAGCTCCAAGCTGAGGGGAGAAGGGAGAGAGGTGCTGGACCTGCAAGATAGGAGACAGGAGAGGCGCCAGACTCTGGGTGAGGGAAGCAGGAGGGGCCTAAGGGCTAGTGCAGCAGCGCTGAGAACCTGGGAAATTATTCCCAGTACGGCTCCTTCTGAACATTTTCACTCAATGAATAGTTAAGCTCTGGAACTCTTTACCAGAGGATATAGTAACAGTGGTTAGTGTATCTGGGTTTAAAATGTTTAAGTTCCTGAAAGAAAAGTCTATAGTCTGTTATTGAGATAGACAATAGGAAGCCATTGCTGTCCTTGGGATTGGTAGCATGGAATGTTGTTACTCTGAGATTCTACATGGAATGTTGCTACTCTTGAGATTCTGCATGGAATCTTGTCACTCTTTAGGATTCCAGAATCTTGCTGTTCTTTGGGGTTCTGCCAGGTACTTGTGACCTGGATTGGCCACTGTTGGAAGCAGGATACTGGGGTATATGGACCATTGGTCTGACCCAGTTGGCTCTTATGTCAACAGGGCTGAAAAACCTACTCAAAGCTCACAGCACCCAGTATGAGACACTCCTTTATGCGGTAACTAGTAAAAGCACCACTTGTATGCCTAGAGCTAAGAATTTTAAAATACTAAAGATCAGAATGAAAAGATTCTCATGGTTTTGGTCCGGTTTTACTGCCAATGAGATCATTTTAGAAGGCAAATCAGTAAACTGAGGCTCTGGTACTGCTCAGAGCTCCCCCTGTGAGCATTACACAGACATTATACAAAAAGCTAAGACATTTATCTATTTCTTTCAATTATAGCCAACATTATCCCAATAGATCAGGTACAATGTGGTCAACAACTTACTGTAATTAACAGTACAAAAAGTGATGTGGGATAGTATACATTAAGTAGTAATAAAGTCATCTTTGACTCCTCCCTCTCCTCTGCACATATTGAGCAGACTGCTAAAACCTGTCGTTTCTCTCTCTATAATATCAGCAAAATTCGCCCTTTCCTTTCTGAGCACACTACCAGAACCCTCATCCACACTCTTATCACCTCTCGCTTAGACTATTGCAACTTGCTTCTCACAGGTCTCCCACTTAGCCATCTCTCTCCCCTTCAATCTGTTCAAAATTCTGCTGCACGACTAATATTCCGCCAGTGTCGTTATGCTCATATTAGCCCTCTCCTCAAGTCACTTCACTGGCTTCCTATCCGTTTCCGCATACAGTTCAAACTCCTCTTATTGACCTACTAGTAAAAATGGCCCGTTTCTGGCGGCAATGAAACGGGCGCTAGCGGGCAGGGGACTCCCTTCCCCTCCCCTTACGCGTGTCTCCCTGGTGGTCTAGAGGTACCTGTTCGGTGGGGGCAGGAAAGAAAGAGCCCCCTCTTTCCTGCCCGTAGCGGTGGTGGTAGCATCCTTGCTACATCGTGTGGGAGTCCGGCTCTCGGCGTTTCAAAATGGCCGCCGAGAGTTGAAGTCTCGCGATGCAGCTTGAACTCTCGGCGGCCATTTTGAAACGCCGAGAGCCGGACTCCCACACAATGTAGCAAGGATGCTACCACCACCGCTACGGGCAGGAAAGAGGGGGGCTCTTTCTTTCCTGCCCCCACCGAACAGGTACCTCTAGACCACCAGGGAGACAGGCGTAAGGGAAGGGGAGGGGAGGTGACAGGGGGGGAGGGACGTTGCTGAGGGTGAGTGTGGTACCGTGGGCGGGGCGGTAACTTCTAAGGGGCGGGGCTATGTGGGGAAGGGGCCGGGTTGATGTGGACGTCCTGGGCGGCTGGGATTTTTTGGAAGGGGAGGAGTGTTTCCCTACTGCTCCCCGTGCGTTTATTAGCGTTATTTTCGTGTTGCGCCCTCAACGTCATCACGTGTGACGCGAGGGCGGGGCATGAAGATGTTGTGTGGCTTCACCACCATGAAACCACGAACCGGTGTGTGAGTGACTTCAGTGACGTCAGTGTCCTCAGAACGTTGAGGCTGCGTTTTATTATAGTAGATAAGTGCATTCACTCTGCAGCTCCTCAGTACCTCTCCACCCATCTCTCCCTACATTCCTCCCCGGGAACTCCGTTCACTAGGTAAATCTCTCTTATCTGCATCCTTCTCCTCCACTGCTAACTCCAGACTCCGTTCCTTTTATCTTGCTGCACCAATGCCTGGAATAGACTTCCTGAGCCGGTCCGTCAAGCTCCCTCTCTGGCCATGTTCAAATCTAAGCTAAAAGCCCACCTTTTTGATGCTGCTTTTAACTCCTAACCCTTATCCACTTGTTCAGAACCCTTATTTTATCATCCTCACTTTAATATTCCCTTATCTTTTGTTTGTTCTGTTTGTCTGTCCTAATTAGACTGTAAGCTCTGTCGAGCAGGGACTGTCTCTTCATCTTCAAGTGTACAGCGTTGCGTATATTTAGTAGCGCTATAGAAATAAGTAGTAGTAGTAAACGAGGATTGAGTATTAAACATGTACTATGGAAATGAATGCTAGACAGAAAAAGATAATTTATAGTCATCCGTGTATAGCAATTAGAATGGAACAGAGAAATTGTATGAATAATTGTACAGTTAGGGGTTTAAATTAAATTATGATCATCCATGAGAAATTGCTTAAACAGAGAGGCTTTAAAGTATTTCTGAAATATCAATAATTAGATTCCCATATTTCAGAAGGGCGTTCCACCATTTGATACAGAAGTAAGAGAATCCTGACATGCAGACTGACTTATAGATCACATTTTTGCAACTGGGGTAGTCGTGGGTTAGATAATCTCTTGAACCAGGGAGAATGTTGTGAAAGGGGAGATCAATTAAAGGTTTCATATAATCAGGGGTTAAGCCATATAGAGTTTTGAAAACAAATGGAGTGGCCTAGTGGTTAGGGTGGTGGACTTTGGTCCTGAGGAACTGAGTTGAATTCCCACTTCAGGCACAGGCAGCTCCCTGTGACTCTGGGCAAGTCACTTAACCCTACATTGCCCCACATAAGCCGCATTGAGCCTGCCATGAGGGGGAAGTGCAGGGTACAAATGTAACAAAAAAAAAATGTACATAGTTTGGAGTGTTATTCTGGCTTTGATTGGGCGTCAGTGTAACTTTATAAGCAAAAGAGCTGCACTTTCGAATCTCGTAGCCTTGTAGACTAATCTGGCTGCTGTATTTTGAGCTGTCTGCAGTTTTTTCCAAGGAAGATTCCTTATAGCCAGCATAACTGGCATTACAATAATTGAAACGAGATAATACTAATATTTGTACTAAGTTTCTAAACATATCATTAGGGAAGAGATGCCCTGATTCTTTTTACTTTCCACATTGCTTTAAAGGTTTTTGCGATGACTGCTTGGATGAACAACATGTAGGAATCAATTATTATACCAAGTATTTTTAGCTGGGACTCCAATGGATAAGTTACGTTATCAATTGTGAAGTTGACAGTTAGGTAATAACAAAAATGCTTTTGCTCTATTCAATTTTAGTTTAAAGGTGGAGGCCCAATTCGCTACAGGTTTAGTCCAGATTTGACGATAGATAGCACTTATAGAATCTTTGAAAGGGATACAGATGGTTACATCATCTGCATGAATAAAATTATAACAACCACGGGCATCGAGCACCATTCCTAAGGGGGACGTCAATAATATTGAATACATCAGGAAGCTGTGGCTTTAGACAGGTGCTGTACTGAATGCAAATTAAGGACATAACAAATGTGACATGTAAATATGGCATTTGGGCCATTCAGGCAGTCACCAGGCCATGTACGGTAGCAGCATAAAGTTTCAGTCAGTATCTGCTTCATATTCATGGACTAATTCCATAGCCACAAGTGGGTGGATGGAGATTTTATATATATATATGTCTATACAACCTGCCTCAGCTATTTTTGCAGAATTCCTCCCAAAACATCTTGGTGATTTCTAGAGCGTTTTTCTGATGATAAACAGCACAGCAGTCCCATGATTCCGTTTGTGTACACAAGACAAAGATGTTGAGGGCTGAAGTGGCCAAGCATTTCCAAACAAACTAGAGCGTGCTAAAATATTTCTCATAACCAGAATTACTTTTTGTACAGTCCCCAGAAACTCCCAGTGATTATTTCTGCCATTCTGTACATCTCCAAAGGGCAAACTGTCCTGAAAATACTAAACCAGACAGTCCCTAGACTGGGTTTGAGAAGAATATTCCTTAACATAATGAGAGAAATCCCTCTGGAGGGGGGATAAGCATCGAAACCGGTCCAAGTCAGGTACTAGTGAAGGGCAGAATTCACTCCCACCCCCTGCTCTCTCTACAGGCTACAGTAGTCGGGCATTTTCCTCTCATCAGCACGGAGTGGAGATCTTTGACCATGCACCACCAAATCCCCTAATATTATAGTCCACATATTCCGAGTGTGAAAGAATAGCATACTTACAAAAATCGCCAGGTTGAATAAGATCATCATTACTTTAACGAATGTGAAACACCCCATTGTGGCTCCTGAAAAGAGAATTGAAGAAAGTCAGCACGTAATCATGTCATCTTAATACAGGGTGTAGAAGGAATTATATAGGCAACAGAAGTGGAAAAGTCTCCATACAGGTTCCTGCCTGCCTTGAAATGGGGTCCCCCCGGTCCTCTCAGGGCACCTATTTTGTGGAATTCTCTCCTCCATACAACCAAAGAAAAAGCACAGCTGGGCCTTCAAGACTGAGACAACAGGAGTCCTTTAAATCAGACCCGACACGGGCCGTGTTTCGGCGTAAGCAACGCCTGCCTCAGGGGTCCCGCAAAAGAAATTGCAAACGCTCTTCTAAAACACCGTCGGAGCTTTTGCAATTTCTTTTGCGGGACCCCTGAGGCAGGCGTTGCTTACGCCGAAACACGGCCCGTGAAATAAAGGGCTCCTGTTGTCTCAGTCTTGAAGGCCCAGCTGTGCTTTTTCTTTGTTTGAAATTTGCGGGTACTGTTTTTCCCTCTACGGTTTCTCCTCCATACAACATGTTTTCAATCTGTATGTTCAACACGCAGTTGAAGAGGCAACACGGCTTTGCTCTTGATTTTTTTTTTTTTTTCAATCGTAGAATTGTTCAGAGGTGTCAGCTCAATGTGTAACACTTCAGGTACAGGAGATCTCCCTCTACCCCCGAGAATTTACAGAAGTCTGTATCTAAGGCAATCGAGAGGGAGACATGATAAGAGACATTTAAATATTTCAAGGGCATTTATGTACAAGAAGGGAGCCTCTTTCAACTGAAGAAGATCCCTGGAATGAGGGGGCATATGACGAAGGAAAGAGCTTAGGAGTAACCTAAGGAAGTACTATTTCACAGAAAGGGTGGTGGAGGCGTGGAATGGCCTCCCGGTGGAGGTGGTGGAGTCAAGGACTGTTCCAGAGTTTAAAAAGGCATGGGGTAAGCATGTGGGATCGCTTAGGAACAGGAAGAATTAGGGGTTACAGAGGATGGGCAGACTGGATGGGTCATACGGCCTTTAGCTGCCATCATGTTTCTATGTTTCTATTCCACCAATGCCTAAGAGCCAACCTCATCAGTGATGTCACAATGGCTCAATTGTCCTATTATTGCCTTACTTTCCCCCCTTAGTGTGTTTCAGTCTCTGGTAACCAGAGCTGAGATTGTGATGTCATAATGCCTCATTCCACCAATGCCTAAGAGCCAACCTCATCAGTGATGTCACAATGGCTCAATTGTCCTATTCTTGGCTTACTTTCCCCCCTTAGTGTGAAGAGTTTCAGTCTCTGGTAACCAGAGCTCATATTGTGATGTCATAATGGGAATAGGCTTAGGAGTAACCTAAGGAAGTATTATTTCACAGAAAGGGTGGTGGAGGCGTGGAATGGCCTCCCGGTGGAGGTGGTGGAGTCAAGGACTGTTCCAGAGTTTAAAAAGGCATGGGGTAAGCATGTGGGATCGCTTAGGAAAAGGAAGAATTAGGGGTTACAGAGGATGGGCAGACTGGGTGGGTCATATGGCCTTTATCTGCTGTCACGTTTCTATGTTTTGCCAAGATTAGGCGAAGCAGCAGAGAGATTTGAATCTACTTTCCCTGCTCTTCAGTCCGCAGCTTTAACCATTAAGCTACTCCTCAAGCTATTGACCTCTCTCCCCCCCCACCACCATTATTGTAAACCATTGTTATACACTGGTGAAAGGTGGAAGATCAGATCATTGAAGTAAAGTTGTGTTTTACTGAGTTATAACATTTTTCTTTGGGAAATCGATCCCATTTTAGATACGCCATAACATTGGAACTGAGGGAAAAGAAGACAGAAAGCTAGGACTGGATTACCCTTGGCAGGTTGACCAGGGTGACAGAACCACCCTGGCAGAAAGAACAGCGGTAAGCTCCTTGAGCAGGGACTGTCCTTCCATGTTAAATTGTACAGCGCTGCGTAACCCTAGTAGCGCTTTAGAAATGTTTAGTAGTAGTAGTAGTAGTAACATATGTAGCAGCTCCCTATAGAACCAGGACACAGACCCTTAAACTTTAAAACACGAAAAAGTCTAACACCAAGACTCAGCAAGAATCTTTTGAAAGCTAAACGACTTGCCAGATTCGTTTCTTACAAAACTTTTGACACAAAACGCTCTTATGTTAACACACACACAAAAGATATCAAGCTTCAAATACAATAATTGATAAAACATCAGTTTTTTGTTTTAAAAACTCTTTTTCAAATGCATTCTCTTTACTAGAAAATAACTGAACTTTTAAAATCCAGACCCTGCCTAACCTATAACAAAAACCTTCTACATTTTGCACCTGTCAAGTGCCCAGTTTCCAGTTTTAAAGACACTTCATCAAAAGTGACTTGATTTAAAAAAAAAATAGACAGAAACTTCAATTTCTCGTTAGTTTAAAAAACAAACAAACATTTTGATCACTTTTACAATTAGTTATCTCTTCTTAGGTGGCAGCTTCCCCAAACAACTTTCAGTTACATAAAAATGAGATATTTCCTTGTGTTGCCTCGCTATCCCCCCCCCCCCCCCCAGCACATGTACAACCCCCTTAATTCTTAATAAGCTTTTACTTTTTAATATAATTCATTAGAATAGGGAAACCAGCTCATCCTAAAAGTTGAAACGTACCTTAAAATGTTAACAAGTCCCAAGACAAAGAAAAGAATAAAAAGCTCAGCAGGAGAAAAAAAAAAAGAAAGAATCCAGTTAATCCCCAGGAGCCACTAAAACACCTTTGAGTTACACCTGTAGCTGCTCCAAACTACTTTAGCTAGATAGCAGCCCCCTCCCCCCCCCGGGAGACGCCTACATGACATTTCTTTCAACCAATCAGAACCCACCTCCCCAAATAAAGTGACATCACCTGTATGTGGTGTTATTGGAGGGAGGTGGGTAGGTGGGTGGGGTGACCTTGCTCAACGCTATTAGGTTTAACAGGTGATAGAACGGTCATTAGCATCTGCTGCTCTCTAGTGTCCAAGTCTGGTACTGCACCTCACTGCTGCCCTTTTCTTGGGATGTTTCAGACATGGAGAACAAGTGTAGAAGAAACACTGCAACAGGGTTTGCCATCCTCTCCCACCATGGCAAAGCCAATCCACACCTCATTCTTCCCTCATCTTTAGTGGAATATGCTACCCAGAGACACGCCAGTATCTGGGGTCAGTTATCAATAGAAATCAAACAAAATAAAACATGGAAAAGAAAATAAGATGATACCTTTTTTTATTGGACATAACAATACATTTCTTGATTAGCTTTCGAAGGTTGCCCTTCTTCGTCAGATCGGAAATAAGCAAATGTGGTAGCAGATAGTATATATAAGAGAAATCTCAAAGCATTACTTTGACAGTCTGACAGAGTGGGAGGGTGGGGGTATGCATGGGGATATCAAAGCATTTCATTGATATTCTAACAGGATGGGTGTGGGTAGGTGAGAGGAGGGTAATAAACAGAGAAATACAACTTTATGGTTTATAATGGGCTAGAAAACCCAGATCCTTATTAAGTCCTGTCTGTTGGGTGTCAAAATATTCAATCATTCTGACTTCAAAGGTCTTACATTCCTGTATTGTTTTAAAATTAACTTTCAGTATTCTTACTGTGAAATCAAGAAATGTAAGTTATGTCCAATAAAAAAGGTATCATCTTATTTTCTTTTCCATGTTTTATTTTGTTTGATTTCTATTGATAACCTTAAGAGTGGACTAACACGGCTACCACACTCCTCTATTTAAGATGGGGCCAGTTAGAAACCACCCTACTACTGTTCCCATAGTGCCAGGTGGTCCAGAGGAGGAGCTAGAAAATAACCAGATAATGCTGTTAGTTATTTGTTTATTTATTTATTGCATTTGTATCCCACATTTTCCCACCTCTTTGCAGGCTCAATGTGGCTTACAATCCATCATGAGTAGTAGAAATATATTAGAAAATAGACATTTAGTGTTGCAGAAGGATCTTGGGTAACATGATAATGATAAAACATGATAGTAGTATAACAAGCAGATATTGTAAGACAGCTCTGAATATTTGTGGAGGAGTTGTGTATATTCACATTGGTTGATCTTTGGCGGGACTGGTGGTTGGGAGGCAGGAAATACTGCTGGGCAGACTTGTACGGTCTGTGCCCTGAAAAAGGCAGGTACAAATCAAGGTAAGGTATACACATATGAGTTTATCTTGTTGGGCAGACTGGATGGACCATGCAGGTCTTTTTCTGCCGTCATCTACTATGTTACTGTGTATGTTGTGGTATGCCTTGTTGAAGAGATGGGTCTTCAGTAGTTTGCGGAAGTTTGTTAGTTCATAAATCGTTTTTAAGTTGTGCGGCAATGCGTTCCGTAGCTGTGTGCTCAAGTAGGTAACGTTTGAGGCGTGCGTTAGTTTGTATTTCAGCCCTTTGCAGTTAGGGAAGTGCAGATTCAGGAATGTGTGGGATGATCTTTTGGCATTCCTGGGTGGTAAGTCTATCAGGTCTGACATGTAGGCTGGTGCATCTCCGTGATTGATTTTGTGAACTAGGGAGCACATTTTGAACGTGATGCGTTCTTTAAGTGGGAGCCAGTGTACTTTTTCTCGTAGGACTTTAGCACTTTCATATTTTGTTTTACCGAATATGAGTCTAGCTGCGGTGTTCTGGGCCGTCTGAAGTTTCTTGATTATTTGCTCTTTACAGCCTTTGTCTATCCTGTTATCAGTACTGCATATCAATTCCATTCGGATAATAATGGCGGGTGGTCAGTGGCATGCCCAGATATTCAGTGCTGGTAGCATCCAATGCTAAATATATGGGATATATGTTTAAACACCTACTGTGGCATTTAAATATTGGTCTGAGTAAACAAAAGTCAGTCCCAAAAAAATAATATATCGGACGCCTAAAGAAGATCCACTGATGTTACTACTTTACCAAAAAGGGGTACAAAAGAGAATTCAGTATAGGCTGAACACACAGCCGAGTTTCAAGGAGACTAGCCACAAAGCGGCTCATTTAAAAGCTCTATACATCGTGGATACTCTATAAAAATGTACCCCCTAATTTATTTGTAAATCCAAAACTTTTTAAACTTTATTTATTCCTTAACTTCTTTGTATAAAATAGTTCAAACAAAAACAAAAGAATATTCAATAGGCATCCATATACAAAAAAGTCTATCTCCTTAAAGGCTTGATTCCAACAATGTACAGTGGGGGAAATAAGTATTTGATCCCTTGCTGATTTTGTAAGTTTGCCCACTGACAAAGACATGAGCAGCCCATAATTGAAGGGTAGGTTATTGGTAACAGTGAGAGATAGCACATCACAAATTAAATCCGGAAAATCACATTGTGGAAAGTATATGAATTTATTTGCATTCTGCAGAGGGAAATAAGTATTTGATCCCCCACCAACCAGTAAGAGATCTGGCCCCTACAGACCAGGTAGATGCTCCAAATCAACTCGTTACCTGCATGACAGACAGCTGTCGGCAATGGTCACCTGTATGAAAGACACCTGTCCACAGACTCAGTGAATCAGTCAGACTCTAACCTCTACAAAATGGCCAAGAGCAAGGAGCTGTCTAAGGATGTCAGGGACAAGATCATACACCTGCACAAGGCTGGAATGGGCTACAAAACCATCAGTAAGACGCTGGGCGAGAAGGAGACAACTGTTGGTGCCATAGTAAGAAAATGGAAGAAGTACAAAATGACTGTCAATCGACAAAGATCTGGGGCTCCACGCAAAATCTCACCTCGTGGGGTATCCTTGATCATGAGGAAGGTTAGAAATCAGCCTACAACTACAAGGGGGGAACTTGTCAATGATCTCAAGGCAGCTGGGACCACTGTCACCACGAAAGCCATTAGTAACACATTACGACATAACGGATTGCAATCCTGCAGTGCCCGCAAGGTCCCCCTGCTCCGGAAGGCACATGTGACGGCCCGTCTGAAGTTTGCCAGTGAACACCTGGATGATGCCGAGAGTGATTGGGAGAAGGTGCTGTGGTCAGATGAGACAAAAATTGAGCTCTTTGGCATGAACTCAACTCGCCGTGTTTGGAGGAAGAGAAATGCTGCCTATGACCCAAAGAACACCGTCCCCACTGTCAAGCATGGAGGCGGAAATGTTATGTTTTGGGGGTGTTTCTCTGCTAAGGGCACAGGACTACTTCACCGCATCAATGGGAGAATGGATGGGGCCATGTACCGTACAATTCTGAGTGACAACCTCCTTCCCTCCGCCAGGGCCTTAAAAATGGGTCGTGGCTGGGTCTTCCAGCACGACAATGACCCAAAACATACAGCCAAGGCAACAAAGGAGTGGCTCAGGAAGAAGCACATTAGGGTCATGGAGTGGCCTAGCCAGTCACCAGACCTTAATCCCATTGAAAACTTATGGATGGAGCTGAAGCTGCGAGTTGCCAAGCGACAGCCCAGAACTCTTAATGATTTAGAGATGATCTGCAAAGAGGAGTGGACCAAAATTCCTCCTGACATGTGTGCAAACCTCATCATCAACTACAGAAGACGTCTGACCGCTGTGCTTGCCAACAAGGGTTTTGCCACCAAGTATTAGGTCTTGTTTGCCAGAGGGATCAAATACTTATTTCCCTCTGCAGAATGCAAATAAATTCATATACTTTCCACAATGTGATTTTCCGGATTTAATTTGTGATGTGCTATCTCTCACTGTTACCAATAACCTACCCTTCAATTATGGGCTGCTCATGTCTTTGTCAGTGGGCAAACTTACAAAATCAGCAAGGGATCAAATACTTATTTCCCCCACTGTATATACTCACATGTAACACATCTGTCCCTTGGGGTTTTGTATTTTTGTTAAACATCTACTGTTGCATTTAAATATTGATCTGACAAACTCTAATGGCAGATAGCAACTGTCCAGTCTACCTCCTGCTGAAATACAGTCAACCTCAGCTCATCTCTGGTCTACCTTCTTCAGAGCTAGGGATCTTCTGTACTTATCCTGAATTCTTATTGTCTTAGCCTCCACCACCTCCCCAGGAGGGGGGGACAGCCCAAAGTGTGTGTGGGGGACATTTTGGCCCACCTCCCCGCTGCTGCCCCCCCCCCCCCGCCGCCACTGCATGAAGATACCTTGGCTGGTGGGGGTCCCCAACCCCCGCCAGCTGAAGCGTTTGTCCTGTGCTGGTCTCGCTTTGCCTGCCTTGTTCTCAGTCGCACCGTGCACGCTTGTTTTCTTGAAATTAATTCTTGAAATTAAGCATACGCGAAGTGTGGCGAATGCTCAGTTTCCCTAAAATGAGTGTGCACGGCGTGACTGAGAAGAGCAGGGTAGGTAATGCAGCGAGACCAACATGGGACAAACATTTCAGTTGGTGGGAGTTGTCTTAGCCTCCACCACCTCCCCGGGAGGGGGGTGGGCAGAGCCCAAAGTGTGTGTGTGTGTGTGGGGGGGGGGGGGGGGGGGGACATTTTGGGCCGCCTCCCCGCTGCCGCCCCCCCCCCCTGCCGCCAATGTATGAAGGTACCTTAGACAGAGGTTACCCTCCAAGATGCATCAACACCGGTCTCTCCAAAGTGCGAGCAACAGACAGAAAGCGTCTCCTTGAACCACGCACAAAGAGACAACTGCAGGACATTGTATGCAGTTTAAAGTTCTCAAACCTTTCAGGTGATATTCATAAAATTATTCACAAAAATTGGCATATACTTGCGCTTTCAAAATAAGAAAGTCACTGTAGCATACACTTGTGGAAGAAACATCAAGGAGATTATAACACCATCAACACTACCTGTCAACAATATTTCAGAAAATCCTGAAACAAGAGATGTATCTACAGGACATCATCCATGTGGTCACTGTTCTGTCTGTTCATTATCATTGGATATCAATACCTTTAAACATCCACGGACTGGCAAGGTTTACCCACTACGCGATAATACTGACTGCAACACAGCACAAGTTGTCCCTGCTCATTGTTGTATGTTGGCAAGACCACAAGGAAGATCCGGACACGTATTATCGAACACAGGAGTAACATCAAACGGGACAATATCGCGACCCCGCTTGTCCAACATTTTATGGATTTTTCACACTCCCCCTCTGACCTTCGGTTTTTTTTATATATCAGGTTGTACAAACTTCATGGTGGGGTGGTAACCTTGATCTGTTACTATTACAGAAAGAACAGAGATGTATTTTCGAAATGGATACGGTGACCCCAGCCGGTCTTAATATTGAAATTGATCTTTCTGTTTTTTGATCCATCCGTGATTTTGTCTCTTTTTGTTTTTTTCATTTTTGTGGTTATGTTCACCTCATTTGTATCAGATTATTGTATCATGTAATTATATTTTTAATATGTTTTTAATATTTTTAATATGTTTTGTAGAAAAATTTTATGTACACATATGATTTATTGTATTATTGGTGTTTTTATGTTGTGTAAACCAGTATGGGTGTATTACACTTTTCTAGCATGCACATATGCGTATATACATTTCCCATTGATCATTATTCAATTTTGGGGTTTTGCCAGGTTCTTGGGGCCTGGATTGGCCACTGTCGGAGACAGAGTGCTGGGCTTGATGGACCTTTGGTCTTTTCCCAGCGTGGCAGTGCTTATGTACTTATGCTTACAGTATATACTTATGTTCTATTTAGACAGAATGCAGTCCGTCCATGCAATCAAGTACAGACGCCGACACTCACTTTGTTCCCTTTATTGACTTTGTGGCTAAAGGTACTAGTTTGTTTATGAGAGTACCTCTCAGCTCAATCATGTGTGAAGGTTAACCCAAAGAGCTATTTTTATTAAGTCATTTTGCTTGTATTCAAAAGTACTTCGTTTGGACAGAATGTTGTCCACTGACACAGACGGCTTTCCCCGCCATTTTCAATACATTACTAGTGACTGTCCATTTGAATAGTGATACGTTGATTTAATATTGTCATATGTTACGGATCTCTTCTTCAGCTGCAAGCAACTCAGATCCACTCACTGCAGAAGCCCTGTCCTGAACATGTGCTCATCAATCAGCTGGACCACAGCATGCTTGTAACAAGGACTTGTAAGTTAACCTACCTGCTACTTTGTTCTATTTTAAGCACAGATTACCTGTAAAGATCTCTTAAAACCTACCTCTCGTGTGCAATTGTATATTAAATCAACCGCATGTGGCCGCATACAGAGAAGCAGCGGAGTTCCTTGCTGACACCCGGGGCGGATCGCCGATGCGCCCCCCCTCCCCCCCGGTGCAGCGCGACCTCCCCCCCCCCGGCGAAATCACCCGGTGCATGTTTACCCGCTGGGGGTGTGCGCTCCTATTGGCTCCCTCCCTGCTGCTCCCTCTGCCCCGGCTCCTCACTTCCGGCCGGCGGAGCAGAGAGCAGCGGAATGCCGTGGGGGACGCATCTCTGAGGGCCCTGTGATCACCATTACCAGCAACCATCATCCAATCTACTGTTCTGGGGTGTCGTGGATTTGTAATTGACCACCATTACTGAGATAGGTGAGGGGGAGGCTGGGAGAGGCGAGGGCATGTGCTATGGGTGCCGTTTCCCGCCATTAGAAATAGCGGCAGCCATCTTAATTTACATAAGGTGGTCAGTTAGGCTAGTTAGGGCTAACAGGCTATCTATAATTCTATCTTCTGTCTCTGCCCCCCTGATGGAGAACTCAAAAAATAAAAAACCAAGGTTAAGTAAAGGAAGTGGTAGTAGCAGTAGCCGACCCTTTCAAGAGACATGGACCGAGATGTATGGCATTATAGAAAAAAATGGCAAATCATTTTGCGTTCTATGTACTGAAACGGTAGTAAGCAGAACGTGGAATATAAATAGACATTTTGAAACTAATCATTCCCAGCTCTTGAAAAAAAGTGAGGATGAACGGAAGGAATACATTTCCAGGCAGCTACACTTTTATAAGAGCCAATCTAAGTCCATCCTTAAATTTGTAAAAGGTTCTACAAATTTAACATCTGCAAGTTTGAGCATTGCTCACTCCATAGCTCAGCATGGAAAAGCACTTAGTGAGGGAGAATTTATTAAAGAAACTCTCCTAAGATGTGCACCAGTTCTATTTCACGATATGCAGAATAAAGATGCAATTATTAAGAGAATATCTGAGTTACCAGGAAATTTGGAGTGCCTGGATCCGATTACCAGACACTTTTAGCACCCTGAAAAATATAGCAATGGCTTTACTCACAATTTTTCCCTCTACGTACTTTTGTGAAACCTTATTCTCAGCGTTAAATAATATCAAAACCAACAAAAGAAACAGATTGACAGATGAAGTTAGTAGCGCTTGCTTGGGCTTGAAGTGTACAAAATACCAACCTTCAATTGAAGATTTAGCCAATGAAATTCAGCAACAAAAAAGTCACTAATAGGCAGATTAGTTAAAGAATTCCCCCTCCCCCTCACTTATCTTAGTTCATGGCACCCCACACAAGTTAAATAATATCAAGACCAACAAAAGAAACCGACTGACAGATGAACAAAGAAGTCACTAAGTAGGTAAGTTAAATAATTAGTTTTTGGTTTATTAAATACAGTTTTATATTACAATTATACATTTTTGTTATTTAAACTATAAATATCGCGAAATTATGGTTTTTTTCTCGAAGTGACACACCACCCGAGTTATGCTCGGTTTTTTGGCGAATTTTGACACACCAAGCTCAAAAGGTTGCCCATCACTGTGCTAGGCTAGTAAAAAAATGCTGAGTAATCTTTTCATTCTTCAGGGATAGTTGCCTTTAATTCCACTAGAGGGCACCCGGTCACTACATCAATAGGCAAAGGCTCAGCCATTCAAAAAGTCACTGAGTAATGAAATTTGCTGGTTAATTTTAAACTGTTAATGTTTTCTGAATATTCAGCCATAGCTAACCAGTTCTCACTGTGCAGTTAACTTCAAGGCAGTGATTTGTGAGGCTGTATGGCAGAGGACATATTTAGTTGGTTAAGGTGTGCTTAACTGTAACTGGTTAAATTTGAAACCCTGCCCTGATCTGGCCCTTTTACGTCTGGCTAAATGTGTATGCATGCATGGTGATTTTGTGCAGATGGATTTGAAATCTAGCCCTGTGAGGACAAAGAGACCAGGATCACACAGAGATTCAGTGGAAGAGCAGGGGATTAGAACTGAGGCACAAGAGAATAAATTGACCTGCTACTACTACTACTTAACATTTCTAGAGCGCTACTAGGGTTATGCAGCGCTGTACAGGTTAACAAAGAAGGACAGTCCCTGCTCAAAGGAGCTTACAGTCTAAAGGACAAAATGTCAAGTGGGAGCAGTCTAGATATCCTGAATGGAGGTATAATGGTTATATGCCGAAGGTGACATTGAAGAGGTGGGCTTTGAGTAAGGATTTGAAGATGGGCAGGGAGGGGGCTTGGCGTATGGGCTCAGGGAGTTTATTCCAGGCGTGGGGTGAGGCGAGGCAGAAAGGGCGGAGCCTGGAGTTGGCGATGGTGGAGAAGGGTACTGAAAGGAGGGATTTGTCTTGAGAGCAGAGGTTACGGGTAGGAACGTACGGGGAGATGAGGTTAGAGAGGTAATGAGGGGCTGTGGACTGAGTGCATTTGTAGGTTAGGAGGAGAAGCTTGAACTGTATGCGGTACCTGATCGGAAGCCAGTGAAGTGACTTGAGGAGAGGGGTGATATGAGTATATCGGTTCAGGCGGAAGATAAGACATGCAGCAGAGTTCTGAACGGACTGAAGGGGGGATAGATGGCTAAGTGGGAGGCCAGTGAGGAGTAGGTTGCAGTACTACTACTACTACTACTATTTAGCATTTCTATAGCGCTACAAGGCATACGCAGCGCTGCACAAACATAGAAGAAAGACAGTCCCTGCTCAAAGAGCTTACAATCTAATAGACAAAAAATAAATAAAGTAAGCAAATCAAATCAATTAATGTGAACGGGAAGGAAGAGAGGAGGGTAGGTGGAGGCGAGTGGTTACGAGTCAAAAGCAATGTTAAAGAGGTGGGCTTTCAGTCTAGATTTAAAGGTGGCCAAGGATGGGGCAAGACGTAGGGGCTCAGGAAGTTTATTCCAGGCGTAGGGTGCAGCGAGACAGAAGGCGCGAAGTCTGGAGTTGGCAGTAGTGGAGAAGGGAACAGATAAGAAGGATTTATCCATGGAGCGGAGTGCACGGGAAGGGGTGTAGGGAAGGACGAGTGTGGAGAGATACTGGGGAGCAGCAGAGTGAATACATTTATAGGTTAGTAGAAGAAGTTTGAACAGGATGCAAAAACGGATAGGGAGCCAGTGAAGGGTCTTGAGGAGAGGGGTAGTATGAGTAAAGCGACCCTGGCGGAAGACGAGACGGGCAGCAGAGTTTTGAACCGACTGGAGAGGGGAGAGGTGACTAAGTGGGAGGCCAGCAAGAAGCAGATTGCAGTAGTCTAAACGAGAGGTGACAAGGGTGTGGATGAGGGTTTTGGTAGAGTGCTCGGAAAGAAAGGGGCGGATTTTACGGATGTTGTAAAGAAAGAAACGACAGGTTTTGGCGGTCTGCTGGATATGAGCAGAGAAGGAGAGAGAAGAGTCAAAGATGACCCCAAGGTTTCGAGCTGAGGAGACAGGGAGAATGAGAGAGCCATCAACAGAAATAGAAAACGGGGGGAGCGGGGAGGTGGGTTTGGGGGGGAAAATGAGAAGCTCGGTTTTGGTCATATTTAATTTCAGGTGGCGTTGAGACATCCAGGCAGCAATGTCAGACAAGCACGCTGAAACTTTGGTTTGGATGCAAGGTGAGATATCAGGGGTAGAAAGGTAGATTTGGGAGTCATCAGCATAGAGATGGTAGGAAAAGCCATGGGATGAGATTAATGAACCAAGGGAAGAAGTGTAGATAGAAAAGAGGAGGGGACCAAGAACAGAACCCTGAGGTACGCCGACAGGCAGAGGGATAGAAGTAGAAGAGGATCCACCAGAGTGAACACTAAAGGTGCGGAGGGAGAGGTAGGAAGAGAACCAGGAAAGGACAGAGCCCTGGAATCCAAGTGAGTCAGGCGTGAGGTAATGAGAGAGTGGATGAGGGTTCGGGTGGTGTGCTCAGAGAGGAAGGGGCGAATTTTGCTAATGTTATAGAGGAAGAAGCGACAGGTCTTGGCTATCTGCTGGATATGCGCAGAGAAGGAGAGGGAGGAGTCGAAGATGACTCCGAGGTTGTGGGCAGATGAGACGGGGACGATGAGGGTGTTATCAACTGAGATAGACAGTGGAGGGAGGGGAGAAGTGGGTTTGGGTGGGAAGACAATAAGCTCAGTCTTGGCTCCAGTGTCGAATCCATTCAATGGTTCCCTCACCACAGAAGCAGGGTCCCAGGTCCAAAATTTATGGTTCCCTTGCATAGAACCATGATCTAAAAAAAAAAAAAAATTGCATGAAAGCATGGTCTCAAATAATAATAAAAAAAAAACAGTTCCCTTACTGCAAAACCAAGGTCTGAGATCCAAATTTTTGGGGGACATTTCCATTCCTTTAATTGATCTGGGTGGATTCAATACCTCCGTCTTTCGAAAAGCAACAGATAGAAATATGGTATTACTTTTAAGCTGAGGATTTGCTTTTATAACAGTACAAGCAAAAAAGCCCGTTTCGCAAAAAATGAAAGGGGCTCCAGCAAGGCTATCGTTTAATCGCCATTATGTTTTAAATCTCTCTTCCCTGCCTTCTCCTCCATCAGTATCCAGCAATTCTCCTCTCTCCCCTACCCTACCCTTCATGCCCAGCAATTTCTCCTTTCTCCCCTCCCCTCTCCTCCATGTCCAGCGATTCTCCCCTCCCCTCTCCTCCTTGTCCAGCGATTCTCCTCTGCCCTCCCATCCCATGCCATCCATGCCCCCACCTGCCCCCCTTTTAAGCACCCGAGTTCCAGTTCAACCCCAGCCCTCACCTGCCCGCCTTCTTGCTCCACAACAGCCCTTCTTTCCTTCCTGCTTCCCTGCCTTTAAAACGTTTATTTTACCTGAAGTCGCAGCGGCGGCAGGCTCAGCTCGGCTCGGCTCACCTCCATCCTTCCCTTTCCTTCCCTCTCAGTGTCCTGCCCTCCTCTGACATAATTTCCTCTTTCCACGAGGGCGGGACACTGAGAGGGAAGGGAAGGATGGAGGCGAGCCGATTCCGTTGTAGCTCATTTGCATACGGTTACAAACCCAGCCAGCCGTCCATCCAGGAACGCAGATTGACAAATTATTATATAGAGAGATAGCATGGCAGTAATTGTTGGAACTAAGACCCCACTTGTCAACGAGGGAACCGTTGAAAAACTTTGAAGTTCAGACCTTGCTTTTACAGCATGGCAACAATTTTTGGCCAATGAAAAAATGTTGTTTAATCTATAGAGCAGAAACGTTTGCGGAGAGGAAGCGCTAAAAGAAGTGAACATTAAAGATATTTTTGAACTAAGACCTTGCTTTCCTGCCAGGGATCCATTTTTGATCTGAGGTGGTGCTTTTTCAGAAACAGAACCATGGGAAGATTCTTGTGCACAATGGCATCCTTCTACTAAGGTGCGTTGAAAAATGGGCTGCGCTAGCGTAGGCGGGTGTTTTTGGCACGCGCAGATCCATTTTTCATTGCGCCTGTAAAAAAGGCCTTTTTAAAATTTTTGCCAAAAATGGACGTGCGGCAAAATAAAAATTGGTGCGCGTCCACTTTGGGTCTGAGACCTTACTGGCAGCCATTGACTTAGCGGTAAGGTCTCTAGCATTAACTGTGCGGTAATCACCTACGTGCATCAAGTTGGATTTACCTCCCAATTTTTGCCTCCCAACCACCGGTGCTGCCACCCAATCTCCGCTAAGCTTCTGAGGATCCATTCCAGAAGGAATGGCTGGCGGTAAGCTCACAGACCCAAAATGAATGTGCGGCAATCTTGATTTTGCCTCACGTCCATTTTCAGGGAAAATGTTTAAAAGGCCTTTTTTACAGGCGTGTTGAAAAACTGATCGGCGCCCAAAACCCACGCCTACACTACCGCAAGCCATTTTTCAGCGCACCTTAGTAAAAGGACCCCCCCCCCCCCCTAAGTGAGCTGAAACCGATCAAGTATCCTGTGATGGAGATCTCACGTGTCTTTAATATGCCAAGGTTGTCAGCCAGGAAGGAAAACTGAATAGACGGTTTCCTAAAGGACAAGTCCATAAACCACTACTAAATGGACTTGGGAAAAATCCACAATTCCAGGAATAACATGTATAGAATGTTTGTACGTTTGGGAAGCTCTCCAGGTGCCCTTGGTCTGGATTGGCCGCTGTCGTGGACAAGATGCTGGGCTCGATGGACCCTTGGTCTTTTCCCAGTGTGGCATTACTTATGTACTTATGTCCTCTACTTGGCTCACTTTTATTACATAGAGCAGTGATTTAACCTATTGTGATGTCATAGTGGCTCATTCCACCAATAAGAGCCAACCTCATTAGTGATGTCACAATGGCTTGATTGTATAGAATGTTTGTACGTTTGGGAAGCTCGCCAGGTGCCCTTGGCCTGGATTGGCCGCTGTCGTGGACAGGATGCTGGGCTCGATGGACCGTTGGTCTTTTCCCAGTGTTGCATTACTTATGTACTAATTAGACAATCGTTGACACATCATTTTTTGAGGACACTAATGGTCATGACTCAAATACCTCTTTTTACACGCACATATGAACGTCCATATATGCTGGCAATACTTACGGATCTGGGGTACGAAGAATGCCTGTTGAACAGGCGTTGCAGCACTTCCCAGCCCTGGTCCACGCGGTTTATATCACGCCTCTTCCCCGGTCGGGGGAATAAGCGCTTTTCGTTAATGATGAAAAGCTGTGCCAGCCACAGCACGTCCATGTTGGAGAAGTTGGGCTTTCTCCCACGTGCAGCCAGGACTTCTCTGACAAACGTGCACACGCGCGTACCCACGCATATATAGCGCGTCGGAGGGCTGTGCACGCACTACATGGACGTGTTACGACGTGCTTATGACAGCTCTGGACTTACCGGCAGCCTCTGAGCACACGTTCAATATATCACGGTAAAGGGTTCGGATTGCTTTTGTGCATGCGTCGGAATCGGTAGTGCATCGCCACGCATCCGCATTACAATAGTAGTTAGCTCATTTTGCATTCCGTTTTCGTTAGTTGCTACCGTGATAGGAAAATTGGCTCGGAGAACCCTTTTGTGCATGGCACGGTTTACTACTTGCTCGTTGAACTGGCTAGACCCAGTTTGAAAACCACGTTGTTGGCTCGTTAAGTTTAGTGCATCTACCCCTCAGTTTATCTAGGAATGAGACACTAGAGTATTAATAGAACTAAAAAATGAACTTGCGGAGCTACTGTTAGAAATATGCAATCTGTCCCTAAAATCGAGTGTAGTACCGGAAGACTGGAGGGTAGCCAATGTTACTCCGATTTTTAAGAAGGGTTCCAGAGGAGATCCGGGAAATTATAGACCGGTGAGTCTGACGTCGGTGCCGGGCAAGATGGTGGAGGCTATTATTAAGAATAAAATTGCAGAGCATATACAAAAACATGGACTGATGAGACAAAGTCAGCACGGATTTAGTGAAGGGAAGTCTTGCCTCACCAATCTAATGCATTTTTTTGAGGGGGTAAGCAAACATGTGGACAATGGGGAGCCGGTTGATATTGTATATCTGGATTTTCAGAAGGCGTTTGACAAAGTGCCGCACGAAAGACTCCTGAAGAAATTGCAGAGTCATGGAATCGGAGGTAGGGTATTATTATGGATTAAGAACTGGTTGAAAGATAGGAAGCAGAGAGTAGGATTGCGTGGACAGTATTCTCAGTGGAGGAGGGTAGTTAGTGGGGTCCCGCAGGGGTCTGTGCTGGGTCCGTTACTTTTTAATGTATTTATAAATGACCTAGAGATGGGAATAACTAGTGAGGTAATTAAATTCGCCGATGACACAAAATTATTCAGGGTCGTCAAGTCGCAGGAGGAATGTGAACGATTACAGGAGGACCTTGCGAGACTGGGAGATTGGGCGTGCAAGTGGCAGATGAAGTTCAATGTTGACAAGTGCAAAGTGATGCATGTGGGTAAGAGGAACCCGAATTATAGCTACGTCTTGCAAGGTTCCGCGTTAGGAGTTACGGATCAAGAAAGGGATCTGGGTGTCGTCGTCGATGATACGCTGAAACCTTCTGCTCAGTGTGCTGCTGCGGCTAGGAAAGCGAATAGAATGTTGGGTGTTATTAGGAAGGGTATGGAGTCCAGGTGTGCGGATGTTATAATGCCGTTGTATCGCTCCATGGTGCGACCGCACCTGGAGTATTGTGTTCAGTACTGGTCTCCGTATCTCAAAAAAGATATAGTAGAATTGGAAAAGGTACAGCGAAGGGCGACGAAAATGATAGTGGGGATGGGACGACTTTCCTATGAAGAGAGGCTGAGAAGGCTAGGGCTTTTTAGCTTGGAGAAGAGACGGCTGAGGGGAGATATGATAGAAGTGTATAAAATAATGAGTGGAATGGATCGGGTGGATGTGAAGCGACTGTTCACGCTATCCAAAAATACTAGGACTAGAGGGCATGAGTTGAAGCTACAGTGTGGTAAATTTAAAACGAATCGGAGAAAATTTTTCTTCACCCAACGTGTAATTAGACTCTGGAATTCGTTGCCGGAGAACGTGGTACGGGCGGTTAGCTTGACGGAGTTTAAAAAGGGGTTAGATAGATTCCTAAAGGACAAGTCCATAGACCGCTATTAAATGGACTTGGAAAAATTCCGCATTTTTAGGTATAACTTGTCTGGAATGTTTTTACGTTTGGGGAGCGTGCCAGGTGCCCTTGACCTGGATTGGCCACTGTCGGTGACAGGATGCTGGGCTAGATGGACCTTTGGTCTTTCCCAGTATGGCACTACTTATGTACTTATGTACATATGTAGAGAACTTGATGTATTTCCCCTGTCTTATCTGTGGGGGATTTTATTTCTCCTCTGCTACATAAGTATGGTTTATAAATGGGTAATATACATATTTTTTTCATTACGAATAAACATGTGCATTGCACTTGCTAGTTCCTTGTAACGTTTTCTTTTAGCATTTATTATTCACGGAGGTGCTATATTATCTATTTTATTTTTGTTACATTTGTACCCTGCGCTTTCCCACTCATGGCAGGCTCAATGCGGCTTACATGGGGCAATGGAGGGTTAAGTGACTTGCCCAGAGTCACAAGGAGCTGCCTGTGCCTGAAGTGGGAATCGAACTCAGTTCCTCAGGACCAAAGTCCACCACCCTAACCTCTAGGCCACTCCTCCACTGTTGCTACTATTTGAGATTCTACATGGAATGTTGCTATTCCACTAGCAACATTCCATGTAGAAGTCGGCCCTTGCAGATCACCAATGTGGCCGCGCAGGCTTCTGCTTCTGTGAATCTGATGTCCTGCACGTATGTGCAGGACGTCAGACTCACAAAAACAGAAGCCTGCGCAGCCTTGTACATGGAATGTTGCTAGTGGAATAGCAACATTCCATGTAGAATTTCCAATAGTAGCAACATTCCATGTAGAATCTCCAATAGTATCTATTTTATTTTTGTTACATTTGTACCCTGCGCTTTCCCACTCATGGCAGGCTCAATGCGGCTTACATGAGGCAATGGAGGATTAAGTGACTTGCCCAGAGTCACAAGGAGCTGCCTGGGCCTGAAGTGGGAATTGAACTCAGTTGCTCAGTTCCCCAGGACCAAAGTCCACCACCCCCTAACCACTAGGCCACTCCTCCACTGTTGCTACTATTTGAGATTCTACATGGAATGTTGCTATTCCACTAGCAACATTCCATGTAGAAGTCGGCCCTTGCAGATCACCAATGTGGCCGCGCAGGCTTCTGCTTCTGTGAGTCTGACGTCCTGCACGTACGTGCAGGACGTCAGACTCACAGAAACAGAAGCCTGCGCAGCCTTCTACACGGAATGTTGCTAGTGGAATAGCAACATTCCATGTAGAATCTCCAATAGTATCTATTTTATTTTTGTTACATTTGTACCCTGCACTTTCCCACTCATGGCAGGCTCAATGCGGCTTACATGGGGCAATGGAGGGTTAAGTGACTTGCCCAGAGTCACAAGGAGCTGCCCGTGACTGAAGTGGGAATCAAACTCAGTTCCTCAGGACCAAAGTCCACCACCCTAACCACTAGGCCACTCCTCCACTGTTGCTACTATTTGAGATTCTACATGGAATGTTGTCGGCCCTTGCAGATCACCAAGGTGGCCGCGCAGGCTTCTGCTTCTGTGAGTCTGACGTCCTGCACGTACGTGCAGGACGTCAGACTCACAGAAACAGAAGCCTGCACGGCCTTCTACATGGAATGTTGCTAGTGGAATAGCAACATTCCATGTAGAATCTCCAAGAGTAGCAACATTCCATGTAGAATCTCCAATAGTATCTATTTTATTTTTGTTACATTTGTACCCTGCGCTTTCCCACTCATGGCAAGCTCAATGCGGCTTACATGGGGCAACGGAGGGTTAAGTGACTTGCCCAGAGTCACAAAGAGCTGCCTGTGCCAGGAATCAAACTCAGTTCCTCAGTTCCCCAGGACCAAAGTCCACCACCCTAACCACTAGGCCACTCCTTCTCTCCACACTTAATATTTAAGATTGAGTGTATTTATTTATTCATTAGTTTCCTGTGTCTAGGTATTTTAATATTTTAAGCACAGGTCTGTTATATGTTTTGTTATCCTTGTATTTTTGTTTATTCAATTCTGGTGCCTGGACACATGGCCCAGAACTGAACATTGGGGCCTAACTTAGCCGGCAACGGTCGGCATAAAAAAAGAACGTTGATGGCCTCTGGCTTAATATCGACTGGTTTAATGGATCAGACGCAGAAATCTCCTGGTACAGAATATCAGTTTAGTGCCTAGATTTTGGGGTGCTCAACTATTTCATCCTTTATAGAACTTCCCCTATTGTGTTTAACCATTATTACATGTGTATAATTTTGATACGGTTTCATGGTAGGTTTCAATTTGCTGTTTTCACGTTTTCCTCTTTCATCGAATTTATGTTTCTTCTTGGTTATTTTACTATTGTTATGCTGATGTTAGACTGTACCTACCGTACACTGCCTTGGGTGAATCTCTTCATAAAGGCGGTTAATAAATCCCAATAAATATATAAATAAATAAATATGTAATTAGTGTCTCTACCCTCGCTTGGTGAGAATAAAACAACGAACCCATGTATCATCCCCCAAAGGAAGGTCGCTCTTTGCCTGAACTTTTGCGTCGAGATTTTCTTCTGACTTTCAAGGAAAAAAAAAATCTTGCTGTGCCCTGTGGCAATGTAGGCAGACGTTGAAATATCTGAAAGGTATTAATCCGCAAACGAACCTTTTCCGGAGATGGGAAGGCGGTAGAACTAGAGGACGTGAAATGAGATTGAAGGGGGGCAGACTCAAGAAAAATGTCAGGAAGTATTTTTTCACGGAGAGAGTGGTGGATGCTTGGAATGCCCTCCCGCGGGAGGTGGTGGAGAGGAAAACAGTAACGGAATTCAAATATGCGTGGGATAAAAATAAAGGAATCCTCTTCCGAGGGAATGGATCCTCAGAAGCTTAGCTGAGATTAGGTGGCAGAGCCGGTGGTGGGAGGCGGGGCTGGTGGTTGGGAGGCGAGGATATTGCTGGGCAGACTTATACGGTCTGTCCCAGAGCCGGTGGCGGGAGGCGGGGATAGTGCTGGGCAGACTTATACGGTCTGTGCCTGAGCCGGTGGTGGGAGGCGGGACTGGTGGTTGGGAGGCGGGGATAGTGCTGAAAAGGACAGGTACAAATCAAGGTAAGGTATACACAAAAAGTAGCACATATGAGTTTATCTTGTTGGGCAGACTGGATGGACCATGCAGGTCTTTTTCTGCCGTCATCTACTATGCTACTATGTAAGAGGTAGCACCAAGAATCACAGGACACGTGCCCTAAGCCTTGGATCATTCATGTCCTCTGTCCTGTGCTGGCTTTGTTGATGTTCAGCACTCTATACAGGGCAGTACTGAGGCCTGGATAATCTGTCATGTTCACAAGCCCATGTGAAGCAGATGGAGGAGTTATGGGTGTGTTCTTTTCTGCTACGCACACAGAGGCTTTGCAGTTTTCGGTCAGGGAACCAAGCTGAAAAGTCTATTGCCAGCCTTAAATGTGAGATTGTATTAATGCTGCTGTATAATGAGAATTTCTAAGAACATACTGGGTCAGACCAATGGTCCATCTAGCCTAGTATCCTAGTAGCCAGTCCAGGAGAGAGAAGCCCATCCTAACAAGAGCTGAATTAATCTCGATTCCATTTCCTGCCTCTCAGGGGTGTAGCCAGACTTCGGCGGGAGGGGGGTCCAGAGCCCTGGCACCACCGACCCCCCCCCCCCCACCACCACTGCCGACCCTGCCGCCACCAGCTTTGCCCCCCCTGATAACCCTCTCAACCCCCCTCCCGCTGCCAACCCGCCGTTGCCTACCTTTGCTGGTGGGGGACCCCAACCCCCGCCAGCCAAGGTCCTCTTCTTCCCGCACAAGGCTTCCTTCTGTTTCTGACGTCCTGCACGTTGTTCATGCAGGACGTCAGACTCACAGAACGAAGCCTTGCAGATCAGCAAAGGCAGGCGACGGTGGGAGGGGGGGTCGAGAGGGTCGTTGGCAGGGGGGTCCAAGGCCAAATCTACGGGTGCCCAGGCCCCCCTGACCCCACATAGCTACACCATTGCTGCAGAGGGCTAAATATATGTCCCCTATCCTTGAAATTTCAGCGGTGCTATACAGATATTGCAGCCGGCATCTGGATGCTGCTGGGGAGGAATGAAAGTGTTCCTTCCCTTTTACAAAGCCGCATGGCAAGGCCAACACAGCCCATCCTTTGAATTACCGCACTGGCATCTGCTAGCCCGGCTTTGGAAAAAGGGGCTGTATGTACAGCAGCAATATTCAGCTGTGGTTTAATTTAGGCAAGAAAGAAAGCTGTCCTAAATTAAAGCACTCAGCTCTACACACAGGAAGTAATTTTATCAAGTCAGTTTCTTGGGTTTGTGGCCATGTATGCACGTAAACAGCCTCTTGGAAAATATTGTACAATGTAAAAACACACACTTTAAACAGATGAAGCCGACTAGTAAAGATAAGAAGCTGATTAATCAAAAGCGCATGACGTGATCACATTTCGCCTGCACACAGGTTGCATCATGGATCATCTGCCAATTCAGACATATAAATTAAATTAAAACCAATGCAATAAATAACACACATAAAAACATATACCAATTCAATCAATCAATAATATTTATTTATTTAAATGTTTTTTTATTTATTATATCGTTCCATGGTGCGACTGCACCTTGAGTATTGTGTTCAATTCTAGTTGCCGCATCTCAAGAAAGATATAGTAGAATTGGAAAAGGTGCAGCGAACGGCGACTAAAATGATAGCGGGGATGGGACGACTTCCCTATGAAGAAAGACTAAGGAGGCTAGGGCTTTTCAGCTTGGAGAAGAGATGGCTGAGGGGAGACATGATAGAGGTATATAAAATAATGAGTGGAGTGGAACAGGTGGATGTGAAGCGTCTGTTCATGCTTTGCAAAAATACTAGGACTAGGGGGCATGTGATGAAACTACAGTGTAGTACATTTAAAACAAATCAGAGAAAAGTTTTCTTCACCCAACGCGTAATTAAACTCTGGAATTCGTTGCTGGAGAACATGGTGAAGGCAGTTAGCTTGGCAGAGTTTAAAAAGGGGTTAGACAGTTTCCTAAAGGACAAGTCCATAAACCGCTACTAAATGGACTTTGGAAAAATCCACAATTCCAGGAATAACATGTACAGAATGTTTGTACGTTTGGGAAGCTCGCCAGGTGCCCTTGGCCTGGATTGGTCGTTGTCGTGGACAGGATGCTGGGCTCGATGGACCCTTGGTCTTTTCCCAGTATGGCATTACTTATGTACTTATAAACAATTTTTACTACACACTATCCACTTTCTAGGCAGATTGCAATTTTACACACATTGCATAAATTATATACACACAGATTTTACTCAGACACAAATAACCTTCAAATATCACTACAATTAATACATCTCGAGCAGTTGTTTCTCATACAAAACAAGCTGGAGTTATCCATATGTTTCAACAAATATTACTGTCTTGATTTCTCTCTTAAAATCTGTCAGAGTTTTGGTTTCTCTTATTCGTTGTGGACTTTTATTCCACTATATTGGACCCACAATATAGAAGATTCTTCCTCTATATTCCTCCAATTTAATTTTATTTTTTTATTGTTTCATTTGTACCCTGCGCTTTCCCACTCATGGCAGGCTCAATGCGGCTTACATGGGGCAATGGAGGGTTAAGTGACTTGCCCAGAGTCACAAGGAGCTGCCTGTGCCTGAAGTGGGAATTGAACTCAGTTCCCCAGGACCAAAGTCCACCACCCTAACCACTAGGCCACTCCTCCACATTAATCATGTGATAAGATGTTACCTCAAACATACCTCAAACCAGGGCCGCCGAGAGACTGGGACGGGACCGGGGCAAGGCTGCCCCCAGGACCCCGCCGCTGCAGCCTCCCCCCCAAGGTCGCCACGCCGCAGTCCCCAGTCTCCACCTGCCCACCCCCAGCCCTGTTGACAGCCCCCCCTCCTTCCGCCACCGGGCCCCCTGCATTCAAATCATAGTGTCTCACCTCCGTGTGAAAGTGCAGCGGCAGATCACCTCTCTTCGGGCCTTCCCTCCCTGTGTCCTGCCCTCGCAAAAAGAGGAAGTTACATCAGACGAGGGCGGGACACAGGGAGGGAAGGCTGGAAGGGAGGTGATCTGCCGCTGCGCTTTCACACGGAGGTGTGGCGCTGTGATTTGAATGCAGGGGGCCCGGTGGCAGATGGAAGAGGGCTGTCGACGGAGCCGAGGGTGGGCGAGTGAGACCGGGGACTGTGGCGCCGGGCCCCCCTTGGAGGCCTGGGCCCGGGAAATTTTGTCCCCCCTTCCCCCATTCTCGGCGGCCCTGCCTCAAACATACCTTGTTCACCAAATCTTAGCAATTATTTAGGCTGATGCAAATGTAATTTCAGTGTCAGCACAAAAGGCACTAGTTTATGCAAAACCTTGAACATCAGACCTAAAACTTTGAATTTAATTCTTTGTGCAATTGGTAACCAATGTAACTCTCTTAAAACCGGAGTAACGTGTTCAGATCTAGATTTTCCTACCAACACACTTGCAAACCACATTTTGTGCAACTTGCAAGGCTTGCAACTGAGTCTTTTTTTAATTAGGCCATTACAGTAGTCAAAATAATAAATGAATAAAACATTAAAAGCAATGATTAGTACACTGCAAAAGTTTTCCATATGCAAACTGATAATGGTTAAAAACAAGTCAACGAGTGTATAAGACACAAACACGCATATAAAAAAAACAAGTCAGGTTTTCAGGATATTCTCAATTAATATTCATGAGAAAGATTTTGCATATAATGGAGGCAGTGCATGCAAATCTACTTCTACTACTTATCATTTCTATAGCGCTACTAGACGTACGCAGCGCTGTACACTAGAACATGAAGAGACAGTCCCTGCTCCACAGAGCTTACAATCTAATTAGGACAGACAAACAGGACAAATAAGGGATAAGGACAAAGAGTAGCAAGATTCCGGAATCCCAAAGAGTAGCAAGATTCCAGAACCCCAAAGAGTGGCAAGATTCCGGAATCCCAAAAAGTAACAAGATTCCATACAGAATCTCAAATACTACTACTACTTATCATTTCTATAGCGCTACTAGACGTACGCAGCGCTGTACACTAGAACATGAAGAGACAGTCCCTGCTCCACAGAGCTTACAATCTAATTAGGACAGACAAACAGGACAAACAAGAGATAAGGGAATATTAAAGTGAGGATGATAAAATAAGGGTTCTGAAGAAGTGAATATGGGTTAGAAGTTAAAAGCTGCATCAAAAAGGTGGGTTTTTAGCTTAGATTTGAAGACGGCCAGAGATGGAGCTTGACGTACCAGCTCAGGAAGTCTATTCCAGGCATATGGTGCAGCAAGATAAAAGGAATTGTATTGTCTCAAATCTGTCTCATGAATATTCATTGTGGATATCCTGAAAACCTGACTGACTGGGTTTGGGAACCACTGGAATAGAGTCTAATGTGGATTGTAAATGAATCATGCACAAAGGACTGCGTTCTATATATTGGCAGTGGCATAGCCACCGGGGGTCTTGGGAGCCTGCCCTCCCCCCCCCCCAAAGTCTGCTGGTTTGGCTGACGGAGTTGCACAAGTCCCACCAGCAGAAGCTTTCCTGTAGCAATATTCACCGCCGCGCTGCCTGCCCTGCTTCCCCCTCCCTTGAAATTGAGCAAGTGTGATCTTCTCACCAGTGGCGTAGCTACGTGAGGCCATGGGGGCCTGGGCCCCTGTAGATTTGGCCCTGGACCCCCCTGCTGACGACCCTCTCAACCCCCTCTCCCGCCGCCAACCCTACCATCGCCTACCTTTGCTGGCGAGGGACTCCAACCTCTGCCAGCCAAGGTCCTCTTCTTCCGGCGCAAGGCTTCGTTCTGTTTCTGTGAGTCTGATGTCCCCCGCCAGCAAAGGTAGGTGACGGCGGAGGGTTGGCAGCGGGAGGGGGGGTCGAGAGGGTCATCGGCGGGGGGGGGTCAAAGTTTGTGGTGGTGGTGGCGGCGGTGGTGGGGGGGTCAGCAATGGTGGGGGCTCGGCGGCGCCGGGGGGAGGCTAAAATGTGTCCCCTCACCTCGGGCTCTGGACCCCCCTCCTGCCGAAGTCTGGCTACGCCCCTGCTTCTCGCATGCTTAATTTCACTACAACCAAGCATGCGCTAGGGCGGGAAAGTAGGGCAGGGCAGCATAGCGCCTAGTATCGCCACATGAAGGCTTCTGCTGGCGAGGCTTGAGGACCCCCACCAGCCTTGATATGTGTGTGTGTGGGGGGGGGGGGGGGTGTGGCAGGGGCAGGTCTGGCTTTGCCTTAGATGCTGAAAAAATTGAACGCTAAACAGCATGTAGCAACAGGATCCACACCTAACTTGAAGGCCTGAGGATTTACACCAAAAGAAACGTGGTATAAATCCTCGCATCTAAATTAGGGGCAGATCTGCTCTATTGTGTAACACTGCACACAAATTTGGAACGCCCATGAGCCGCCCATGGCCCCATCCCCTTTTCAGATCCAGGAACAAGAATTTGCACGCTCATCTTTATAGGATAAGGCTTAGCAAGATGCGCGTAAATTATAATTATTGCCAATTAGCACCAAGAACTGATTATTAGCACCCAATTATCAGCGCTAATTGGTTCATAACTCAATTACATTGGTATTCATGATTTTGTGCACCATATTTAGAACCCGAGGGGGAAGCATGTCTATAAAATAATTTTCCCCAGCGGGGGAAATGGCGCACACTAGAGCTGGAACTACCGCCAGCTCCCGCATTGGGCCGTAGGTACAGCTTACCGCCGCTTTATAAAAGGGCCCCAGAGTGAGAGAGGAGCTGATAATGATCTGGACCGGGTGATAGTCGGACCACTGGCCATTTGAGTACCCAGATAAAGGGGTCCTTATACTAAGGTGTCCTGAAAAATGGCCTGAGGTAGCGTAGGCATGTGTTTTGGGCATGCACAGATTCATTTTCCAGCGTGCCTGCAAAAAAAATGCCTTTTTAAAATTTTTGCCGAGAATGGACGTGCGGCACAATAAAAATTGTTGCCCATCCATTTTGGGTCTGAGACCTTACCGCCAGTCATTGACCTAGTGGTAAAGTCTCACGCGGTAACCGGGCGGTAATGACCTACGCACATCAAACGTCACTTGGCACGCATAACGGATGCGTACCAGAAAATAAAAATTATTTTTCGGACCCGCATGTCGGATGCATGCCATAAATGAAATTACTGCAAGAGCCACGCGGTAGCCGGGCAGTAACTCCAAACTGGCGAGTGTTGGGCGCGCATAGATGCTTACGCGTCTTAGTAAAACGGCCCCAAAGTTAAGCCAGAAAAATTGCTGTCCTGACCGTGGTTAACAGACCTTCAGCGCCAGCTACAATCCATTTAATGTTTCTGAATATCCATGTTTTATTTCGCCACTACGGCCGGGGTTTAGAAACAACACTGACCCCGGCAGCTGAATATTATTCTGTGTGTGTCTTCCAATGAGACCCTCAATAGATGCTTCAACTTATAATTTAATAGTACAACAAAATTCGAATGCGCAGTCAACAAGTCTGTAATGTCAATCATGGCAGACTAGTGCCAAAAATAACTACTCATAATACTGCTTTCAA
Source organism: Microcaecilia unicolor (assembly GCF_901765095.1). Lineage (NCBI taxonomy): Eukaryota > Metazoa > Chordata > Amphibia > Gymnophiona > Siphonopidae > Microcaecilia > Microcaecilia unicolor. The sequence goes on along the minus strand of NC_044036.1, from coordinate 13,217,125 downwards.
AATAACTGCTCGATGTCAAAACACACTGAATCCTAAAGAGGTAATTAAAAATCCGGTCTATGTGCTGAGAACATTAAAGCCGGTGAGGTTTAAAGAGCGAATCTCTGCTTTAAATGCTGTGCACACTCTAGTCATTCCGCCATGTTATGAAAAACTGACTCTTTAAATTGTGAGCCACTGACACCGAATCATTATGAACAGTGAAGGGAACGTCAGATAAAAAGAAAAACTCTACTGACATTACTCTTTCTGTGTATGTAACTGCATGAGGTCAAATATTAAAAATAAGAGCAACTTTGGTCATGTGAATAGAGAGAAAAAAACTGTTTGCAGGACACAAAAAATTCACCCAGCACTGCTACATTTCTCTCTGGGGCCTGTGGTAGCGTAGGTGCGTGTTTTTGGCCCGCTGACCCAATTTTTTACCGTGGCTGGGAAAAAGGGATTTTTTTTTTTCATGGGGCAGTAAATGGTCGTGTGCTAAAAGTATCTATCTATCTATCTACTTATCATTTCTATAGCGCTACAAGGCATACGCAGTGCTGTACACCATACACAAAAGCCAGTCCCTGCTCAAAGAGCTTACCATCTAGATATCCTCCCCATCCCCCTCCTCTCAGCCAGGGCACCTTCTTCCCCGCTCACCGTGAGACAAGTTGCCGGCGCTGCTCTTGCAGTAACCGCACGTATAGCCGCTCCCGGTGCCGCAATATTCTACTGAGGGCTCCGCTGCCGGCTGCCGCCATCTTCCCCGAACGACCTCACCTGTCACCTGCGCAAGCATGCTCCTTGTAACTGTCTTCTCCCTTCGGGATGCCACCCCGAAGGTGTCGCCTCAGCAGGGGTAGACCACGCTCCACCCGAACCACGGTTACGGCTGGACTCCCCAATCCACTTTCTGGCTCCTCAAATGGCTGATGCAATGTAACAGTTCACCGTCTATGGCTTCAATCCTTCGGTTACAGCATTGCAGGACCCCCACCTCCCTTAATTGCAATAGGTCACCTGGCAGGGGGTTATCAGTAACGCAGAACTCAGGCAACCAAGGACCTAGTTACTCGGTCAAAAGACAGGACCAGGGACAAATCATTTTCTCTGAGCTTCCCCTTTTTCTCTGAGCTCCTCCCAGGTCCTCCAGCCACTCCTCTAATGACCTGCTACCCAAGGTTGCCAGGTGGGCGGTTTTACCGGCCAATTGGGCGGGTTTTCGCCAGCGGCGGCGGGAAAATTTCGCCGGCCGCGGGATGCGGTTTTTTTGGGCGGTTTTCCCGTCGCCGCTGTGCGAGTTTGGCGGTTTTTTCTGGGGCTTCTATTGGTCCAATTCGGTCCAATAGAAGCTTTTCCGGGGCTTCTATTGGTCCAATTTGGTCCAATAGAAGCTTTTCCGGGGCTTCTATTGGTCCAAATTGGACCAATAGAAGCCTTTCAGGGGCGGGGCTGACTTCAGGGATGACGTAGGGGCGGGGCCAGTGATGTGGGAGGCGGGGTTAGTGATGCAGGGGCGGGGTTAGGTGATGTGGGGGCGGAGTTAGTGACGCGGGGGCGGGTTCGGTGACGGGGAAGACAGGGATTGGCTACGGGCGGTTTTTGGGCGGGTTTACGGCTGTTTCGGGCTGGGAAAATTTTTCCCAGCTGGCAACCCTGCTGCTACCCAGGGCACACTCTATCATGTTCTTAAACAAACCATGGGTTACACATGCACTTAAAGAATTATCGTGCCCTGAATGCTAAGAAGCCCAAATGTAAAAAAATAGTCTTCTTAACGTTTAGCGCATGCTAATTCCGTTAGCATGTGCTAAACTTTAATAAAAGGGGACCCTTTATTTTTAATTTAGGGGCATTGCACCAAATTTATATTCAACCAATAATTGAAAGGGGTAGGCATCAAGGTACATCACAACAATGATGAATGTTATTTGGGAGAGGGAGGGGGGAGGACGCACAAAGTGGACATTTTTTTTAAGCGAAGCTTTATTTAAAAAATCAAACAAGCTCTGATGCTGCAGGCTCTTTTTTGGACATCATTCAACCCCGGAATAATAAAAACGTCCTTTGGTGCCTACGTCTAGTAGCGCTATAGAAATGATAAGTAGTAGTAGTAGTAGTTTGCCCGTGCTTCACTCAGCTGAGAAGTCTCTGAGCCAATCACAGCGTGTTTAGCTCTGCTAAATGCGCTGGGATTGGTTCAGAGACTTCCAGGGTTTTTTTTTTTTTACATTTTAATAATTTTTCCAATCCCGCCCAGCCCCAACGAGAGGTACAGACCTCTCGTTAGATTTTCCAGCGTTAAGGCAATCAGAAAAGGTTAGTGCATCTCATTACAATAGGGTTTCTACACAATTTGCATTCCGTTTTCGTTAGCTGCTACCATCGTTGGAAAAAAGTGTTTAGTGCATGCCAGGGTTTGCTACTTGCTCGTTAAGGGCTCGTTAAGTTTAGTGCATCTGGCCCTCAGATTTACAGAAGTAGATCATGTAGTTAAAATACATTTTTTAAACTCACGGATTGCAGGTATGAACTTTAGAGTTGATGCAGGTTGCTGTAGGCTTTTTCGTTATTTTCCCAGAGGGAAGGACAGATGTAAATAAGGATCCAGCTCCAATCTCAGTGCATGAGGAGAGTTATTTAGGGGAGATAAAAGTTCCTTTCTCCAGCCAAAAATAAATGGAAGAAGTTCCGAGTAAAACTGAGGACTGGTGCCTCAACACAGACTGAGCAGAAGTCCAGTAAAAGTTTGGGTTGTAAATAAGCAGAGAATATAGTTATTTAGTCTAAGTTGCAGAGCCTGATGTGAACCCAGCCAGCCAGCCCAGCCCCAAAACTGTTAACTATTAAAAGCGGAGGGGCTTATAACTTATCCAATTAAATCTGTCCATTTATTCTTCACCCTTTCAGTTTTAGAGATAATAACCACAGGTGACAAGAACATTATTGAATGTATAATTCATTGAATTGCTGTAGGATTTCTCATGGGAACATTCATTGGAAAATCCATTTATTCTCGTGAAAAGCCCCATTTTTGAGTTGTGATTCTCATTAACCGGTTAATGTATCTTTAGCCTTTCTCCCTCGCAATATTTCATTCGCTCAGTATTGTACTAACAGAGTGACACCTCGCCCCTCGGGGATGAAACTATTCTACGAGTGCCCAGACAGGAATGACCGAGAGAAAATAGAAAAACCGAAGGCAGTATGGAGCAGCCCCAGTGAGCCTGTTAGACAAAATGATTTTTTTTTTCTTCTGATTGATAAAACAGTGATCCAGCTGCCACAAGAGCTGCCTTGGTTATTTTGAGATTAAGTCGCTTCACTGGCTCCCTCTCCGTTTTCGCATCCTGTTCAAACTTCTTCTACTAACCTATAAATGTACTCACTCTGCTGCTCCCCAGTATCTCTCCACACTCGTCCTTCCCTACACCCCTTCCCGTGCACTCCGCTCCATGGATAAATCCTTCTTATCTGTTCCCTTCTCCACTACTGCCAACTCCAGACTTCGCGTCTTCTGTCTTGCTGCACCCTACGTCTGGAATAAACTTCCTGAGCCCCTACGTCTTGCCCCATCCTTGGCCACCTTCAAATCTAGACTGAAAACCCACCTCTTTAACATTGCTTTTGACTCGTAACCACTTGCCTCCACCTACCCTCCTTTCTTCCTTCCCGTCCACATTAATTGATTTGATTTGCTTACTTTATTTTTTATCTATTAGATTGTAAGCTCTTTGAGCAGGGACTGTCTTTCTTCTATGTTTGTGCAGCGCTGCGTAGGCCTTGTAGCGCTACAGAAATGCTAAATAGTAGTAGTAGTAGTAGATTTAAAAATGATCCCTGCACAGGGTTACCCAGCGGTAATTGAGCAGTGCCGTGCGCTGCCCGGTTACCTCTGGGTTAGCGCAGGAGACCTTACCGCCTCCTCGATGGGTGGTGGTAACTGCTCCCCCTGAAATGGCCGCACGGCAAGTACACACTTACCGCACGGTCATTTTTTCCCACTTTTTACCTGCCACGGTAAAAGGGGGGACTCTACGCATAGCAAAATCTAACACTGCCGCTAGCACAGTGTCTCTTTTACAGCGGCTTAGTTAAAGGGGCCCCTTGTGTTCCTGAATGTAACTCACCTTGGGCTACTACTGATAAAAAAAAGTGTGAGCTAAATCAAAATAACGTACATTTCTTTCTCAGGCTCATTCTAGGCTGTTGATTACCACCATGGAATTATCACAGCGCTCCAGGGCCTCTCTTTCTAGTGAACGGTCTGTAGTAGAAATCGATTTAGCATCAAAGACATCAGCCTGTCTTTATAGCATTCATAAATATTCCCTTTTAGGGTTTTATGGAAAGGAGTGTTTTGTTCTGGCTGCTAAAGAAATATACAGAGTTTCTCCCCCCCCCCCCCCCCCCCCCCCCACCCTCAGGTTAATAGAATTTGCAGGAGAAACTCGTTTTAGAAAACAGAGAGAGAGAGTGGTAAAATCTGCAAAAAACTGCCTTTAATTCAAGCAATTTGTACCACAACATCATAAATGAGATCCAAAAAACAAAAGGAAAGAATCCCAATTGCAAAATCTAATTTCAATGCCATAATTATAACCAGCAAGATAAGTACATAAGTACATAAATACATAAGTAGTGCCATACTGGGAAAGACCAAAGGTCCATCTAGCCCAGCATCCTGTCACCGACAGTGGCCAATCCAGGTCAAGGGCACCTGGCACGCTCCCCAAACGTAAAAACATTCCAGACAAGTTATACCTAAAAATGCGGAATTTTTCCAAGTCCATTTAATAGCGGTCTATGGACTTGTCCTTTAGGAATCTATCTAACCCCTTTTTAAACTCCGTCAAGCTAACCGCCCGTACCACGTTCTCCGGCAACGAATTCCAGAGTCTAATTACACGTTGGGTGAAGAAAACTTTTCTCCGATTCGTTTTAAATTTACCACACTGTAGCTTCAACTCATGCCCTCTAGTCCTAGTATTTTTGGATAGCGTGAACAGTCGCTTCACATCCACCCGATCCATTCCACTCATTATTTTATACACTTCTATCATATCTCCCCTCAGCCGTCTCTTCTCCAAGCTGAAAAGCCCTAGCCTTCTCAGCCTCTCTTCATAGGAAAGTCGTCCCATCCCCACTATCATTTTCGTCGCCCTTCGCTGTACCTTTTCCAATTCTACTATATCTTTTTTGAGATACGGAGACCAGTACTGAACACAATACTCCAGGTGCGGTCGCACCATGGAGCGATACAACGGCATTATAACATCCGCACACCTGGACTCCATACCCTTCCTAATAACACCCAACATTCTATTCGCTTTCCTAGCCGCAGCAGCACACTGAGCAGAAGGTTTCAGCGTATCATCGACGACGACACCCAGATCCCTTTCTTGATCCGTAACTCCTAACGCGGAACCTTGCAAGACGTAGCTATAATTCGGGTTCCTCTTACCCACATGCATCACTTTGCACTTGTCAACATTGAACTTCATCTGCCACTTGCACGCCCATTCTCCCAGTCTCGCAAGGAAATAATAATTTAAAAAAGATATTTTTTGACTTCAAAGGTCTTGCGTTCCTGTATTGTTTTAAAGTTTCCTTTAAGTATTCTCACTATAAAATCATAAGTACAGTGTTCTGGTTTTGTAAAGTGCTGTCCCACAGAGGTAACATCCTGATTGGCACTGGCATTTTTCATACGATGTCTATTTATTTATTTATTGCATTTGTATCCCACATTTTCCCACCTTTTTGCAGGCTCAGTGTGGCTAATGCTAAAGAAGAGATTTAACTTACATAGACGCTGGGCAGACTTATACGGTCTGTGCCGGGGCTGGTTGTTGGGAGGCGGGACTAGTGCTGGGCAGACTTATACGGTCTGTGCCAGAGCTGGTGGTGGGAGGCGGGACTGGTAGTTGGGAGGCGAGGATAGTGCTGGGCAGACTTATACAGTCTGTGCCAGAGCTGGTGGTGGGAGGCGGGGTTGGTGGTTGGGAGGCGGGGCTCGTGCTGGGCAGACTTATACGGTCTGTGCCGGGGCTGGTGGTTGGGCAGCGGGACTGGTAGTTGGGAGGCGAGGATAGTGCTGGGCAGACTTATACAGTCTGTGTCAGAGCTGGTGGTGGGAGGCGGGGTTGGTGGTTGGGAGGCGGAGCTAGTGCTGGGCAGACTTATAGGGTCTGTGCCAGAGCTGGTGGTTGGGAGGCGGGGTTGGTGGTTGGGAGGCGGGGACAGGGCTGGCCAGACTTATAGGGTCTGTGCCAGAGCTGGTGGTTGGGAGGCGGGGTTGGTGGTTGGGAGGCGGAGCTAGTGCTGGGCAGACTTATAGGGTCTGTGCCAGAGCTGGTGGTGGGAGGCGGGGTTGGTGGTTGGGAGGCGGAGCTAGTGCTGGGCAGACTTATAGGGTCTGTGCCAGAGCTGGTGGTGGGAGGCGGGGTTGGTGGTTGGGAGGCGGAGCTAGTGCTGGGCAGACTTATAGGGTCTGTGCCAGAGCTGGTGGTGGGAGGCGGGGTTGGTGGTTGGGAGGCGGGGACAGGGCTGGCCAGACTTATAGGGTCTGTGCCAGAGCTGGTGGTTGGGAGGCGGGGTTGGTGGTTGGGAGGCGGAGCTAGTGCTGGGCAGACTTATAGGGTCTGTGCCAGAGCTGGTGGTTGGGAGGCGGGGTTGGTGGTTGGGAGGCGGGGACAGGGCTGGCCAGACTTATACGGTCTGTGCACTGAAGAGGACAGTACAAATAAAAAAGTAGCACATATGAATTTATCTTCTTGGGCAGACTGGATGGACCGTGCAGGTCTTTTTCTGCCGTCATCTACTATGTTTACTATCATGTGAAAAATGCCACTGCCAATCAGGATGTTACCTCTGTGGGACAGCACTTTACAAAACCAGAATACTGTACTAATGATTTTATAGTGAGAATACTTAAGGGAAACTTAGGAATGCAAGACCATTGAAGTAAAAATGATTAAATATTTTGATACCCACCAGACAGGACTTAACAAAGATCTGGGTTTTCTAGCCCATTATAAACCATGAAATTTCACTGCTTTGTCACCCTCTGATCACCATGCATGTCTCCCTGCCCGTCATCCTCTCAGCCCTCTCTGTTTCTCACCTAGCCCACCCCTCCCTCATCCTTTCAGACTGTCACTGAAATACTTCAATGTTTCACTTATGTATGCTGTTGCTTATCAAAATTTGCTTATTTCTGATCCGATAAAAAAGATTATCATCTTATTTTCTTTTCTCTGTTTTCTTTTATTCTATTTCTATTGACCGTAAGTAGTATTTGTTTGCAGAGGCCGAGCTGCAGTCTCTCAGTAGTTTATCTCTGCAGAGGCTGACGGAATACAGGAACAAAGATGGATTAGAGCGCCTAATGGCGTTTGGCAGTGTTTCGAGCCCTTGGTACATGAATACCCAAGTCATTTACTCTTCTCTAGAGGCTGGGTTGTCGACTTCTAATGGCACTACGCCCTGAGACGCACATTCACTGTGATTTATGAAACGTATTTACTCAGTCGATCAAGGTCATTGGCCATTAACAGCCTTTCTGGGACTAATAACTAATGTCTTTATGTGCAGTTACGCTGATGAACGGCAGCAACAGTTTCATACTTGCACATGCCTCACCCAAAGTCTTCACAGACCAGTCCTTTCATAAGCCTTGGTTTGCACGTAAATGCTTTTCCGTGCACAAGCAGGTGCTTCCAGAATACTCTGGGGGCATATGTGTGCCTGAAATTATGTCCTGCTGATACACAGCGGATACTTTCATGCAGTATGGATGTAAGTGTTCCCAGGATGGGAGGTGGGGCGGGGTTGCAAGATATTTGCTTATCTTCTAAAATATGTGTGTACCCATGCAAAGAGGCAACAAAATGACGCTTGCATTGATACAGGTGGAACTGTTCGGGATCTCTTAGCATCCAGGCAGCTATCTTTCCTTCATAGCCTAGGCACCTGTTACAAAAACTAGCTTCAAAGTGGATTACAAAATAGAATCAAAATATTATGATAAATACAATTCAAATATCAGAATGACGACTTCCCTATGAGGAAAGGCTGGGATGGGACGACTTCCCTATGAGGAAAGGCTAAAGCGGCTAGGGCTCTTCAGTTTGGAGAAAAGACGGCTGAGGGGAGATACGATAGAGGTCTATAAAATGAACGGAGTGGAAAGGGTAGACGTGAAGCGTCTGTTTACTATTTCCAAAAAATACTTGGACTAGGGGGCATTCAATGAAGCTGCAAAATAGTAAATTTAAAACGAATCAGAGAAAAAGTTTCTCAATGTGTAACTAAACTCTAGAATTTGCTGCCAGAGAATGTGGTAAAGGCGGTTAGTTTAGCGGGGTTTAAAAATGGTTGGACGGCTTCCTAAAGGAAAAGTCCATAGATCATTATTAAAATGGACGGGGAAAACCCACTGCTTATTTCTGGGATAAGCAGCATAAAATGTACTGAACTTTTTTGGAGGATATTGCCAGGTATTTGTGACCTGGATTGGCCACTGTTGGAAACAGGATGCTGGGCTTGATGGACCTTTGGTCTGTTCCAGTATGGCAATACGTATGTACTTGGAATTCTGAATGGAATCTTGCTACTCTTTGGGGTTCTACATGGAATGCTGCTACACTTTGAAATTCTGCATGGAATCTTGTTATTCTTTAGAATTCTAGAATCTTGCTACTCTTTGGGGTTCTACAAGGAATGTTCCTATTCTTTGTTTTTCTGCCAGGTACTTGTGACCTGGATTGGCCACTGTTGGAAACAGGATGCTGGGCTTGATGGACCTTTGGTCTGACTCAGTATGGCAATACTTATGTACTTAATTTGCACAAGAATACCACACCTGCCGGCATGGCTGCACGTTCCTTCCTTCTCCTGTGCTGGCCTAAAGCAGGCTGTTTATTTGAACCTCAGGAATGTGTGGAGACCCTTGTGGTTCACATGGACAGTAGGGCTTAGGCCGGTACAGGAGGAACAAATAGCCAAAGCCCAGCCGTTCACTTCCTCCTCCCCTTGCCTTCAGGGAGGTCCATGGGAAAGAGAGAAGCAGCCCTACAGCATATGCCTTACTACAAATGTGTATACTATCAGAAACCTGGTTAAGGTATCTAAAGGTTTACTAGCATAAAGGAGGAAAATAAACTCCTGAAGACAGGAAAGAGTAACTTCATGGAAGGAAATCTGCTGTGGAAAGACTCCTGATGCAGACTCTTGTGGCCGAAACACAATTCGTGTCTTTTGAAGAACAATAAAAATTTGCAGCACCTCTGGCCATCTTTAAATCTAGGCTAAAAGCCAACCTTTTTGATGCTGCTTTTAACTCCTAACCCTTACTCACTTGTTCAGTACCCTTATTTTATCATCCCCACTTTAGTAATTCCCTTATCTCGTATTTGTCCTGTTTGTCTGTTCTAATTAGATTATAAGCTCTGTTGAGCAGGGACTGTCTCTTCATGTCCAGTGTACAGTGCTGCGTACGTCTAGTAGTGCTATAGAAATTATAAGTAGTAGTAGTAGTATATTTCAATGGTTCTGTGACAGACCTGTGAGTTCTTGTACCAAGTACAGCGCTGCCGAGCCCGGTACTCGGACCAGGCTCTGCTTGGTGGCTGGACAACCCCAGGTTTCACCTATGCTGACTGCCGTTCCCCAGAGGTTGAGCCCCTAGGTGCGGGCAGCCTGCAGGGCTTACGAGATGGAGCAGGAAGCGGGGTGATGAACGTGATGGCCAGACAGGCAGCAGGCAAGAGAGTGATCCAGGTACAGGCAGAGTCAGTAGGCAGGCAGCAGACACGAGAGTAATCCAGGTATAGCCAAGGTCAGAAGGCAGGCAGCAGACACAAGAGTAATCCAGGTACAGGCAAGGTCAGTAGGCAGGCAGTAGACACAAGAGTAATCCAGGTACAGGCAGAGTCTGTAGGCAGGCAGCAGACACAAGAGTAATCCAGGTACAGGCTAAATCAGCAATGAAGAACAACGTAGAGGAGAAGCACACTACTGAGCAAGTAACACCTACCAAAGTAGAAGCCGAAGAAAGGAGTCTAGGGAGAGCTCAGCTGATAAAGTGCTGGCGTCTGACATCAGCAGGGAGAAGGGGCACAGCCATAGGACAAGAGCAGGGGAAGGAGGAACCGGAAGGCCAATAGGAGAGAAGCAAGGGAAGCCAGGCAGAGGAAGAGTAGACCCAGGTTGGTGGAAGCAAAGCAATCAAGGAGCCTGGAAGCCAGGCAGAGAGAGAGAGCAGAGCCAGGTGCATGGAAGCAAAGCAATCAAGGAGCCTGAAGCCAGAGAAGAACTACACACACATGGCTCAGGGCTGTGCCAGTCAAGTGTGCGTGTCAACGGGACCCTGCGCAGCCCAAGGATGCCGTTGTACGTGCAGGACGTCAAACTCACAGAAACAGAACGAAGCCTTGCGCCAGAAGAAGAGGACCTTGGCTGGCGAGGGTTGGGGTCCCCTGCTGACGACGGGGGAGGGTTGGCGGCGGGAGGGGGTTCAAGAGGGTCTTTGGCAGAGGGGTCCAAGGCCAAATCTATGGGGGCCCAGGCCCCCGTGGCCCCACGTAGTTACGCCACTGGTCCCAGCGCTGCGTAACCCTGGTGGCGCTTTGGAAATGTTAAGTAGTAGTAGTAGTTATTTTTTGTCTACTAGATTGTAAGCTCTTTGAGCAGGGACTGTTTTTCTTCTATGTTTGTGCAGCGCTGCGTACGCTTTGTAGCGCTATAGAAATGCTAAATAGTAGTAGTAGTGTGACAATACTTATGTACTTATGGCACCAGAGACCCTAGCACTGTAATGTCACCCAGAGGAATGCATCTGCAGGGACTCCCAGGCACAAACACACCTGATGGCTACAGGATTTTAAAAATTTTCAGATACTGAAATGTAATGAATGGTATCATTATTCGCGTGGTAATGTTTTTCATAACTGCGTAGCCAACAAGTTGTTCAGTTCTCTCAGTCCTGTCATGCGTGGCAGCTAGCATTTCTGAGATCAAATTTGTTGACGTCTCTGAGGTTCAGAATAAAAATGGGCTTTTCTTTTGGCAGAATCTTCAGAATCACCTGTCAGAGAAAGGTAGAATTTCACTGAAGCAGGTTATTAGAGACCCAGCTATGTTATCAGAGACAATTAAGGAGCCCTATTCTTCTCTGGAGGGTGTAGCTTTGCAAGTATTTCATCTCCCTGTGGCATGGTACCATTCCCTCATTCAAGTAGCTATTTGCATACATGTGGATGAATTTTTGTTTCAGTGCTGTTTGCATTGTCTTCTGATGGTTAAACGAAAAATACTTGATTTTTATTTTTCTAGTTAACTTCTGTAGTTTCTGTTGCCATGAACAGATCAGAAGTGTAGCAACACATCCAATTTTGGGTGAATTCTTTTTCATTTTCATTTCATTTTATTTATTTGTAACATTTGTATCCCACATTTTCCTACATATTAGCAGGCGCAATGTAGCTTACAAAATACCGTAATGGTGAACGCCAAGTACGGTAGGTATTAAACAAATACAATTAGAAAAAGGGCCAGGTAAGGTGGGGTAAATGGGTACAATAAGGGACAAGGAAATAAGAAATAAAATGTCCATTGCAATGTATGTATAGATGCATTATAGAGTTGAGGCATTTAAGTAGAATCGATAGGGTAGGCCTTGCAAAACAGATGGGTCTTTAAAGTTCGCTTGAAGTTTTGATGGCCGTGCATCGTTTTCACACTCTTTGGTAATGCATTCCACATTTTTTTGGTTACATTTTTGTACCCCACGCTTTCCCACTCATGGCAGGCTCAATGCGGCAGGCAATGGAGGGTTAAGTGACTTGCTCAGAGTCACAAGGAGCTGCCTGTGCCAGGAATCAAACTCAGTTCCTCAGTTCCCCAGGACCAAAGTCCACCACCCTAACCACTAGGCCACTCCTCCACTACTATGCGTATTTAAGTAAGAAAAATTGGATGCATAGGTTGATTTGTATCTGAGTCCAATGCAGCTTGGATAGTGAAGGTTCAGATAAGTACGTGACGAACTGATTCTGTTTCTGGCTGGAAGATCTATTAAATCAACCATATATCCTGGGGCTTCACCGTAGATTATCTTGTGGACCAGAGAGCAAGTTTTGAAAGTAATGCGGTCCTTGATAGGGAGCCAGTGTAGTTTCAATCGAAGAGGTTTAGTGCTATCAAATCTTTTTTGTTGAATATTACTTTCTCTACCGTCTTTTTCAAGACCAACTACGTATCACAACATTTCAAGGTAACCATCTTTCAGAGATTTATCTAGTCACACAGCTACCAAGACTCCTGAGGCAGGCCTGTGGCCGAAACACAGATCTGTGTCGAGTCTTCAATAAATTGCTTCAGATATTTGTCTGTTGCCCTGGTCTCTTGAGTCATTGGCCCACTTCCCACTGAAAAATCTTCCTGGCCATCGAATGTAATTACAGGTTTTCTGTGGTGAATGGATTTTGTTTGTATGTTTTTAATTTTATTTTTTTTTTTATTATTTTGTGTATGTTTCTTGTAAGCCACTTTTAGATTATTAGGAAGGGCATAAGTTTTAAAATAAATAAATAAATGTTTGCTTTGCTAACATTTTGGTGGAAACTTTGAAGCTTTCAAAATGACTTATGACTTTACAAACATTGGCATTAATACTATAACATCTGATATGCATGCATACTTCATACAAATATACATATATGTATATATATATAGTCAGAGTACATTGACCTTTCTGTTAAGTGTTATTGTCATTGGTACTAAATTTACAATATGTTATAAAATCAATAAAAAAACTGATTGAACTAAAAAAAAAAATGACTTATTTTCAAGGAAACCTGTGTCTTTGCACTTCTCACATGCTATCTCAGGATTTCAGAAATAAAATCTAAGTATTAACTACTGTCAAGGCCTCTTAAAGCATAATATTCTTAAAACTTTAATATCCAAGAAGTGTAACCTCAGTACATCAGCACACCCAGAAGTCTCTTTTCTTTTTCTGAAATTTACTTTATCGAATAAAAGTAGATCGTTTACTCACAGTCAGTAGATGTTCAGAAGTTGACGCCCCAAGACAAGAGGCTTCATAGTTCCGAGAGCTGCAGGGGGTGGATGGAAGTAGAACTCTGAAGAAAGGAAGCTTGTTGCAGAGGTGGGAGGGTGATTAAAGAGATGGCAGAAATCCCGAGATGAGGTGTTGGGTTTGTGCAATATCTTATGAGAAAGAATGAATGAGTTTTCTTCAGAGGAGAAGGAAGACAAGTGCTGTGGCGGCAAGATGGTTGAAGGATAGGAAACAGAGAGTGGGGTTAAATGGGCAGTATTCACAATGGAGAAGGGTAGTTAGTGGGGTTCCTCAGGGGTCTGTGCTAGGACCGCTGCTTTTTAATATATTTATAAATGATTTAGAGATGGGAGTAACTGGCGAGGTAATTAAATTTGCTGATGACACAAAGTTATTCAAAGTCGTTAACTCGCGACAGGATTGTGAAAAATTACAGAAGGACCTTAGGAGACTGGGAGACTGGGCAGCTAAATGGCAGATGACGCTTAATGTGAACAAGTGCAAGGTGATGCATGTGGGAAAAAAGAACCCGAATTATAGCTACGTCATGCAAGGTTCCACGTTAGGAGTCACTGACCAAGAAAGGGATCTGGGTGTCGTCGTCGATAATACACTGAAACCTTCTGCTCAGTGTGCTGCTGCGGCTAGAAAAGCGAATAGAATGTTGGGTATTATTAGGAAAGGTTTGCAAAACAGGTGTGAGAATGTTATAATGCCGTTGTATCGCTCCATGGTGCGACCGCACCTTGAGTATTGTGTTCAATTCTGGTCGCCGCATCTCAAGAAAGATATAGTAGAATTGGAAAAGGTGCAGCGAAGGGTGACTAAAATGATAGCGGGGATGGGACGACTTCTCTATGAAGAAAGACTAAGGAGGCTAGGGCTATTCAGCTTGGAGAAGAGACGGCTGAGGGAAGACATGATAGAGGTATATAAAATAATGAGTGGAGTGGAACAGGTGGATGTGAAGCGTCTGTTCACGCTTTCCAAAAATACTAGGACTAGGGGGCATGCGATGAAACTACAGTGTAGTAAATTTAAAACAAATCGGAGAAAATTTTTCTTCACCCAACGTGTAATTAAACTCTGGAATTCGTTGCCGGAGAAAGTGGTGAAGGCGGTTAGCTTAGCAGAGTTTAAAAAGGGGTTAGACGGTTTCCTAAAGGACAAGTCCATAAACCGCTACTAAACGGACTTGGAAAACTCCAAAATTCCAGGAATAACATGTATAGAATGTTTGTACTTTTGGGAAGCTCGCCAGGTGCCTTTGGCCTGGATTGGCCGCTGTCGTGGACAGGGCTCGATGGACCCTTGGTCTTTTCCCAGTGTGGCATTACTTATGTACTTATGTTACTCACAGGGTTTACAGAGCACCCTTGAGGCAGGACTGGGTCAAGGTAGGGAGGTACATGAATCAAAACTAAGGACCTAATTTGCCCTTCAAAAAATATCCACGCAAAATCAGGCGGAACTTCGTGCGGGAACTTGTTCCTTGGGCAATAATGAAGGTAAAGCTACCTGTGTGATTTTACTTTGATTAATGTGACAGATCCCGCAGGTATAAACTCCCCCTGGCATTTGCCTGATCAGGGGTAATTTCATTATCTTCCTCACTCTGTTTCTTTGCAGGTTGGTCAGCAGTAGTCCAGAAACATAATGACAGGCCATTAAATAATACCCTCCCTTAGAGTACCTTGGGCAAGGACAAAGCTGTCACACCGAACCAGTACAAGTGATCTATAGCATTCCATTAAAGCAACAGCACAGCCCTTCACCAGAACAGGAACCCATTTCTTCCCTTACTTACATCCCCCTAATGCATTTGTTCCCACTGAGATTTCCTTTCTAAGCAACTTGTTATTAAGCAGAAAGCATGGGCTTTTCTCAAAGCGTGGTGGGAGAGGGTCCTTACCATCACAGGGGGGGGGGGGGGAGCAGCTTTTCAAGGAGCCCCACTCCACGGGGAACGGGACTCCCCCTGAAAGGTGCGACGGGTCCGGCTGTGGAAATGCATCGAGTCCCTCACTTGCTAAAACGGTAGCATTGCTGAGGCCGCAGCAAGGCCAAGCAAACCAGAGCAGGTCATTTGTTCTGTCCCCTAAAATGTGTTTAACGTCTTTACTGTTGTTCTCACTGCTAAGGATTTTTACTGCCGCAGTCCTCACTGCAAAGATATATGAGCAGTGCATTGTGTGTAACGTAGTCTCACATGTACTGCAGCCACTCCTGCTTGTTCCTATAAAGTCTGTCACTAGTGGTCTATTCTCCTGCAAAGACCGCCTTCCTTTCTCAGCCAAGCTTGGCTCCTTTGTCTACCTGCTATCATTTCCCGATTATTCTTACTGTCTCTGTCCTGATGGGTCAACTAGGGTATGACCTCTTTCTCCAATTGAGGACTGCCCTCTGTGAATACCGCTGCTACCTGATCTCAGGTTCTGTCCCTATTGGTCTCTTTACCTCCCCTTCCCTGGGCTTCTATGTGTGGGGTTTTTCCTGACCTCCCTGTCTCCACGAGGCACATAAGTAATGCCATACTGGGAAAAGACCAAGGGTCCATCGAGCCCAGCATCCTGTCCACGACAGCGGCCAATCCAGGCCAAGGGCACCTGGCGAGCTTCCCAAACGTACAAACATTCTATACATGTTATTCCCGGAATTGTGGATTTTTCCCAAGTCCATTTAGTAGTGGTTTATGGACTTGTCCTTTAGGAAACCGTCCAACCCCTTTTTAAACTCTGCTAAGCTAACCGCCTTCACCATGTTCTCTGGCAACGAATTCCAGAGTTTAATTATGCATTGAGTGAAGAAAAGGTTTCTCCGATTTGTTTTAAAATTACTACACTGTAGTTTCATGGCATGCCCCCTAGTCCTAGTATTTTTGGAAAGCGTGAACAGACGCTTCACATCCACCTGTTCCACTCCACTCAATATTTTATATATCTCTATCATGTCTCCTCACTAGGGTGAGCTTGTTAATATAGATACACACTGGTTCCCATGCACAAGCTCCCGGTTTCTATATAAGGTGCAGCGAGTTGCATGAATTAAATTGGGTAAGTGCCCAACTTAGGCACACACCTTAATTGAGTAATGAGCCAATCAGTGGTGATAATTGGCCGATAACAACCAATTACCTTCACAAATTGGTATATAATTGGAATTTATGTATGCTTCCTTTTAGACCTATTCTAAAAAGAGGTGAGCGTAAATTCTAAGGCAGATTGGATGGACCGTGCAGGTCTTTATCTGCCGTCATCTACTACGTTAAAATGGCGCTCATTTTCAAAAGAGAAAAACATCTCAAAAGCGGCACAATGCGCCAGAAGGATGTTTTTCTCACCAAAATGTCTAACTTGCAATTTTCGAAAAGGCACAGTTGAGACATTTTTCACTGAGTTTGTCCAAATAGCAAGGGGGTTGGTGTATTGGAGGCATATTTTGGGTGGGACTTGGGGGGGGCTTACAATCTGGATGTTTTTCTGTGATAATGGAACAGAGCAAAAGGTCTAGAGCAGAAAAGAAGTATGTTTTTATCTAGACCTGTTTCAATCATGATTAAGTCACGAAAACGTGCTCTAACTGACCAGCTGGCCACTTGAGGGATTAAGGCATGACCCTCCTTAATCCCCAGTGGTCACTGACCCCCCCACCCCCAAAGATGTGGCAGTGACAATAGATACCAGGTTCTATGCCAGCTCCAGATATTATAGCCATTCCTAAGAAAGCAGCAAGCAAGTAAAAGCAGTTAGCTTAGCGAGGTTTAAAAAAGGTTTGGATAGCTTCCTAAAAGAAAAGTCCATAAGCCATTATTAAAATGGACTTGGGGAAAATCCACTGCTTATTTCTGAGATAAGCAGTATAAAATGTATTGTACTTTTTTGGGATCTTGCCAGGTACGTGTGACCTGGATTGGCCACTGTTGGAGACAGGATGCTGGGCTTGATGGACCTTCGGTCTGTCCCAGTATGGCAACACTTAAGTAAGTGTATCCACTTACTTAAGTAGCCTAGCGGTCAGTGCAGTGGACAGTAAACAATGGGATCCAGGTTTAATTCCCACTTTAACTTTAGCCGGAAAGCTATTGCAGTGGTGGACTTTTAGTTCCAGTTGGGCTATTCTGTTCCTGGAGGGCTCACCATACAATATGAAGGGGTTTAGGTGGGAGCTGTGCCTGGGACCCTTTATGTGAAGTCCACTGCACTGACCACTAGGCTGCTCCTCTGCACTGATGGGATGTCTGTGTGGCCCGATCATTAGGAACACCTACTACTACTACTACTACTATTTAGCATTTCTATAGCGCTACAAGGCGTACGCAGCACTGCACAAACATAGAAGAAAGACAGTCCCTGCTCAAAGAGCTTACAATCTAATAGACAAAAAATAAATAAAGTAAGCAAATCAAATCAATTAATGTGAACGGGAAGGAAGAGAGGAGGGTAGGTGGAGGCGAGTGGTTACGAGTCTAAAGCAATGTTAAAGAGGTGGGCTTTCAGTCTAGATTTAAAGGTGGCCAAGGATGGGGCAAGACGTAGGGGCTCAGGAAGTTTATTCCAGGCGTAGGGTGCAGCGAGACAGAAGGCGCGAAGTCTGGAGTTGGCAGTAGTGGAGAAGGGAACAGATAAGAAGGATTTATCCATGGAGCGGAGTGCACGGGAAGGGGTGTAGGGAAGGACGAGTGTGGAGAGATACTGGGGAGCAGCAGAGTGAGTACATTTATAGGTTAGTAGAAGAAGTTTGAACAGGATACGAAAACGGATAGGGAGCCAGTGAAGCGACTTGAAGAGAGGGGTAGTATGAGTAAAGCGACCCTGGCGGAAGACACCTACCAGACAGATGTCCCTATGGCTTGTGTTACAAGGTTTTTCCCTGGGACTTTTTTTTTTTTTCCAAAAATGGTACTTACAGATAGATGTTCCTTTTTAGCATGAAAACGTCTAGCTGAAATCCACAATTGAATCAGAAATTTAGATATTTTTCTCTTTTAATTATGGCTGTGAGCTAGACGTTGGATTGAGTTATTTTTAGTAAAACGTCTCAATTTGGATTTAGACGTCATATCGAAAATTCCCCTCTGTGTTACATTCAGGCTTATTTTCGAAAGAGAAGGGAGCCCATCTTTCAACACAAATTGGAAGATGGGCGTCCTTCTCCCAGGGTCGCCCAAATCGGCATAATCGAAAGCCGATTTTGGGCATCCCCAACTGTTTTCCATCGTGGGGACGACCAAAGTTCCCGTGGGCATGTCGGAGGCATAGCGAAGGCGGGACTTGGGCATGCCTAACACATGGGCGTCCTCGACCCATAATGGAAAAAGAAGGCCGTCCCTCACGAGCACTTGACCGACTTTACTTGGTCCCTTTTTTCTTATGACCAAGCCTCAAAAAGGTGCCCGAACTGACCAGATGACCACCGGAGGGAATCGGGGATGACCTCCCCTTACTCCCCCAATGGTCACTAACCCCTCCCACCCTCAAAAAAACTTTAAAAATATTTTGTGCCAGCCTCTATGCCAGCCTCAAACGTCATACTCAGGTCCCTCTCTGCAGTATACAGGTACCTGGAGCAGTTTTAGTGGGTGCAGTGCACTTCAGGCAGGTGGACCCAGGCCCACCCCCCTACCTGTTACACTTGTGCTGGTAAATGTGAGCCCTTTAAAACCCACCAGAAACCCACTGTACCCACATCTAGGTGCCCCCCTTCACCCTAAGGGCTATGGTACTGGTATACAGTTGTGGGTAGTGGGTTTTGTGGGGGGTGTTTGGGGGGCTCAGCACACAAGGTAAGGGAGCTATGCACTTGGGAGCAGTTTGTAAAGTCCACTGCAGTGCCCCCTAGGGTGACCGGTTGATGTCCTGGCATGTCAGGGGGACCAGTGCACTATGAATGCTGGCTCCTCCCACAACCAAAGGGCTTGGATTTGGTCGTTTCTGAGATGGGCGTCCTCGGTTTCCATTATTGCCGAAAATCAGAAACGACCAAATCTAAGGACGACCATCTCTAAGGTCGACCTAAATTTCAGGATATGGGCGTCCCCGACCGTATTATCGAAACGAAAGATGGACGCCCATCTTGTTTCGATAATATGGGTTTCCCCGCCCCTTCATGGGGCCATCCTGCGAGGACGTCCCCAGGAAAACTTGGGCGTCCCTTTCGATTATGCCCCTCCACTTAGTCACATATGTTACTAATACACTTGTTTGGGGAAAAACTTCAATGTTGGCTTTTATACCTGGTCAGCCTGCATGAACAGTTTTAAAAAGAAAGTGCTAGTTTTGGTCAGGGCTTTACATGAGGGATTAAGGGAGTCGTTCTCCTTAATCCCATGTAGCTTTATCCACCTCTGAAAAGAAACATTAGAATTGTAGCCTCACTGACTAATTCAGGAAGAAACAGGAAATGGCCTTTAGATGAATCCAAAACAAACAGAATAGGGGACAGCACAGTGACTTCCACGCGGGTAGTGTCATAAGTACGTACAGTAAGTATTGCCATACTAGGACAGATAGAAGGTCCATCAAGCCCAGCATCCTGTTTCCAACAGTGGCCAGTCCAGGTCAAAAATACCTGGCAAGATCCTGAAAAAGTTCAATACATTTTATGCTGCTTATCCCAGAAATAAGCAGTGGATTTTCTTATCTTTCCACCTAAACCAACCTCTCCTCCTCCCCCATTCTCTATTTCTGTGGATAACACTTTGATCCTTCCTGTCTCATCAGCTCCTAACCTTGGGGTCATCTTCGACTCCTCCCTCTCCTTCTCTGCACATATTCAGCAGATTGCTAAAACCTGTCATTTCTTTCTCTATAATATCACCAAAATTCGCCCTTTCCTTTCCGAGCACACTACCAGAACCCTCATCCACACTCTTATCACCTCTAGCTTAGACTATTGCAACTTGCTTCTCACAGGTCTCCCACTTAGCCATCTCTCTCCTCCTCAATCTGTTCAAAATTCTGCTGCACGACTAATATTCCGCCAATGTCGCTATGCTTATATTAGCCCTCTCCTTAAGTCATTTCACTGGCTTCCTATCCATTTCCGCATACAGTTCAAACTCCTCTTATTGACCTATAAGTGCATTCACTCTGCAGCTCCTCAGTACCTCTCCACTCTCATCTCTCCCTGCACTCCTCCCTGGGAACTCCATTCACTGGGTAAATCTCTCTTATCTGCACCCTTCTCCACTGTGAACTTCAGACTCTGCTTCTTTTATCTTGCTGCACCATATGCCTGGAATAGATTTCCTGAGCTGGTACGTCAAGCTCCATCTCTGGCCGTCTTCAAATCTAAGCTAAAAGCCCACCTTTTTGATGCTGCTTTTAACTCCTAACTCTTATTCACTTGTTCAGAAGCCTTATTTTATCATCCTCACTAATATTCCCTTAGCTCTTGTTTGTCCTGTTTGTCTGTCCTGATTAGATAGTAAGCTCTTTCAGGCAGGGACTGTATCTTACATGTTCAATGTACAGCTGTGAACATCTAGTAGCACTTTAGAAATGATAATGGGATTCTGGAATCTTGCTGCTCTTTGGGATTCTGCACAGAATGTTGCTACGCTTTGGGATTCCAGAATCTTGCTATTCTTTGGGATTCTGCACAGAATGTTGCTACTCTTTGGGATTCCGGAACCTTGCTACTCTTTGTCCTTATCCCTTATTTGTCCTGTTTGTCTGTCCTGATTAGATTGTAAGCTCTGTCGAGCAGGGACTGTCTCTTCACGTCCAATGTACCGCGCTGCATACCTCTAGTAGCGCTATAGAAATGATAAATTGTAGTCGTCTCTGGGATTCCGGAATCTTGCTACTCTTTGGGGTTCTGGAATCTTGCTACTCTTTGTCCTTATCCCTTATTTGTCCTGCTTGTCTGTCCTGATTAGATTGTAAGCTCTGTCGAGCAGGGACTGTCTCTTCATGTCCAATGTACCGCGCTGCGTACCTCTAGTAGCGCTATAGAAATGATAAATTGTAGTCGTCTCTGGGATTCCGGAATCTTGCTACTCTTTGTCCTTATCCCTTATTTGTCCTGTTTGTCTGTCTTGATTAGATTCTAAGCTCTGTTGAGCAGGGACTGTCTCTTACTTGTTCAAGTGTATAGTGCTGCGTATGTCTAATTGCACTTTAGAAATGATAAGTAGTAATAATAGTTGTAGTACCTTGTATACTGAGGAATCAGAGTCAGTGGGCTTTCTGGAGGAGGAGACTAGTTACAGCCTTCATGCTCCTGACTAACAAATTATGGTAAAACAGCTAAGACTAGCATATAGTAATCCATGCCTGATCATGAACAGCCAAAAGAAGTCTAGAACAAGCATAATTACTATCTACACATTCAGTATAGGAGAGCAGCTCAGGCTCCAAATCGCTGGGAATCCAGGATTTAGCTTTGGCTGCCCGTTGTCTCATCCAGAATCAATTGAGAGTTATAATTGCTAGTGCAGACTGTGCGGTCATTATCGTTTCTGCACCAGCTCATCCCACCTCCCTTTCCCTGTCCTTCCACTGTAGGCCACTGATGCACAGCGAAACTATTGATCACCAGGAAACACATCCAAGCCTGCAAATAACGCTGACAATGAGCTCCCATGGAACAACAGCTCCAGATTATCTCAGAACTTCAGAATATGTCTTTCGCAGGACTGGATGACATACAGGGTGAAGCCTCCACTGACTATACTGGTGTGAGGTGTGTATGTGTAAAGCTTACAGATGTACCGCTTGTGCTATACCTGCTTTGATGTGTGGATGTCTGTACGTGCCTATGTTATCTGTCTTAATGGGACAGGTGTGTGTGTGAGTGTGCGAAGCTTGCACTGATACTGCCTGTGCTGTACCTCCTCTGGGGTGAGTGTGTGTATGTGTGCGAAGCTTGCACTGATATTGCGTATGCCGTACCTCCTCTGGGGTGAGTGTGTGTGTGTGAAGCTTGCACTGATACTGCCGGGAGTGAGTGTGAGTGTGTGTGTGTATGTAGCTTGCACTGATACTGCCTGTGCTGTACCTCCTCTGGGGTGAGTGTGTGTATGTGTGTGTGTGTGAAGCTTGCACTGATACTGCCTGTGCCGTACCTCCTCTGGTGTGTGTGTGTGTGTGTGTGTCTGTGTGTGTGTGTGAAGCTTGCACTGATACTGCCTGTGCCGTACCTCCTCTGGGGTGTGTGTGTGTGCGAGTGCATGTGGGTGCGTGTGTGAAGCTTGCACTGATACTGCCTGTGTTGTACCTCCTCTGGTGTGTGTGTGTGTGTGTGTGTGTGAAGCTTGCACTGATACTGCCTGTGCTGTACCTCCTCTGGTGTGTGTGTGTGTGTGTGTGTGTGGGTGCGTGTGTAAGTGTGTGAAGCTTGCACTGATACTGCCTGTGCCGTACCTCCTCTGGTGTGTGTGTGTGTGTGGGTGCGTGTGTAAGTGTGTGAAGCTTGCACGATACTGCCTGTGCCGTACCTCCTCTGGTGTGTGTGTGTGTGTGTGTGTGTGTGTGTGTGCGTGGGTGCATGAGTGTGTGAAGCTTGTATTGATACTGCCAGGAGCTGAATGTGTGTGTGTGTGAAGCTCTCATGTGTGACGCTTACATTGCTATTGCCTGTGCTGTACGTGTTCCTGCTCTGTGGTTAAATCGCATTCTCTAGCAACCCCCCTTTCTGACACATTTAATAAATATAACATTTCACTACAGATGTATAAAAAAGCCCCACTAAAAGTGATGTCAGTTTATAAGTAATGAGGACACAGTGAAGTTAATTAGACTGGAAACCCTTCTTGTTCCGACTGCAGTGATAAATGGAAGCTCAGGGCAGCCAATGCTCTGGAAGTGGCAGTTAGACTACAGTGCTTGGGGCTGGGGGCATGTGGTGAGGGAGGGGAGGGGAGGGGTGCTGAGTTATAAAGACACTTTCTCCATTGGGGGCATGGCGGAAGGAACACCTATGGATCCCCAGAGTTGCCAAGAGACCCATTTCAATGACGGAGATTCTGGGTCGGTCCTGATATTTGTTTTTAACATACATTCCAGTGCATTGTGGTACTTGTAGTTCCTGTGTGTATCACCCGAAGCCAGCAATGCCAGGGCTGGCTTGACCACTAGGCAGAGTACGCACTTGCCTAGGGTGGCACAGTTTGGGAGGCGGCACTGGCACGGCAGTCAGCATTACTAGACAAGGTGAGAGGGAGGGAGTGTCGTGTGCACTTGTGTGACTCAGGCCTGTCATGTCTTACCCCATCTGAACCAGGAAGTTTTTAGGGTGCAGAACAACGTGTCTTGGGCATGGGGCGATGCCTTAGGCTCCTGACCATCTGTGCTGGGTGATACAACAGCAGCAGCAAGAAGTACAAGGGGTAAGATAGGTCTGGCAGGGGGAAGAGATGCTGGACATATCAGAGGGGTAGGAAAAGGGGAGAGGCTAGAGATATCAGGAGGTAAGAAAAGGGAAAGCCTAGACATTTTGGAAGGTAGAAAAAGGGAGAGGCTGGACACTTGGGGGGGGGGGGGGGTAATTCTATAAGGAGCATGCATAAATGTGGTACACAAGTAAATATCTTGCTCCCCTCCCAAGATGTTCTTTAATCTCTGTTCTGACCTTGAATTTATATGATGTACTTTTTTATAACTGTTGTTAGCCACATAGAGCCCGCAATGGTGGGAATCTGTGGGATATAAATACATAATCCGACTATGAGCTATCTTGTATGCTTTGCAGGTGGGCGTTCACATGGGTGGTTTGGGCAGAGCGCACACTTAAATATGTAAATTATAGAATTCTACGATTTATGTGGATCCCAAACTAGACATGAGCATGGACACCAGCTCTATAGCTGCCATGAGTGCTTGTCCATAAAACATACGTGCAATTTCAGCAGTTAATATTAGTATGTGGAGGAGATCCTAATGCAGTGGTTCTCAAACCTGGTCCTGGAAGCACCGCAGGTTTTTGGGATATTCACAATGAACATTCATGAGAGTGACTGCATGCAAATCTCAAAAGTACGTATGTATTGCCATAGTGGGACAGACCAAAGGTCCATCAAGCCCAGCATCCTGTTTCCAACAGTGGCCAATCCAGGTCATAAGTTCCTGGCAAGATCCCAAAATAGTACAATACGTTTTATGCTGCTTATCCTAGAAATAAGCAGTGGATTTCCCCCATTTTAATAATGGCTTATGCACCTTTCTTTTAGGAAGCTGTCTAAACCTGTTTTAAACCTTGCTAAGCTAACTGCTTTCACTACATTCTCTGGCAACAAATTCCAGAGTTTAATTAAACATTGAGTGAAGAAATATTTTCTCTGATTTGTTTTAAATATACTACTTTGTAGCTTCATCGCGTGTCCCCTAGTCCTAGTATTTTTGGAAAGAGTAAACAAGCGATTCATGTCTACCTGTTCCACTCTACTCATTATTTTATAGACCTTTATCATATCTCCCCTCAGCCAGGGCCGGTCTTAGGGCGAGGCGACCGAGGCGACCGCATAGGGCCCCACGCTCAAGGGGGCCCCACGCGGCGCACCTGAGGTCACCCCGCCCGCCGCTCCCACCCCCCCCCCCTCAGAGGAGGGCGGGACTCAATGCCACATGCGGGAAGGCCCGACGACGTGCAGGATTTTTACTAGCAGGGCAGACGCAAGGCGCTGCCTGGTACTCAGCGCTTTTCAAATTGTTTTTTAAAGGCAGTGGTGGGTCAGGGTACTCAGATGGGAGAAGGGTGTGGGATGGGGGTTCTCATTTGGGGGGAGGGGGTAAGGGGACTCAGATGGGAGAAGGGTGCGGGGTGGGGGTTCTCAGATGGCGGGAGGGAGCAAGGGGGACTCAGATGGAAGAAGGGTGTGGGATGGGGGTTCTCAGTTGGGGGGAGGGGGTAAGGGGGACTCAGATGGGAGAAGGGTGTGGGGATGGGGGTTCTCAGATGGGGGAGGGGGTAAGGGGGACTCAGATGGGAGAAGGGTGTGGGATGGGGGTTCTCAGATGGGGGAGGGGGTAAGGGAGATTCAGATGGGAGAAGGGTGTGGGATGGGGGTTCTCAGTTGGGGGAGGGGGTAAGGGGGACAGATGGGAGAAGGGTGTGGGATGGGGGTTCTCAGATGGGGGGAGGGGTTAAGGGGGATTCAGATGGGAGAAGGGTGTGGGATGGGGGTTCTCAGATGGGGGAGGGGTTAAGGGGGATTTAGATGGGAGAAGGTGCGGGGTGGGGTTCTCAGATGGGGGGAGGGGTTAAGGGGGATTCAGATGGGAGAAGGGTGTGGGGTGGGGGTTCTCAGATGGGGGGAGGGGGTAAGTGGGACTCAGATGGGAGAAGGGGGTTGGAACTGGGGTTTGAGAAGGAGCCATATGGGAAATGGGGGCCATGCATGGGGCTGGTGGGAAAATGGGGCATGAGTGGGTCAGGTGGGAGAATGGTTCTGGGGCTAAAAAGGGGGGCCCTAATACAAGGCATGTGGATGAAGGGGGCTGGAACTGAGGGCTGAAAAGGAGGGTAGGTGGGATAACGGGGCTAGTACTGGGGCAGGGGCTGAAACTGTGGGTACTGGGGGCTGAAAAGGAGATGGGGAGAAGTGACTGTGGGCTGAAGCTCGGGTCTGGTGGGAGGAAAGGGCTGGGGCTGAAACGGGGGGCTGAAAAGGGGACAGGGAGAAGTGGCTGGGGGCTGAAGCTCGGGACGTGGGAGAAAAGGGCTGGGGCTGAAACAGGGGACTGGTGGGATAGTGGGGCTGGAACTGGGGGCTGAACAAAAAGGGGCAGAGAGAGGGGCAGATCCTGGATGGAAGGGGGAGCGAGAGGGAGGGCAGACCCGGATAGATGGGAGAGGGAGGGCAAATGGTGGATTGAAGGGGCAGAGAGAAAGAGCAGACAGTGGATGGAAGGGATAGAAAGGGCAGACAGTGAATGGAAGGGGGAGAGGGCAGACGGGCAGATGGTGGATGGAAGGGGCAGAGATAGAGGGCAGATGTGGATGGAAGGGACAGGGAGAGAGGGCAGACATTGGATGGAGGAGACAGCAGAGAGGGCAGACACTGGATGGCAGAGAGAGAACGAAGACAGATGCTGGATGGAAGGAAGACAGTGAAAAGAAGATGAGGAAAGCAGAAACCAGAGACAACAAACTGTAAATAAAATATATTTTTTTATTTTTTTGCTTTAGGATAAAGTAGTATTGTAGATGTGTTAATAAATGTTTATAATAGAACATGTAAATAAGGTAATCTTTTTATTGGACTAATTTTAATACATTTTGTCTAACTTTTGGAGAACAAAACCCCCTTCCTCAGGTCAGGATAGGATACTGTAACAGTACTATACTGTATTGACCTGAGGAAGGATGTTTTGGCCTCTGAAAGCTAAATCTATTAGTCCAATAAAATGGTATTATTTTATTTTCTGTATTTGTTTTATTTCTATTTGCTAATTTTTAAAGTGGTGATTGATATTTGTTAGTTTTTTTCAAATTTACATCTGCTGTCTTTATATTTTGCACAGTACTAGGGGACATTTTCTGTTTCTGTGGTGTTGCATTGTATGCAGAGTCTGGCATCTTGGGGGTTCAGTTTAATTTTTGTCTAAATAGAAAGTTTAAATATTACTACTTATTCTATAGTGGATTAGGGTGTATCTGTGTTTGTGAAAATGACATGGCTTTCAGTTGGCATTGCCTGTGCAGGATCGACAAGCCCTGGAGCTGGGGGCCTTGGAGCTCGGAGGGAGGGGTGACCGGCCCTGGAGCTAGTGTGGGGGCGGAGTTAGGGTGGGCGGGGCTAGGGGGGGCCCCATCAAATTGGTCTGCATAGGGCCCCGTACTTGCTAAGACCGGCCCTGCCCTCAGCCGTCTGTTCTCCAAGCTGAAGAGCCCTAGCCGCTTTAGCCTTTCCTCATAGGGAAGTCGTCCCATCCCCTTTATTATTTTCGTCGCCCTTCTCTTTACCTTTTCTAATTCCACTATATCTTTTTTGAGATGCGGTGACCAGAATTGCTCACAGTATTCAAAGTGCGGTTGCACCACGGAGCGATACAAAGGCATCTGCTTAATGAGTCCAGATCACTTAGGGGACCTTTTTCAAAGCCGCACTAGCATTTTTAGCTCACGGTAAAAACCAGCTGGCGGTAAACACTGAGGGCCAGATGCACTAAACTTAACGAGCCCTTAACGAGCCTTTAACAAGCAAGTAGTAAACCCTGGCATGCACTAAAGACTTTTTTCCCACGACAGTAGCAGCTAACGAAAACGGAATGCAGATGAGCAAATTGTGCAGAAACCCTATTGTAATGAGATGCACTAACCTTTTCCCATTGCCTTAACAGTGGAAAACACCGGAAAATCTAATGAGAGGTCTTACCTCTCGTTGGGGCTGCGCTGGATTGAAGAACTACTATAAAAGTAACAACAACAACAACAACAAAAAAATTGCTCCGCTTCAAAAAAGCCTTCCATTTTGGCCATTTTTCAATCAGCTGATATCGGAGAGTGCAGTTGAAAGCGTCCATCACAAAAATAGCCTTCCGTTTTGGCCAAATAATAAAAACGTCCTTTTTGGCCGTACATCACTCAGCTGAGAGACCTGGAAGTCTCTGAGCCAATCACAGCGCGTTTAGCTGAGCTAAACGCGCTGTGATTGGCTCAGAGACTTCCAGATCTCTTAGCTGACTGTGAAGCACGGCCAAAAAGGACGTTTTTATTATTTGGCCAAAACGGAAGGCTATTTTTGTGATGGACGCTTTCAACTGCACTCTCCGATATCAGCTGATCAGGTGAGTGGCGGCGTCTTCGGGCGGCACAGAGGCGTATTTGGCATGCGCAGAGCAGACAGCATAACGCTTTGCTGCTGTGCGCATGCTCGACCGGCCGATTGACTGACTGTTTTACGATGGAATAGAGAATGCAAGTGAGCTACAACGAGTAGCTCATTTGCATTCCCTTTCCTTGATGCATAGCCGTTCCCTACCGATTGGCTATGGAATTTGGTAGGGAACGGCTCTAACGAGGACTTTAGTGCATCTTGCCCTGAGAAGCCCATAGGAATATAATGGGCGTCTCAGCATTTATCGCCAGCTGAGTTTTACCACAAGCTAAAAATGCTAGGGCAGCTTTGCAAAAGACCCCCATGTGTCATCCAGGACCAATATGACCTCTGGAGTATTGCATTCTGAAGGCTACTACTACTACTAACTAACATTTCTAAAGCGCTACTAGGGTTACACAGCGCTGTACAATACAAACATAGAAGGACAGTCCCTGCTCAAAGAGCTTACAATCTAAAAGACAAGAGAACAATCTAAAGACAAGTGAACAATCTAGAGGACGAGTGAACAGTTAATCTGATAGGGTGGATAGATTGGGGCATTTTATATTTCTCGAGCGGTTAGGCGCCGAAGGCAGCATTGAAGAGGTGAGTTTTAAGCAGAGATTTGAAGATGGGTAGGGAGGGGGCATGGCGTATAGGTAAAGGAAGATTGTTCCAGGCATAGGGTGAGGCAAGACAGAATGAGCGGAGCCTGGAGTTGGCAGTGGTGGAGAAGGGTACTGAGAGAAGGGCTTTGTCCTGTGAGCGGAGGTTGCGGGCGGGAACATAGGAGGAGATGAGGGTAGAGAGGTAGTGAGGAGCCGCAGACTGAGTGCATTTGTAGGTAAGGAGGAGGAGCTTGAATTGTATGCGATATCTGATCGGAAGCCAATGAAGTGATTTAAGGAGAGGGGTGATATGAGTATATCGGTTTTGGCGGAATATAAGACGTGCAGCAGCGTTCTGAACGGATTGAAGGGGGGATAGATGGCCGAGTGGGAGGCCGGTGAGGAGTAAGTTGCAGTAATCGAGGCGAGAGGTAATGAGAGCATGGACGAGAGTTCTGGTGGTGTGCTCAGAGAGGAAAGGGCGAATTTTGCTGATGTTGAGGAGGAAGAAGCGACAGGTCTTGGCAGTCTGTTGGATATGCGCAGAGAAGGAGAGGGAGGAGTCGAAGATGACTCCGAGGTTGCGGGCAGATGGGACGGGGAGGATGAGGGTGTTATCAACAGAGATAGAGAGTGGAGGAAGAGGAGAAGTGGGTTTGGGAGGAAAGACGAGGAGCTCGGTCTTGGACATGTTCAGCTTCAGGTGGCGGTTGGACATCCATGCCGCAATGTCGGATAAAGAGGCCGATACCTTGGCCTGGGTCTCCGCGGTGATGTCAGGCTGACCAGAAGTTCCACCATTTACAATAAAAAGAGAGGGCATGAAAATTTCCATGGAGCAAAATGAGATTAAATGGACTTTTTCAGCAAAGTAAATGAGAAAGGAGTTCACAGCCATTGGCTAACGCAGAGACACAAAAAGATTTCCCCCAGTACACGATGTGATAAATTCACGGCACATGGGAATAGTCTGGAAGGGCATTTTTCTTAATAGATTTGCCCATTAAGATCACTTCCTTCCCCTTAATTTACGGGATTTAATTTCTTGTTACTAAAATATATCGGAATAATATATTAACTTTAGAATATACTGCTTAATTTTCTTGGTGAGACTTGTATGTTTTATTAACACAGCGATAGTTTAATCGGACAATATTAGGATGGAGGAGAAATTCCATAACCCATTTTCCGTAAAACATTTATTATTCTAATAAATTAAAGTTGTAACCCCCCCCCCCCCCCCCCTTCCTTGATTACACTTTATTCCCCGGAGTTCATTAAAATTTATGTAGAAATGGCTAAGGTTCTGCCCGAGCAGTAGTACCAGAACTTTCAGCAATCTTACCAGAAAGGGAACAGTTCTGACCTTTTCATTAACCCCCAACAACTTCCAGAACAGAGAGGGGCTGGTATCTTTCTTTCTGACTGACCGGGTAGGAGAATCGAAAACAAACCTGGATGCATGGTGACAACCTAGAGGGGGAACAAAGATTCTGAAGTGGAGGAGTGGCCTAGTGGTTAGGGTGGTGGACTTTGGTCCTGAGGAACTGAGTTCGATTCCTACTTCAGGCACAGGCAGCTCCTTGTGACTCTGGGCAAGTCACTTAACCCTCCATTGCCCCATGTAAGCCCCATTGAGCCTGCCATGAGTGGGAAAGTGCAGGGTACAAATGCAACAAAAATAAAATAGATACTATTGGAGATTCTACATGGAATGTTGCTATTCCACTAGCAACATTCCATGTAGAAGGCTGCGCAGGCTTCTTTTTCTGTGAGTCTGACGTCCTGCACATATGTGCAGGACGTCAGAAGCAGAAGCCTGCGCGGCCACATTGGTGATCTGCAAGGGCCGACTTCTACATGGAATGTTGCTAGTGGAATAGCAACATTCCAAGTAGAATCTCAAATAGTAGCAACAGTGGAGGAGTGGCCTAGTGGTTAGGGTGGTGGACTTTGGTCCTGATGAACTGAGTTTGATTCCCACTTCAGGCACAGGCAGCTCCTTGTGACTCTGGGCAAGTCACTTAACCCTCCATTGCCCTATGTAAGCCACATTGAACCTGCCATGAGTGGGGAAGCGCAGGGTACAAATGTAACAATAAAAAAATATGGATCTCCATCTTATTTCTCCTCAGCTGTGTCTTCTCCAAAATGAAAAGCCCCGACTTCCCTTGTTTTTCCTCAAGAAAGTCATTCCAGCCTCTTAATCATTTTAGTATCCTTTGTTCCTTTTCTAATGCCACCATGTCCTCCTCAAACGACGCCTATTGTCACAAGCTCTATGAGGTGATGTGGCCATCTAAGCTCACATCACAAAATCTGAGATCTCTTGGACTGTTGTGTATTGGGATCTTTCCAGGTCTCCAACCATCCCCTCCCCCCTCATTTTTTCGTGCCTCAAATTGGTTATCTTCTGAAGCAAAGCAGGACCTACTAAGAAGCAGAAAGCTGTACAAATGTCTTTCAGTAGCCTCTGGTGCTTAATTAAATGGCCTTTGTTTAAACACCTCAAGCATCGGTTATATATCCCTTCTCTGAAACATCAAAGGCATTAAGGGAAACCCAAGAAGACAAGCAATTTCTTCCTTAATGAGCCTGTGGAAGTTCATGAGTAACAGTCTCTCTCCCATTTACTGAGTTTCTTATTAGCCCTAAGGGGAGAGATTTGTTATGTTGAGACTGAACAAGGCCTTTACTACTTGGGCTGTGAACTATTTCTGCCTCAGCTAATAGGTGATAAAGACCTACAACAGTATCTGGGAACAGAGAGAAAACTTGATAAAGATGCCCGATCTTCAGGGACTCAAAACTCAAAAAGGGTAAGGACAGAGAAAACCACCTGAGCAGTGGCGTAGCCAAGGGTGGGCCTGGGTGGGCCCAGGCCCACCCACTTTGAGCTGAGGCCCACCCAGTAGCAGCACACCTATGATGTGTCTGGCAGGGATCCCTAAGCTCCACCAGCCAAAAACTCCCAACAACTGTCCCTCCTGCATACCTTGTAAATAGAAAAGCTTGGCCTGCAGCGAGCAGCCTCTGACAACATACTGTTTACATCAGCCCCACAGCCTTCCCTTTGATGTATTCCTGCCTATGTGGAAACAGGAAGTTGCATCAGAGAAAAGGCTGTGGAGCCAACATGAGCAGTGCGTATTAGTTGCTGTTCGCTGCCGGTGAAAATCTGCTATTTAAAAGGTATGCAGAGACCATATCGCATGCAGGTGAGAGAGGGAGAGACCAAATCACTCGTGGGACAGGGTGGAGTTCTGCCACCTATCTTGGACCCAGGCCCACCCAAAATTGGGTGTCTGGCTGCACCCCTGCACCTGAGCCTTTGCCAAGCCTCTGTACTGAGCTCATCATTCCTGATTGTTCCATTCAAATCACGGGAAAGGCACAGAAGAAAGCAGCTCCCTGTAGCTTTTAAAACAATCTCTCAAACAGAACTCTTGGAGTACAGCAATAGCCATTAATACAACTTTTTCATCCTTAAATTAGAGGCTGGGGTAAACTAAATAACAAAAAAGAGGAAGCAGTCTGAAACTCTAAAAACTATATGAAGAGTCCAGTGCTCTGGTAATATATAATTCTTAAAAAGGACGAGGAAAAGACCTCAAAACGCCTTACCGCTTACTTTCAATTTTCGGCGGCTTTAACTGGAGGCGTGGTGTGTTCATCAGTGGTCATAAAAACCTCTTCTGCCGAGAGTTGAAGTGACCTCGCCGCGAGACTTCAACTCTCGGCGGCCATTTTGAATCGGCGCCGAGATCACGAACAGGAAGGATGCATGCAGGGCGGTGCTACGGGCAGGAAAGAGGGGGCTCTTTCCTGCCCCGAAGAGGTCACTAGACCACCAGGGCAGTAGTAAGGTAAGGGGAGGGCGGTGACGGGGAGGGGGAGTGACGGGGGAGGGGAAAATGTGACAGGGGGCGGAGCGAGGGTGTGAAAGCGGCGGGAGTGAAAAGGGGCAGGGCATGCATCCTCCTTTTGGGGGGGGGGGGGGACAAAATATGGTAAGCCTAGGTAAAAAGGGCCCTGGCTCGCGGGAACCTTTTCCCTGCAGATTGGTAAAAGGACCCCTCTGTATCTGAGGCAACACGGGATGAGGTGATTTGCCCAAATCCTCTAGGAGCATCAGTAGGATTCAAACCCTGGCTTCCCCAGTGCGCGGCCTGGTGCTCTAGCCACTAGGCCGTTCCTTTATACATCACATTGCCTTATGCTGTCCAATGTGCAAAGCAAAGAGTTAAATTCCACTTTCTTCTGACTTTTCTATCCCTTCCTCCTGTCATTGTATGCCTGTATTAGTGGCTGTGTGTTCATGCATAAAGCCATCGCTGGCTCTCTGTAGTAAGGCAGTGGCTTAGAGCCAACATCAGTTCAGTGTCACTTTTAGCTCAATAAATCCGGAGCATGAGTTGCTAGGTCTTGATTATGTTGGGCAAGAGATCATTCCGCTGCCAGCTGAGAGCTTAACCGTCTGCCAGCTGCAGCCCCACATACAAGCCAGGCACTTTAATAGGGTCTTTCGACACGTTTACAAGGTAGTGAAGCAAGGCTACAAAAATTTGATTGTGAGATCCAAAGCCATAATCGCCGTCAAAGGGAGGAAAACAATACGGCCCTTAGTTGAGTGTACAAGCCAATTCCAGAGGATAACAGCTTAACGAACATAAAATGAACCAGCTTTCAGATACAGATAGATAGCTGGGGTGTAGTTGATGGCTCTGGAGAAAGATGATGTCTATGTTTCAACACAGATGAGCACAACAGATGAGGCATGAGCAAAGAAATCTCGAGGAATGGTAAAGGGGAGGAATTCTGTGCAGAAGGAATGGATCCTCGGGAGCTTAGTCAAGATCGGGAGGCGGGGCTGGTGGTTGGGGGCGGGCATAGTGCTGGGCAGACTTATACGGTCTGTGCCAGAGCCGGTGGTGGGAGGCGGGACTGGTGGTTGGGAAGTAAAGATAGTGCTGGACAGACTTATATGGTCTGTGCCAGAGCTGGTGGTTGGGAGGCAGGGCTGGTGGTTGGGAGGTAAAGATAGTGCTGGGCAGACTTATACGGTCTGTGCCTGTGCCAGAGCCGGTGGTTGGGAGGTGGGGCTGGTGGTTGGGAGGCGGGGATAGTGCTGGGCAGACTTATATGGTCTGTGCCAGAGCAGGTGGTGGGAGGCGGGACTGGTGGTTGGGAGGCGGGGATAGTGCTGGGCAGACTTATACGGTCTGTGCCAGAGCCAATGGTGGGAGGCGGGGATAGTGCTGGGCAGACTTATACGGTCTGTGCCCTGAAGAACACAGGTACAAATCAAAGTAGGGTATACACAAAAATTAGCACATATGAGTTATCTTGTTGGGCAGACTGGATGGACTGTGCACGTCTTTTTCTGCCGTCATCTACTATGTTAAGTCAAACTATGGAGCCCAGGGCAGCTGCCCTCCTCCCCCCCATACCGGCCTTGTCTGGGACTTGTGCCTGCTAAAGTGTGGATGGCTGGTATCATGAGGGACAGTAGCTTCCTGAGCTCTCTGAATAACCCCTTTACACCCCAGAATTTTTCAGAGAACAGACCATGTTCAATAGCAAAATTTACTGGCATATACTTAGTAACTTCATTGTACACAGTAGCACAGAAAAATATTTTCCAAAGTTTTAAACAGACGTTAACATGGGGGTCCTTCTACAAAATGGCCCCCTTTTACCACTGCCAGTAGAAAGCTTTCTTTCTTTTAAGGAGGGAAATGGCTGTGCGGTAAGTTAAACACTTGCCGTGCAGCCATTTCCTGGGGGGAACCCTTATCGCCTCCCAAAGAGTAGATAGGTTCCATGCTACCGATCCCGGGGAGAAGTAGAGCCTTTCCCCATGTCCATCTTAATAGCAGATTATAAACTTTTCCTCCGGGAACTTGTCCAAATCTTTCTAAAACCCAGATGCACTAACTGCTGTTACCAAATCCTCTAAGCAATGAGTTCCAAAGCTTAACTATTCGCTGAGTTAAAAGAAATATTTTCTCCGTTTCGTTTTAAAAGAATTACCATGTAACTTCATTGAGCGTGCCCTAGTCTTTGTACTTTTTAGAAACATAATCCATCTTCTACTAGATCTTTATCATATCTCCCCTTAGCCATCTCTTTTCCGAGCTGAAAAGCCCTTAAGCCTTTCCTCATTTTGGAGGAGTTCCATCCTCTTAATCATTTTGGTTGCCTACTCCCTCTGTATCTTTCTTGAGAATGGCAACCAGAATTGAACACAATACTCAAGGTGAGGTCACATCATGGAGCGACACAGAGGCATTATAATATTCTTGGTCTTATTTTCTATCCCTTTCCGAACAATTCCTAGCATTCTGTTTGCTTTTCTAGCCACCGCTGCACGGTGAGCAGAAGAGTTCAATGTTTGTCTTCAATGACCCCCAGATCTTCTTCTCGGGTGGTGACACCTAATATGGAACTTAGCATCAAGTAACTATAATTTGGTTTTATTGTTCCCAATGTGCATCACTTTGCATTTGTCCACATTTAAATTATATCTATCATTCGGATGCCCAGTCTTCCAATTTCCTAAGGTCCTCCTATAACTTCTCACACTCCACATGTGATTTAAGAACTTTGAATAGTTTTGCATCATCTGAAAACAGTATAGCGTCACTAGGCCACTGAGGGAAGGCGTTATGGTGCAGAAACCAGACCCTACTGAGCAGGAC
This sequence comes from Microcaecilia unicolor, assembly GCF_901765095.1. NCBI lineage: Eukaryota > Metazoa > Chordata > Amphibia > Gymnophiona > Siphonopidae > Microcaecilia > Microcaecilia unicolor. The sequence goes on along the minus strand of NC_044036.1, from coordinate 13,181,983 downwards.
TCTGGTCCAGGTGATACACTTTAAACAGCTTCATTTAATGTGAATGATGCAAAATGAATGACTTGATTCAGAAAATGTTAATACACTTTGAATAACATGAGAATGATGTGTTAAATAAAGGTTGGTTAATAACCTATGAAAGAATGTCATAGCATTATGTTAAAGCAATAAAGTTAAACGCTATGTTAAATAAAGTTTAATTGCAAGAATTAGAAATGTTGAAATCATTCTGAGGAATAATGAATATTAATTACTGTTATATGTTGAATAGAGTTTGGGTCCTTGAGGGCAAGCGGTTTCCAATGGGGGTGGGGGGTGGGGGGACGACGACAATATAACCCATGGTTGTTTAAGCATCATGATAGAGTGAGCCCCGGGTAGCTGGTCATTAGGGGAGTGGCTGGAGGACCTGAGAGGAGCTCAGAGGGTATAAAAAGGAAACCCAAAGGAAAGGATTTGTCTCTAGTTCAGCTTCTTGACAGAGTAACTAGGCTCTGGGTTGCTGGAGATCTAAGTTACGAATAGCCCCTTGCCAAAGTGAGTAAGTGACATGCAGAGCCTCTTGAGCCCCCCCCTTCAAACCCAGATTAGCAGGACCGGGTTACATAAACATGAACAGTGATACCTCGGCTTTCGTTGATAATCCATCCGAAAACAATCGGCGAAATCCAAAACCGACAAAAACCGAGGCAATTATTTCCATATGCATCAACACTGGAAAGCAATGGAATTGTTTGGCTAGACGCGCGGGGTGATGCTCACACAACGAGAAACTACGCCACACTGAGCAGGAGAACGCGTGGGCCGCCCCTTTGTTTTCGCAAAATTAGCAGTAAGGTCACGTGGGCACGCCGACGAAATCCGAGACAAATTTTTGCAGATAAAATTGACAAAACCCGAAACCGACAATAACCGAAGTCAACGAAAACCGAGGTATTACTGTAATGTATACCCTTTAGTAAAGGCAATATAGGAGAGATATAAGAGGGACACTTAAATACTTCAACGGAATATATGCGTATTTGTCCCCTGTCACGAAATATTGCTACGTGGAGTGCTAGTTTGCCACAGAGGTGCATAGGTTTGCCTATGTGTTCCAGTAGAGGTAAGAATGATTTTGTGTTTGGCTCTTCCATAAGGACATCAGAACAGCTGTACTGGGTCAGACCAATGGTCCATCTAGCTCAGTACCTGACAGAAACCCCAAAAAGGGAATGGTCAGGTCACAGAATCCATATAATGCAGTGTTTTGGATGGAACAGGTCTTGTAACCTTTACTACCTCCCCAGAATCAGGCCGGGTCTACATGCCCCCCCCCCCTCCCATTGAAAGGTGGGAGGAAGGTGAAAGAGGGAGACTCAGGGCTAAAGACATATTTCTTTACATCTGTGGGTGGTGGAGATGATGACTGTATCTGAATTGAAAAAGCATGGGACAAGCATAGAGGATCTTTAAGGGAGAGGAAGGGATGGTAGAGCTGAGCTGTTGGTGTGGACAGTCACAATAGATAGGCTACATAGTGTTTGACTGCTGTCACATTCTATGTTTCATGAAGGCCGATCTCTACACTCAAATTCTCTGAGCTAACATTCTTGTGCTCCATGTCATCGTGTTTCCAAACGCCAGCATCAGAGTGAACACTGAAAGTACGGAGTGAGAAGTAGGAAGAGAACCAGGAAAGAACAGGGCCCTGGAATCCAAGCGAGGACAGCGTATCGAGGAGTAAGGTGTGATCAACAGTGTCGAATGCAGCAGATAGGTCAAGAAGGATGAGGATGGAATAGAGACCTCTGGATTTAGCCAGAAGCAGATCATTACACTAATTGCTTTCTCCGGCTCAGTGCCCATCAGGTTGTCACCCATACTGCTCGCCTGGATTTTTACATCCCCAATGCATAACTCCAGTTCTTCGTTTCGAATCTTAGCTGAAAAATTCTGGGGTGTAAAGGGGTTATTCAGAGAGCTCAGGAAGCTACTGTCCCTCTTGATACCAGCCATCCACACTTTAGCAGGCACAAGTCCCAGACAAGGCCGGTATGGGGGGGGAGGAGGGCAGCTGCCCTGGGCTCCATAGTTTGACTTAACATAGTAGATGACGGCAGAAAAAGACGTGCACAGTCCATCCAGTCTGCCCAACAAGATAACTCATATGTGCTAATTTTTGTGTATACCCTACTTTGATTTGTACCTGTGTTCTTCAGGGCACAGACCGTACAAGTCTGCCCAGCACTATCCCCGCCCCCAGCCACCAGCCCCGCCTCCCGATCTTGACTAAGCTCCCGAGGATCCATTCCTTCTGCACTGAATTCCTCCCCTTTACCATTCCTCGAGATTTCTTTGCTCATGCCTCATCTGTTGTGCTCGTCTGTGTTGAAACATAGACATCATCTTTCTCCAGAGCCATCAACTACACCCCAGCTATCTATCTGTATCTGGACCCCACAGTCCCCCCACAGTCCCCACAGTCCAGGCATCTCTTCCCCTTCTCCCCACCGCAGTCCGTCTCCTCCTCTCTTCCCCTCACCTTCCCGGTCTTCTTTACAAAATCAGTTCCCCTTCTCAGAGGGGCCCCAGTGCGGCAGCTATCCTCACAAGCTTCTTGCGGCTGCCCCAAAGCTTTTCCTCTGCCATGGTCTGCCCCCCTCTGATGCAACTTTCAATTTCCACTGGGTGGATCGCTGCAGAGGGAAAGTTTCAGGGCAGCTGCAGGCAGTTTGTGAGGATGGCTGCTGCACTGTGGCCTAGCTGAAAAAGGTGAGAGGAAGGGAGGGAGGAGGACCACAGTGGGGAGAAGGTTAAGAGATGCCCGGACTGAGTAGTAGCAATGGCAGGTGGGGAGATCAGGAGGGAGGGGGAGGAAGAAGAGGGGTTCCTTGTGAGCTGCTGGATTGTCTGCATACCGGGATTGAGCCAGCAATCGAGCAATGGCGTGCAGTTGGGCGTCCTTCCCCTGATGAAGCTTGACCCGGCGAAACGGGACCGTTGGGGAGGCCCTGAGTTTAAGCTACAACAAAGCTACAACAAAGCTAAGTAGCCTTGCTCTGTATTTTGGCTGCACGTCTTATCTTCCGCCTGAACCGATACACTCATATCACCCCTCTCCTCAAGTCACTTCATTGGCTTCCGATCAGGTACCGCATTCAATTCAAGCTTCTGCTACTAACCTACAAATGTACTCGATCTGCAGCCCCTCCTTACCTCTCAACCCTCATCTCCCCTTACGTTCCCACCCGTAACCTCCGCTCTCAAGACAAATCCCTCCTTTCAGTACCCTTCTCCACCACCGCCAACTCCAGGCTCCGCCCTTTCTGCCTCGCCTCACCCCACGGGTGGAACAATCTCCCCGAGCCCATACGTCAGGCCCCCTCCCTGCCCATCTTCAAATCTCTGCTTAAAGCCCACCTCTTCAATGTCGCCTTTGGCACCTAACCTCTACACCTCTACCCAGGAAATCTAGACTGCCCAACTTGACATTTCGTTCTTTAGATTGTAAGCTCCTTTGAGCAGGGACCGTCCTTCTTTGTTTATTTTGTACAGTGCTGCGTAACCCTAGTAGCGCTCTAGAAATGTTAAGTAGTAGTAGTAGTAGTAGTACACATTTAATTCATGTGAACACTGTGGAAGGAGGTTGGCAGGGACCTATGATTAGAATATGGTGGCATTATATGTAATCTTATTATATAAGATCAAGATTATGTTGTCACCTGTCTGAGGTCCTGTCCTCCATTTATGATCAATTCATTCTTTGCACTTTCATGATTTGATCCGCTATTATTTGTCGTTACGTTTGTATCCCACATTTTCCCAACTATTAGACTTTTAGCCCAGAACGCTTATTTTTTTACATCTTTTTGACTAAAATTACGAAGAAGCATTACGAGTGGTGGCCGAGGCAACATCTGTTTCAGGTTCATAGCTACCTACATGCAGTTGCTAAGAAACGACTGATGTTCCCAAAGGAGAGAGGGAGAGAAAGAGTGTCGGATCAGCACTCAATGCAGTCCCTAATTGTAGAAAGCTCTGCCCAAATGGAAACCATAAGTACAGGAAGCACGAAGCAGGCATTTCAACAGGACTTCACAGAAACGAGAGATTTTCAATAATTCACCACAGGGCCCACAGACGCAGTGGCGTAGCCACAGGTGGGCCTGGATGGGCCAAGGCCCACCTAATTAGGGCTCAGGCCCACCCAACAGTAGCACACATTTAGAGGTAGCTGGTGGGGATCCCAAGCTCCACCAGCTGAAGACTTCCACCTGATGGAAATGAAAATGCTACTCTCCATGATACCAGCACTTGCACGTGCTCAGTTTTCAGCGCATGCCTGCTGCAGACTGCCAAAGTGGAAAGAAGCGTTTTCCTGCCAGCTGAGATTTTTTTTTTGTGGTGGTGGGGGAGGGGGGGGAGGGGAGAACACTTGGTGCCCACCCACTTCTTGCCTAGCCCCACCCAAAATCTATTTTCTGGCTAAGCCCCTGCTACAGAGGTAACAGGCCAAGGTCTCGGCCTTGGCCTCTTGCTGCCAAGATTAACACTGTCCCGAGAGGCATCTATGCTGGTTGATGTTGTTCCACTCGGGTCATGGTGCTGGGATTCCTGGAGGTTCCTCCTGGGTTATCTGGGTGTTGTAAAGTGGATCCTCTTTTCTCCTGGGGTTGCAGCTCTTCCAAGAAAAAAAAAACAGACTCCAAAAAAAAAACAATGAAGCTTTTTATTAAACAGGAGGGTCGTCCCTCCGGCCCTCAGTTACGTCTCCAAAAACACCAAACAAGGTTACGCAGTACAGGCTTTAACATCTGCTTCCTCCCCCCCTGTCACCTGGAGAGTAGCAGTAAAAGAGGAAAAAAACCACACTGCGCAATTCAGCCCCGGTTTTAAACCACAGCTCAGTCAAGTCAGGCTTTCAAAACACAAGTCAATTTTAGCCAAGCTTTTAAACACAGCTCAGTCCAGCCAGGCTTTCAAAAAACACAGTTCAATTTGAGCCAGGCTTTAAACACAGCTCAGTCCAGCTAGGCTTTCCAAAACACAGTTCAATTTTAGCCAAGCTTTAAAACACAGCTCAGTTCAGCTAGGCTTTCAAAAACACAGTTCACTCTTAGCCAAGCTTTAAAACACAGCTCAGTGCAGCTAGGCTTTCCAAAACACAGTAATAGCTTTGCGCGGGCTCAAAGCCTAGGGTCCCACCCTCTTGGTCAGTCATACTCCTACCTGACCTCCTCCCGCATGACCCGGCTTGGCCCCGCTACTTCCTTGGCTTTCGTTGAGCCAGAGCTGAAAAGTCCATCGGCTCTTCCAGGGTGTTCTCCGGTTCAGTCAACTCCATAGGGCAAGGCTCACTCTCTGCCTCTCTCTCCTCAGGAGCCCAATCCATATTCTCTTCACCCCGCCCTTCTCCCAGCTGCTCACCCTTTCTTTCATTAAAGCTCTTTGGTGTCTCTTCTTTCTCCACCCACCTGTTCCACCACCTCCTCCACCAGGTTGGAGAATCAGCCTTACTCCTTCCCCTGCGGCCCTCCTCTGGTGACTCATGGGAATGCACATAGTTTCTCTTATCCCCACGTTCCCTTTGGGCATGCTGGGAGTTGTAGTTCCTTCTTTCGGGTTCTTTCTTGGGGGATGCCTGCCTGTAACGGGGGTATTCTTGCTTAGCCCAGGGTTCCCCTGAGGCCTGCGGGGAGTTGTAGTTTCTTGCTCTCCTCTTTTCTTTCTGTTCCCCAGAGCTGCCTACATACTCTTTACAGTGTTCATCTCTTGAAACAGTTATTTATAGAATATATACAGTGGTGGGTTACAAAAAAAAACAAACACAATTTATACACAATTGAGAAATGGATCAAATATTATGACAAAAACAACATATAATCAAAAGGACAAAAGCAAAAATCGAACAACCTCCAAATGCTTGTTCAAAAAGGATCCTTTCTAAAACTGTACAACCCCCCCCCCCCCCAAGTAATCAGAAATTTTCCGGTTATCAGAGGGCAATTTCTTTCATAGTAAAAGGGCAATTACAGAGAAAGCCCTATCACCGGACTTTATACTTGTCTAAGGAGCACTTTTACCACACTGCAGTAAGATTGGACTTAGCACTGGCTTAGGCGAGTCATTGTCACACACCGATCAAATTCAACAGACTGTTCAAACCTGTCATTTCTTTCTCTATAAAATATCACCAAAATTTGTCCTTTCTTTTCTGAGCACACTACCAGAACCCTCATCCCCACACTCTTATCACCTCTCGCTTAGACTATTGCAACTTGCTTCTCACAGGTCTCCCACTTAGCCATCTCTCTCCCCTTCAATCTGTTCAAAATTCTGTTGCATGACTAATATTCCGCCAGTGTCGTTATGCTCATATTAGTCGTCTCCTCAAGTCACTTCACTGGCTTCCTATCCGTTTCCGCATACAGTTCAAACTCCTCTTATTGACCTATAAGTGCATTCACTCTGCAGCTCCTCAGTACCTTTCCACTCTCATCTCTCCCTACATTCCTCCTCGGGAACTCCGTTCACTGGGTAAATCTCTCTTATCTGCACCCTTCTCCTCCACCGCTAACTCCAGACTCCGTTCCTTTTATCTTGCTGCACCATATGCCTGGAATAGACTTCCTGAGCCGGTACGTCAAGCTCCATCTCTGGCCGTCTTCAAATCTAAGCTAAAAGCCCATCTTTTTGATACTGCTTTTAACTCCTAACCCTTACTCACTTGTTCAGTACCCATGTTTTATCATTCCCACTTTAGTAATTCCCTTATCCCTTATTAGTCCTAATTAGATTGTAAGTTCTGTCGAGCAGGGACTGTCTGTTTATGTCCAGTGTACAGTGCTGCGGATGTCTAGTAGCACTATAGAAATGATAAGTAGTAGTAGTAGTAATGAATATGCATGAGAGAAATTTGCATGCACTACCTCCTTTGTGTACAAATCTATCTCATGCAAATTCATTGTGGCTATCCTGAAAACCTGACTGGCTAGTTGTGTTCCAAGGACAGGGTTGAGAACCCCTGCACTAGATGGACTGTCCAGGCATCTGATTATTGGGTACCAGAGACAGCTGCACTATTAGACAGAGCTGAAGCAGGGGTGTGCTGGTAAATTTTTAACAACAGGCTCTCTCTCTGGACATAGCCGGCCCTGAAATTTGGGGGGGAGGGGGGAATACATGCCTCTCTCTCCCCTCCCTTGTGTGGGCACGCTAGGCATACCTTTGCCGAGCCCCACCAGCCAATAAATGGACTGCCACCATTCTCTGCTGCTTGTTTCTGGCTCTGAGCAGCATGATGGAACCTCCTTGCGCTTGCATGAAAAGTCCCAGCCTGATGCTCAGAGTCAGAAAAAAGGAGCAGGGAGCAGCATCGGTCTATTTACTTGGCTGGTGGGGCCAGCATCACTGCCAGCAAAGTAAAAGAGAATTCAGGAGGGGGCCCAAGCCCACATTTTGGGAGTCAGTTGTTAAAGTAGCCATGGGGAGGCCTACTTTAACAACCGGCTCCCAAAAATTCTTAAAAACTTAACAAACGTCTCTCGCGAGCCCGTGAGAGCCCGCTCCAGCACACCACTGAGCTGAAGCATGCAGGAAAGAGGCAGCCCAGGATTTTATAGCCCCTGTGCTGCTCATTGCCTGCCACCAGGGCCGGTCTTAGGCAGGGGCAACAGGGGAGGTCGCACAGGGCCCCGTGCTCCTAGGTACCCCACATCTCTGGCACGTCTGTCCTCCTGTCTTGGAACACCTCCCTGCTCCGTACCTTAATGTGCATCCACATTTCAGTAGAGAGCATCAGGCAGCGGCAGCGATTTTCACATCCCGTCAGCTGCTGAGCCCAGAGCCTCCTTGCTGCTGTGTCCCCCCCCCCCCCCCCCCGCCCTTTTGATGTCACTTCCTGCTTCTGCATGGGTGGGATGCAGCAGTGAGGAAGCTCTGGGCTCAGCAGCTGATGGGATATGAAAATCTCTGCCGCTCTCTACTGAAACGTGGTGGATGCACATCAAAGTGCAGGGTGAGGTGGGGTTCCGAGAGCTCTAAACCTCCTTTTAAATTCTGATAAATTATGGCTTATGGTGGAGGATGCAGGCATGGGAGAGTGGGAAATGCAGGAGTGGGCTCGGACAGGGGGCCCCACTGAACTGGTGTGCACAGGGATCCATTCAAGCAGTGTTTCATCAGCATATATGATTAAAGACTTCAATTCCTGTGCAGAAGGAAGGGATCCTCAGGAGCTTAGCCTAGAATGGGTGGCAGAGCTGGTGGTTGGGAGGCGGGGCTAGTGCTGGGCAGACTTATACGGTCTGTGCCAGGGCTGGTGGTTGGGCGGTGGGGATACTGCTGGGCAGACTTATACGGTCTGTGCCAAAGCCGGTGGTGGGAGGCAGGGATAGTGCTGGGCAGACTTATACGGTCTGTGCTAGAGCTGGTGGTGGGAGGCGGGTCTGGTAGTTGGGAGGCGAGGATAGTGCTGGGCAGACTTATACAGTCTGTGCCAGAGCTGGTGGTGGGAGGCGGGGATAGGGCTGGCCAGACTTATACGGTCTGTGCCAGAGCCGGTGGTGGGAGGCAGGGATAGTGCTGGGCAGACTTATACGGTCTGTGCAAGAGCTGGTGGTGGGAGGCGAGACTGGTAGTTGGGAGGCGAGAATAGTGCTGGGCAGACTTATACGGTCTGTGCCAGGGCTGGTGGTTGGGCGGTGGGGATACTGCTGGGCAGACTTATACGGTCTGTGCCAGAGCCGGTGGTGGGAGGCAGGGATAGTGCTGGGCAGACTTATACGGTCTGTGCAAGAGCTGGTGGTGGGAGGCGGGTCTGGTAGTTGGGAGGCGAGGATAGTGCTGGGCAGACTTATACAGTCTGTGCCAGAGCTGGTGGTGGGAGGCGGGGATACTGCTGGGCAGACTTATACAGTCTGTGCCAGAGCCGGTGGTGGGAGGCGGGGCTGGTGGTTGGGAGGTGGGGATAGTGCTGGGCAGACTTATACGGTCTGTGCCAGAGCCGGTGGTGGGAGGCGGGTCTGGTAGTTGGGAGGCGAGGATAGTGCTGGGCAGACTTATACGGTCTGTGCCAGAGCTGGTGGTTGGGAGGTGGGGATAGTGCTGGGCAGACTTATACGGTCTGTGCCAGAGCCGGTGGTGGGAGGCGGGTCTGGTAGTTGGGAGGCGAGAATAGTGCTGGGCAGACTTATACGGTCTGTGCAAGAGCTGGTGGTGGGAGGCGGGACTGGTAGTTGGGAGGCGAGGATAGTGCTGGGCAGACTTATACGGTCTGTGCCAGAGCCGGTGGTGGGAGGCAGGGATAGTGCTGGGCAGACTTATACGGTCTGTGCCAGGGCTGGTGGTTGGGCGGTGGGGATACTGCTGGGCAGACTTATACGGTCTGTGCCAGAGCCGGTGGTGGGAGGCAGGGATAGTGCTGGGCAGACTTATATGGTCTGTGCCAGAGCTGGTGGTGGGAGGCGGGTCTGGTAGTTGGGAGGCGAGGATAGTGCTGGGCAGACTTATACAGTCTGTGCCAGAGCTGGTGGTGGGAGGCGGGGATAGTGCTGGGCAGACTTATACGGTCTGTGCAAGAGCTGGTGGTGGGAGGCGGGACTGGTAGTTGGGAGGCGAGAATAGTGCTGGGCAGACTTATATGGTCTGTGCAAGAGCTGGTGGTGGGAGGCGGGACTGGTAGTTGGGAGGCGAGAATAGTGCTGGGCAGACTTATACGGTCTGTGCACTGAAGAGGACAGTACAAATAAAAAAGTAGCACATATGAATTTATCTTCTTGGGCAGACTGGATGGACCGTGCAGGTCTTTTTGTGCCGTCATCTACTATGTTACTATGTTTTCTTGAAGGCCCTTGGTGCTTTTTGTTTTGTTTCTTGGCTTTTTTGTGCTTTGCTCCCTCTTTCTGTTACATTACAGCCTTGTGGAATACTTCCAGCATGAAAAACTGTCAGGACTGACAGCTCCAGACCTCTCGTTAAAATTTTTGTTTCTTGGAAGTATTCCACAGCCACCTTTGCCACTCCTGCAGGAGAAGAAGGACCCTAGGGGAGAAAGGGACGGAGCACGGAAGGCAGTGAAGTGTTTGAGCCCAGAGGGATAAAAATGCCTGGCAAAGAGTGATTTTGTGCCTTCCATCTGTCTGTAGCAGAGCATTTCAGTTTAATCACCACTGCTCTGTGTCCCCCTAATGAAATAGTTTGCTACCTGGTGGAAGCACAGCAGTTTTAAAAAACTACTACTACTACTACTAACTAGCATTTCTAAAGCGCTACTAGGGTTACGCAGCGCTGTACAATTTAAACATAGAAGGACGGTCCCTGCTCAAAGAGCTTACAATCTAAAAGACAAGAGAACAATCTAAAGACAAGTGAACAATCTAGAGGACGAGTGAGCAGTTAATCTAATAGAGGGGATAGATTGGGGCATTCTGTCTATCTAGAGCGGTTAGGCGCCGAAGGCAGCATAGAAGAGGTGAGTTTTAAGCAGAGATTTGAAGATGGGTAGGGAGGGGGCATGGCGTATGGGTAAAGGAAGATTGTTCCAGGCATAGGGTGAAGCAAGGCAGAATGAGCGGAGCCTGGAGTTGGCAGTGGTGGAGAAGGGTACTGAGAGAAGGGCTTTGTCCTGTGAGCGGAGGTTACGGGCGGGAACATAGGGGGAGATGAGGGTGGAGAGGTAGTGAGGAGCCGCAGACTGAGTGCACTTGTAGGTGAGGAGGAGGAGCTTGAATTGTATGCGATAACTGATTGGAAGCCAATGAAGTGATTTGAGGAGAGGGGTGATATGAGTATATCGGTTTTGGCGGAATATAAGACGTGCAGCAGCGTACTGAACTGATTGAAGGGGGAATAGATGGCTGAGTGGGAGGCCGGTGAGGAGTAAGTTGCAGTAATCAAGGCGAGAGGTAATGAGAGCGTGGACGAGAGTTCTGGTGGTGTGCTCAGAGAGGAAAGGGCGAATTTTGCTGATGTTGAAGAGGAAGAAGCGACAGGTCTTGGCAGTCTGTTGGATATGCGCAGAGAAGGAGAGGGAGGAGTCGAAGATGACTCCGAGGTTGCGGGCAGATGGGACGGGGAGGATGAGGGTGTTATCAACAGAGATAGAGAGTGGAGGAAGAGGAGAAGTGGGTTTGGGAGGAAAGACGAGGAGCTCGGTCTTGGACATGTTCAGCTTCAGGTGGCGGTTGGACATCCATGCCGCGATGTCGGATAAACAGGCCGATACCTTGGCCTGGGTCACCGCGGTGATGTCAGGTGTGGAGAGGTATAGCTGAGTGTCATCAGCATAAAGATGATACTGGAAACCATGAGACGAGATCAGCGAGCCCAGGGAAGAGGTGTAGATTGAGAAGAGAAGGGGTCCAAGGACAGATCCCTGGGGAACTCCAACAGATAGTGGGATGGGAGTGGAGGAAGATCCATGGGAGTGTACCCTGAAGGTGCGGTGGGAGAGATAAGAGGAGAACCAGGAGAGGACAGGGCCTTGGAATCCAAAAGAGGATAGCGTGGCAAGAAGTAAATCATGGTTGACAGTGTCAAACGCGGCGGAAAGATCGAGGAGGATGAGGATGGAGTAATGACCTCTGGATTTGGCCAGGAGCAGGTCATTGCAAACTTTAGAGAGTGCTGTTTCTGTTGAGTGCAGAGGGCGAAAACCGGATTGAAGTGGATCGAGGATGTCATGAGAGGAGAGAAAGTCAAGGCAGCGGCTGTGAACGGCGCGCTCAAGTAATTTGGAAAGGAAGGGTAAAAGAGAGATGGGGCGGTAGTTAGAGGGGCAGGTAGGGTCAAGGGAGAAAGGGACGGAGCACGGAAGGCAGTGAAGTGTTTGAGCCCAGAGGGATAAAAATGCCTGGCAAAGAGTGATTTTGTGCCTTCCATCTGTCTGTAGCAGAGCATTTCAGTTTAATCACCACTGCTCTGTGTCCCCCTAATGAAATAGTTTGCTACCTGGTGGAAGCACAGCAGTTTAAAAAAAAAAATGTTTTGCACGGCTCTCATACACGCAGCTACAAATCCCCCACCCCATCCCCACAGCTCTCTTGCTTGAGCCGTTCCAGCAGCCAATCCCAGCGTGTTTAGCTTCTCTGGTGTCAGCTAGACTCGCTGTGATTGGTAGGCAGCAAGCACTTCCGATAGCAACTGGAGAACAGTGTTGCCAAGTGGGCGGTTTTACCGCCCAATTGGGCGGTTTTCCGCGACCCGCCGCGGGAAATTTTGCCCGCGGTGGGTTGCGTTTTTTTGGGCTTCTTTTATTGTCTTTTGGGCGGTTTTTAGGCGTTTTTTTTTCGGCCGTGGGGGGCGGGGTTAGTGACGTTTTGGGCGGGGTTAGTGACGTTCTGGGCGGGGCCGATGACGGGGGAAGCAGGGCCGATGACGGGGGAGGCGGGGCCGATGACGGCGGGGGCGGGGCTGATGACGGCGGGGCGGGGTTGATGACGGCGGGGGCGGGGGTGATGATGCGGGGGTGGGGGTGTCAGGGGCAGGGTTTGAGTTTGGGCGGCTTTTGGGCTGGATTTAGGCTGGTTTGGGTGGGAAAAAAATTTTCCACCTGGCAACCCTGCTGGAGAAGGAGCGATTTCCTGCCTCGTCTGTTTGCAGCAAAACAGTTTTCATACCCCAATGCTGCTCGGCCTGAAGTTTTCAAGAAAAAGAAAAGTTTTACAAGGCTTTCATACACGCAGCTTCTGTGCGTGTTTGAAAGCTGCTCTGAGCTTGCGCAGAGCAGCCATGTTTAGCGATTGGTTAATCTGCGCATACTCAGCTGGCCGACTGGCTTCCCCCCCCCCCCCCCCCAATGAAGAAAATCACATGCAAATGAGCTTCAAGACATTCAAGAAAAATGTCAGGAAGTATTTTTTCACAGAGAGGGTGGTGGATATGTGGAATGCCCTCCCACAGGAGGTGGTGGAGAGGAAAACGGTAACGGAATTCAAACATGCGTGGGATAAACATAAAGGAATCCTGTTCAGAAGAAAAGGATCCTCAGGAGCTTAGCCGAGATTGGATAACAGAGCCAGTGGTGGGAGGCAGGGCTGGTGGTTGGGAGGAGGGGATAGAGCTGGGCAGACTTGTATGGTCTGTGCCCTGAAAAAGACAGGTACAAATCAAGGTAAGGTAAACACAAAAAAATGGCACATTTCTTGGGCAGACTGGATGGACCGTGCAGGTCTTTTTCTGCTGTCATCTACTATGTTACACGCAAATGAGCTAACAGCGAGCAGCTCATTTGCATGCCTTCAAAATGTCCATTTTTAAAGCTGCAGATTGCAGGACAAGTATCAAAGTTGCCCGTTTACTAATTAAATCAACGTAAAGACTCTAAAACTGAGATACATCTAAGCTATCCTTCCTCATTAACAGTTCTAGAGCCCTAGGTAAATACATTTCCAAATTGAGGAAACCGTAGTGCATCCTTAAGGTACATCTTAAATAGTTCCTCTTACTCATTACCGATCCCCAAGAGAAAGTTCAGTAAGCTCAAGTTGGAAGCCCTTGAAGCGTTCTCCATTTTTCCAGTTTGTAAATTAACAGATTGAATATGATTATCCGTTGTTGCTAGTTCCAATTGCAATGAAGCATAATGAGACTCAATCTTCCTTAATCATTCCACTCTTTCAGAATGTTTCTTATTGCAAACCGCAATCTTTGAAGACGCTTCTCTCTTCCCTCTGCTTCCTATCCCTCCCCAGCAAAAACGGAGAAGTGGGAAATAGACCAGGCAATCCAGAGATCAACGAGGAGACTTCAGTCGATATGGAACAATCCGTTGGTGAAGACTCGACACAGTACCGTGTTTCGGCCGGTAGCCTGCATCAGGAGTCTTTAAATAAAATGCAACACCATCAAACGGTTAATGACCGCCGATTCACGAAAAAGGAACAATGTGGTCTTTAAAAAGACCTTTGATTAAAAAAAATGCGTGGGTGCAGAATTGAGCCAACGCAGCTTCAACTATTTGGGATTCTGGAATTTTGCTACTCTTTGGGATTCTGCCAGGCACCAGTGGCGTTCCTAGGGTGGCTGACACCCGGGGCAGATCGCCGATGTGCCCCCCCCCCCCCCGGGTGCAGCGCGACCTCCCCACCCCCGGCGAAAGGCCACCTCCCCTCCGCGAAAGGACACCCCCAGGTGCATTTTTACCTGCTGGGGGGGGGGGGGGGTGCTGCGCGCCTGTCTGCTTCGCTCGTTCCATGCTCCCTCTGCCCCGGAACAACCTGTTCCGGGGCAGAGGGAGCATGGAACGAGCGGAGCAGAGAGGCGTGTGGCACCCCCAGCGGCGTGCACCCGGGGCAGACCGCCCCCCACCACCCCCTCTCCCTTGGTACGCCACTGGGCCAATGAAATGTAAATCCACAAATCAATTTATATAGCACGCACTCCTAGCTGAAGTGATTCATTACTGCTTCTGCTGCTTCGGAACGCCGAGACTAAAACAATCTGATGTTCAAACATAACATCAATTCTTTTTTTTAAAGAATCAATGAAGGATGTACTTCTTACAAGAACAGAGTTGTTTGACATTAATATATAATTCACTTAAATATAAAAACTGAGTTACTGACTGGTTCGACCATGTGTAAGTTTTTGTTATACAAACGTGTGGAAATACTGCTGTTGATAACCAGTTAAGAAAACCAGAGGTGTTACGATCAAACATGTGGTGAAGGGCTCCCCCTTGACAAAGCAAGTATTGCGAAACAGGCTACCTGTCGGGGTTTGTGAGCACACCTGTTTGAAAATAAGACAAGATACTGTAAGTAACACATTGCCTTAACTTTTATATAATGTTAAGAATAACGAGTGAAGAATTTAAGTATTGGTAGGTTGGGGGTAAAAGTCGATGATTATAATATGTATGCGGCAAGAGGTTCACCGAGGGAGTGAAGTGACACCAGCCGTTGAGCACATATGAGACTTACCCGTTACAACTTGCTGTAACATATTGTACGTTTTGATATCCTCTACTGTATACATTGTTTTGAGTTGATAACCAGAGCCATATGCAGAGGGATAACTCTGAAGATACATGGGTTGGATCGGACACAGATGTGCCTTATCTTAATGGAAAATTTTCTGACTGGCCCTCGGCTAACCTTTTTTTTTTTTTTCTCTTATTAGATATCTAAATCAGGTGATCCGATCCTGAGTTCTGAGGAATGAAATATAGCCTAAGGGCCCTGTTTACTAAGGTGTGTTAGTGTTTTTAGCGTGCTACACTTAGCGCATGCGCTAACCATGTAGGCGCCTATAGGGATATTGTAGGCATGTACATGGTTAACGTGCATCAGTGGCGTAGCTACGTGGGGCCAGGGGGGCCTGGGTCCCCGTAGATTTGGCCCTGGACCCCCCTGCCGATGACCCTCTCGACTCCCCCTCCCGCCGCCAACCCGCCATCGCCGTGGCCTGCCTTTGCTGGTGGGGGACCCTCAACCCCCGCCAGCCGAGGTCCTCTTCTTCCCGCAAAAGGCTTCCTTCTGTTTCTGACGGGCTGCACGTACAACGTCAGAAACAGAAGGAAGACTTTTGCGGGAAGAAGAGGACCTCGGCTGGCGAGGGTTGGGGTCCCCCGCCAGCAAAGGTAAGCGACGGCGGGTTGGCAGGGGAGGGGGGTTGAGGGAGTCGTCGGCAGGGGGGGGGGGGCAAAGTTGTTGGTGGCGGCGGCAATGGCGGGAGGGGGGCTAAAATGTGCCCTCTCACCTCGGGCTCTGGACCCCCCTCCCTCTGAAGCCTGGCTATGCCCATGACGTGCATACATGATTAATGCGCATTAAAAACGTTAACGCGCCTATAACGCTGCTTAGTAAACAGGGCCCTAAATGTACAGAAGAGTAAGGAATGGAAGTGGATTAGCAACTAGGATCAAATTGAATTGACTTGAATTCCAGTCACTCCGCTCCCTCTGTACCTGAGAAAGGGGAGCTGCAGTAGCATTTTTAGCTCACAGTAGAAATCAGCTAGCAGCAGGGGCATAGCTGCTATGGGGCCCTGGGAGCCTGGGCCCCCGTAGATTTGGCCCTGGACCCCCCTGCCGGCCACCCTCTCAATCTCCCCTCCCGCCGCCAACCCGCTGCCTGCTACCTTTGCTAGCGGGGGACCCCAACCCCCGCCAGCTGGTCTTCTTCCTTCGTTTGGTTTCTGACTCCGACGTCCTGCTCGTACAACGGGCAGGACGTCAGACTCACAGAAACAGAACGAAGCCCTGCAGATCGCAATGCTTCGTTCTGTTTCTGTGAGTCTGACGTCCTGCGCGTTGTATGTGCAGGACGTCAGACTCATTCGGAAACCAAACGAAGGAAGAAGACTTCGGTTGGTGGGGGCTGGGGTCCCCCGCCAGCAAAGGTAGGCGATGGCAGGCGGGGGTTGAGAGGGTCATCGGCAGGGGGGGATCAAAGTTGTTAGAGGTGTCGGCAATGGCAGGTGGGGCGGGGCGGGGCGGGGGGATCGGTGTCGGCAATGGCTGGCTGGCGGGCGGGCAGGGGGGGGTTGGCGGCGTGGGGGGGGGCTAAAATGTGCCCCCTCACCTCAGCTCTGGACCCCCCTACCGTTGAAGTCTGGCTACGCCCCTGGCTGGCGGTAAATGCAGAGACGTTGATGATACACTGAAACCTTCTGCTCAGTGTGCTGCAGTGGCTAAGAAAGCAAATAGAATGTTAGGTATTATTAGGAAAGGAACGGAAAACAAAAATGAGGATGTTATAATGCCTTTGTATCGCTCCATGGTGCGACTGCACCTCAAATATTGTGTTCAATTCTGGTCGCCGTATCTCAAAAAAGATATAGTGGAATTAGAAAAGGTGCAGAGAAGAGCGATGGAAATGATAAAGGGGATGGGACGACTTCCCTATGAGGAAAGGCTAAAGTGGCTAGGGCTCTTCAGCTTGGAGAAAAGACGGCTGAGGGGAGATATGATAGAGGTCTATAAAATAATGAGTTGAGTGGAACAGGTAGATGTGAATCGTTTGTTTACTCTTTCCAAAAATACTAGGTCTAGGGGGCATGCGATGAAGCTACAAAGTAGTAAATTTAATACGAATTGGAGAAAATGTTTCTTCACTCAACGTGTAATTAAACTCTGGAATTCGTTGCCAGAGAATGTGGTAAAGGCGGTTAGCTTAGCGGGGTTTAAAAAAGGTTTGGATGGCTTCCTAAAGGAAAAGTCCATAGACCATTGTTAAATGGACTTGGGGAAAATCCACTATTTCTGGAGTAAGCAGTATAAAATGTTTTGTACTTTTTTGGGATCTTGCCAGGTATTTGTGACCTGGATTGGCCACTGTTGGAAACAGGATGCTGGGCTTGATGGACCTTTGGTCTGTCCCAGTATGGCAATACTTATGTACTTATGATGCCCATTACATTCCAATGGACATCTCAGTGTTTACTGCCAGCTCATTTATACTGCGAGCTCAAAATGCTACCTCAACTTAGTAAAAGACCCCCCAAGAGACCAATGCAGTCTTGTGGATTTCTCTTGGAAAAATTCTTGTTAGTCTAATAAAAGATATTAGAACCTGCTAACACCCCACTTTATTACTAAAACACTGCAGAGCAGGTGGGGGGGAAGAGGGGTTGGTGGTTCGGAGGCGAGAATAGGGGAGGGCAGACTTATATGGTCTGTGCCAGATCCGGTGATGGGAGGCGGGACAGGTGGTTGGGAGGCGGGAAAAACTGCTGGGCAGACTTATACGGTCTGTGCCCTGAGAAAGACAGGTACAAATCAAGGTAAGGTATACACATGAGTTTATCTTGGGCAGACTGGATGGACCATGCAGGTCTTTTTCTGCCGTCATCTACTATGTTACTATGTTACTGCACTTCCCGAATCTTCATTCATTCATCTCGTAGGCTCTCATTTCAGAGTCTATGAGACGAATGAGAACTGGTCACAGAGAAGGCATCCAATGATTGCTAGAGTTTAATGCTGTTAGCTGGACAACCCAGCCGTGTAGCAAGGGCGGGGCGGTGGAGGCGGTCTGCCCCAGGTGCACGCCGCTGGAGGGGTGCAGAGAGCCGCCACCAAGAATGCACCCCGACATCCCATTTTAGTAGATGCAATGTGGAGCGGGTGGAGGTGAATCGATGTTTCACTCTTTCAAAAAGTACAAAGACCGAGGGACACTCAATGAAATTACATGGAAATACTTTTAAAACAAATAGGAGGAAATACTTTTTCACTCAATGAATAGTTAAGCTCTGGAACTCACCGGAGGATGTGGTAACGGTGGTTAGCGCATCTGGGTTTAAAAAAGGTTTGGACAAGTTCCTGGAGGAAAAGTCCATAGTCTAAGTGGGGACATTCAGCAGTGCTTAACTGGAGAGTGCCGCTGAATATCCTCACAGACCACCCAACCGGAAATTGGGCAAGTCAGGGACGGCACTGGGGAGGAGCCCCAGGTTATGCGGGTGCCGGAAATTTCCGTGCTAAGTGGCTTAATTTAGGACAGCTGAAGTGCGTGTGCCAACACTGAATAACTCCACCTGCCCTAAGGTGGCTCAGTCTCAGTGAGGGAGTGATCCAATGGGAACCCGGCCAGGTATCACCCACCCCCGTATGTAGCGGGATAAAAATGTATACTTATATTTCTTATTTTACAATGAAAAATGCATATATATTTTACATAATTTTCCCACTGACTTTTGAAGCAGCTCTGAAGCACATGTAGGTTTTATAAAAATGTTCTTTTCATCCAGGGCTTTAAATAATGGATTGAAGAAGTAATTTCCTTAATCCACTATCAGGGGCATAATTGAAAGAGAAGGGCGCCCATCTTTCGACACAAATCGGGAGATGGGCGTCCTTCTCTCAGGGTAGCCCAAATCGGCGTAATCGAAAGCCAATTTTGGGCGTCCTCAACTGCTTTCCGTTGCGGGGATGACCAAAGTTCACGGGGGCGTGTCGGCAGTGCACCGAAGGCGGGACGGGGGCGTGGTTAACAGATGGGCGTCCTCGGCCGATAATGGAAAAAAGAAGGGCGCCCCTGACGAGCATTTGGCCGACTTTACTTGGCCCATTTTTTTTTTCATGACCAAGTCTCGAAAAGGTGCCCGAACTGACCAGATGACCACCAGAGGGAATCGGGGATGACCTCCCCTTACTCCCCCAGTGGTCACCAACCACCTCCCACCCACAAAAAGATTAAAAAACATTTTTTGCCAGCCTCTATGCCAGCCTCAAATGTCATACCCAGCTCCATCACAACAGTATGCAGGTCTCTGGAGCAGTTTTTAGTGGGTACAGTGCACTTCAGGCAGGCGGACCCAGGCCTATCCCCCCCCCCCCCCCCCCCCCATTGATACACTTGTGGTGGTAAATGTGAACCCTCCAAAACTCACCCGAAACCCACTGTACCCACATGTAGGTGCCCCCTTCATCCCTAAGGGATATGGTAGTGGTGTACAGTTGTGAGGAGTGGATTTTGGGGTGGGGGTTGGGGGGGTGGGGGGCTCAGCACATGAGGTAAGGGAGCTATGCACCTGGGACCTTTTTCTGAAGTACACTGCAGTGCCCCCTAGCGTGCCCGGTTGGTGTCCTGGCATGTAAGGGGGACCAGTGCACTACGAATGCTGGCTCCTCCCATGACCAAATGCTTTGGATTTGGTCGTTTTTGAGATGGGCGTCCTCAGATTCCATTATCGGCGAAAACTGAGGTCGCCCATCTCTAAGCTCGACTATCTGAACATTTAGGTTGACCATCTCTTAGGTCGACCTAAATGTTGAGATTTGGGCATCCCCAACTGTATTATCGACACGAAAGATGGACGCCCATCTTGTTTCAATAATAAGGGTTGCCCCGCCCCTTCGCGGTGCCGTCCTCAGAGATGGGCGCCCTTAGATATTGTCGTCTCCATTCGAAAATGCCCCTCTATGTCTGAATTTTGCCTCAAAAGTACAGAAAACAAAACAAAACAAAAAAACCTTTTGCAGCTTTGCTAGTTAGGTGAAGCCATTTGTATGTGTAGGTTTTTGAAACTGAGGCACTATGGGGTGAATTCTATAAATCACGCCTAAAAAATCATCGCCGGAAAAAAACACTTAAGCGGTATTCTATAAAGTTTCATGCGGTTTATAGAATAACACTTCAGCGGAGAGGTCACGTATAAATTTAGATGCCACAATTTGCATCCACGGAAATGTGGTGCAAGTGCCTGGGCCTAAATTTATGCGTGGAGCACCAATATTTTGTAATTATGTGCGGAACTCAAAACCACACCCCTGATCCGCCCTGAAACGCTCATGATCCTCCCAATTCCACAAGGAAATTCAGAAGCGGAAAACAAAAGTTCTGCAGAAAGAGCAGCACAGTCCGCAAAAACAAAATACACGTCTTCTCATAGTTAAAAAGGCTTTTATTCTTGGCACTTTAAAACACAACCCGACATGGCCTCGTTTCACCATCCCAATGGTGTATACTATTCAGAAAGGAGACACTCTTTATCCTGCTGCTACCTGCTGAGCTGTTTTCACCGATACATTTACCAACTATTAGATGTTTCTGCCCTTTGGGACCTTAATAGTTGATAATCCCTGATGCAACCTCTAGAGAGGCGAAACGAGGCCACGTCGGGTTGTGTTTTAAAGTGACAAGAAAAAAAGCCTTTTTAACTATCAGAAGAGGTGTATTCTGCTTTTGTGGACTGTATCTCCCATTTCCACATCCTCTTTTTCGAGCCTCACTTAAATCCCAATTAAATGTAATTAGTGTCAATAACTGCTCGTTAAAAAGCCAATTATTGGCACTGATTGGCTCATTATTCTATTACATTGCACACGCAAATTAGGAGTGTGCCTAAATTTGTGTGATTTTTATAGAATCAGGGGTTATAAGTACCAGCACGTATACATAGAAACTGATATGACGCATCCCTTTTTTTTCCCATGTATACTTTTGCAAAATTGATGCTTTCGCTATATTAATTTATTTATTTGTTGCATTTGTATCCCACATTTTCTCGCCTATTTGCAGGCTCAATGTGGCTTACATAATACCGTAAAGGCTTTCGCCTAGTCCAGTAGAGAAACAAATACAAGGTGATAGTGTGGTTGAATAACGGCATTCTCCAAGTCCGGTAAAGAGACAAATACAAGGTGATTTTGTGTCGATTAATGGTACATGTGTATCACGTACAATGGGGGTTGAGGAGAGGAAAGGTTATAGAGTGTCCATTACGAGCTTTGGTTTTGCTGTGTTGCTGAGTGTAGGTATCTATGTTGGGTTGAAAGGCTTCGTTATATTTTACAAAAGGCTCTGCTAAATACAGTAACATACTGAGGAAATGTGAACATCTGAACCTGGATGTCCCATTTCCCAAGTTCTGCCAATATGAAAAATAGGGCTTTTTGGGTGATAATTTTGATGATAGTGGTTGTTCTGCTTATAGATGAGCAATAAGTGGATTTAAAAGCTCATCAAAGAGCAGCAGGCTTGGATCGGCAGAGATCTGTTCTTGTAACATGCTAGTAGCTATCACGCTCATTTTCGAAAGAGATGGACGTCCAAAAAGTGACATAAATCGGCACTTGGACGTCCATCTCACAAAGACGTCCAAATCGGTATAATCGAAGCCCCTATTTTGGACGTCTTTCTCAGAAGTCTGTCGCAAGGACATCCAAATCGCATCGGAGGCGTATTCAAGGCGAGACTTGGGCGTTCCTAAGACTTGGACGTCTTTGAGCCATAATGGAACAAAGCAAAAACATTCAGCACTAAAACTTGGACATTTTCACCCAGACCTGTTTTTATTACGAATAAGGCACAAAAAGGTGCCTGAAATGATCAGATGACCACTGGAGGGAATCGGGGATGACCTCCCGTTACTCCCCCAGTAGTCACTAACTCCCTCCCACCCTCAAAAACATGATTAAAAATATTACTTGCCAGCCTCAGATGTCATACTCAGGTCCATGACAGCGCATGCAGGTCCCTGGAGTAGTTTAGTAGTAGGTGCAGTGCACTTCAGACAGGTGGACCCAGGCCCACACCCTCCCTACCTGTTACATTTGTGGAGGAAACAGCGAGCCCTCCAAAACCCACCAAAAACCCTCTGTACCCACATATAGGTGCCCCCATTCACCTGTAAGGGCAATGGTAGTGGTGTATAGTTGGGGGTAGTGGGTTTGGGGGGGGAGTTGGGGAGGCTCAGCATACAAAGGGAGCTGTGTACCTGGAAGCATTTTATGAAGTCCACTGTAGTGCCCCTAGGGTGCCCAATTGCTATCCTGGCATATCAGGGGGACCAGTCTACTACAAATACTGGCTCCTCTCACATCCAAATGGCTTGACTTTGAACGTTTTAGACTTGGACGTCTTTGTGTTTGAAAATGGCCAAAATTCAAAGACGTCCAAATCGCAAAACGTCCAAATCCAAGGATGCCCATGGTATTTTCAAACACAAAAGATGGCCGTCCATCTTTTTCGAAAATGACCTTTTCCCCGCCTCCGAATTTGGATGTTTTATAAGGACGTCCAAATTCCAACTTAGACGTTTGTTTCGAAAATGCCCCTCCATGTCTCATGTAAACTTGCATTGAAAATGGGCCACATGGTCGCTTGACCCTGAGGGGTCCTTTTACTAAGGTGCGCTGAAAAATGGCCTGCAGTAGTGTAGACACGTGTTTTGGGCGCACGTAGAATCATTTTTCAGCTCACCTGCATAAAATTCCTTTTTAGAATTTGATCTAGCGATAAAGTCTCACGCGGCGACTGAGCGGTAATGACTTTGCGCGTCAAATGCCAATTATTTTTCAGATGTGCATATTGGACGCACGCCAAGAATGAAATTACCACAAGAGCCACGCGGTAGCCGGGTGGTAACTCCATTTTGGCGTGCGTTGGGCACAAGTAGACGCTTACGCAGCTTAGTAAAAGCCCCCCCCCCCAGTATTTTGGCACTTCATTGAGAGCTGTCACGGTGCACATGTGGTAAAGAGAGATGACTTTGGAGTGGAGGTATATTGACAGGGCCCCCGAGAGGGGGGCAAAATTCCTCGGGCCTGGGCCTCCAAGGGGGGCCTGGCACCTGAGTCAGGCCGCCAGAGCTGCAGTCCCCGGTCTCACCTGCCTGCCTCCTCAGCTCCGGGCCCCCTTTATTCAAAGCGGCAGTCACAGATCGCGTCTCTTCTGGCCTTCCCTCCCTGTGTCCCGCCCTCGTGGAAACCGGAAGTTACATCAGATGAGGGCGGGGCACAGGGAGGGAAGGCCAGAAGAGACGCAATCTGCGACTGCTGCTTTTAATGAAGGGGGCTTGGAGCCATGGAGGCAGGCAGGTGAGACCGTGGACTGCAGCGGCGGGGGGAGCGACGGGGGGTGGCAGCGGCAGGGGAAGCGGAGGGGGGACAGCGGGGAGGGGGGGGCAGAGGTGAGGCGGCCTTGACCCGGGCCTGGCCTAGTTTCTCAGCGGCCCTGTATACTGACTCCATCATCGTGGATTGGAAGATTCCGGGTGTGGGGGGGGGGGGGGGTATTGTCCTTTTAACATGTTCCTTTTCTGTGAGCAGGTTGCTCATGGACGACGGTATCCAGATCCCTGCATTTGACGGGCTTTCACCAGTGATGTAAAGAGTTTACTGCTGATGGATACCGTTGTACAAAACGACTTTTGCCTCTGAACAAAGAATATTGAAGGCTGCTGTAAAGAGAAATGAAAAAGGGCTGTGCAAGGTCTGATTTATCGGTTTCTGGTAAGAAACATCTCACACGTCACTATTTGATTTATTAGGCGTTTGGATCTAGGTCAGTCCCTGCCGACAGAGGAATTTATTTCGGTGCTGAACTGGAACCTTTTCACTTTACCACCCATTCAATTCATTCTTGCATAGCAGCGGGTGATTAACACACACAATTAAACTACCCTGCGCTCCCTCCATCATGCCAGCCCTACATCAACAATTCCCGGAAACCTCCCAATATTTCTTTTGATAGTGCTCACACGGCAGAGAAAAGATCATGTTTTCATAATAACCCAGGCCTTCTCTTCCTTGCCAGTGATTTTGACTGACACACCTTAATAATGCTATTGGGCTCATTTTCAAAAGTGATAAACATTCAAAAATGACCTAAAAGGTACATGGAAGTGTTTCTTTCAGAAAAACATCCAAATCGTATAATCAAACAAGAGAAAAAAAAAACAACGATGTAAATCACTAGTACGTTTAGATCAAGACGTCTCTAGAAGGGGCGTTTCGGAAGCATGACATGTGCAGTGTTACGAAATGAGCGTCTCCAGCCCATAATGGATAGCAAAATGGTTTCCCCGTGGCAGGAAAAAGAACCATACAGAACTGGACCTGATATAAAAGTGTTTGGGGTAAGAGCACAGCTGTCTTTAGACCCATCTGTGGAGTTGGAGAGTGGAGGAATTGCCAGTTTGAGAGGTTTTTTTTGTTTGTTTGTTTTTTTGGATCCCGTGTTTTCCCACTCATGGCAGGCTCAATGCAGCTTACATGGGGCAATGGAGGGTTAAGTGACTTGCCCAGAGTCACAAGGAGCTGCCTGTGCCTGAAGTGGGAATTGAACTCAGTTCCTCAGTTCCCCAGGACTAAAGTCCACCACCCTAACCACTAGGCCACTCCTCCACTGTTGCTACTATTTGAGATTCTACATGGAATGTTGCTATTCCACTAGCAACATTCCATGTAGAAGTCGGCTCTTGCAGATCACCAATGTGGCCGCGCAGGCTTCTGCTTCTGTGAGTCTGACGTCCTGCACGTACGTGCAGGACGTCAGACTCACAGAAACAGAAGCCTGCGCAGCCTTCTACATGGAATGTTGCTAGTGGAATAGCAACATTCCATGTAGAATCTCCAATAGTAGCAACATTCCATGTAGAATCTCCAATAGTATCTAGTTTATTTTTGTTACATTTGTACCCTGCGCTTTCCCACTCATGGCAGGCTCAATGCGGCTTACATGGGGCAATGGAGGGTTAAGTGACTTGCCCAGAGTCACAAGGAGCTGCCTGTGCCTGAAGTGGGAATCGAACTCAGTTCCTCAGTTCCCCCAGGACCAAAGTCCACCACCCTAACCACTAGGCTACTCCTCCACTGCTGACTGCTGTGTTACCGTTTGTCTTTTTGCCCTAGCCCGAACCTTGTCACCTTTACATTCCCTGACTTGCCTCCTCTGTGTCTCATCTTCTCAGCTCCTTGCCCACTCCTGCTAGCCCTTCTCCCAGCTACAAGTACCCCTTCCTCTGTATCTCCACCCTCCCCCAACACTCACTGTCCCCAAGCCCACACGCCTTCCATTTATACCCCCTTATCTGTTCGGTGTCTATGTGCTGCTGCTGTGTGTAGGAGGACTGTTGCTTGCTGCTGTGAGAGTGAGTACTTAGAGGGTGCGGTACCAGCTGGCCTGGGGTTCTCTCTGACTGGGAGGCCAAATGCAGTTGCCCTAGTTGTAGCCCCCTAACACCATCTCTCGAACGTGCTATCATTATATTTTGCGCAGTATAGGAGAAAACACATTTCTTTGTATTTCTCTGTGCTGCGCTACATGCAAGGTCTGGCCTCTTGGGATTTTGATTTAATTTGTTTATGGTTTGTGGTCACTTATTCTGTATTTGGCATTTGTATTCTGTGTGTGTGTGACCGACGTATTCTGTTAGCACGAATTTTCTATGTAGTATTTTATAGTACGTTGACTTGTTCAGTTTTCTTGATAGATGTATCGGATCCACTGTAATATTTAGGGCATATTTGGGGGGAAGCATATTAAATCCCATCCTATTCCAATTGGAAAATGGAGATTTCGTTGTTTTGGTTTATTTTCTCTCATAGAAAAGGCTGCAAAAAGGTTTAGAAAGGTTAAAAGTAAAGCATCACATATTATAGCTAAAACCTTCAAATCAATGTTCAATATCAAACCTATGTAATCATTTCATTGCACAAATATTATCACAAACAACCATATATGTTTTACAAAACAATAAAACATTGTCTTAACTTCACTTAATTAAGGAGTGTATTCCAACATGCAGGATCCAAGACATGAAAAGGAGTGTTTATTATGTTCTAACCTATTTATATTTCTTTATTTATTTAATTGCATTTGTATCCCACATATTCCCACCTATTTGCGGGCTCAGTGTGGCTTACAATACATTGTAAGTACATAAGTACATAAGTACATAAGTAGTGCCATACTGGGAAAGACCAAAGGTCCATCTAGCCCAGCATCCTGTCACCGACAGTGGCCAATCCAGGTCAAGGGCACCTGGCACGCTCCCCAAACGTAAAAACATTCCAGACAAGTTATACCTAAAAATGCGGAATTTTTCCAAGTCCATTTAATAGCGGTCTATGGACTTGTCCTTTAGGAATCTATCTAACCCCTTTTTAAACTCCGTCAAGCTAACCGCCCGTACCACGT
Organism: Microcaecilia unicolor; assembly: GCF_901765095.1. Lineage (NCBI taxonomy): Eukaryota > Metazoa > Chordata > Amphibia > Gymnophiona > Siphonopidae > Microcaecilia > Microcaecilia unicolor. Next base: position 13,155,632 of record NC_044036.1, on the reverse strand, counting down.
TCTCCGGCAACGAATTCCAGAGTCTAATTACACGTTGGGTGAAGAAAAATTTTCTCCGATTCGTTTTAAATTTACCACACTGTAGCTTCAACTCATGCCCTCTAGTCCTAGTATTTTTGGATAGCGTGAACAGTCGCTTCACATCCACCCGATCCATTCCACTCATTATTTTATACACTTCTATCATATCTCCCCTCAGCCGTCTCTTCTCCAAGCTGAAAAGCCCTAGCCTTCTCAGCCTCTCTTCATAGGAAAGTCGTCCCATCCCCACTATCATTTTCGTCGCCCTTCGCTGTACCTTTTCCAATTCTACTATATCTTTTTTGAGATACGGAGACCAGTACTGAACACAATACTCCAGGTGCGGTCGCACCATGGAGCGATACAACGGCATTATAACATCCGCACACCTGGACTCCATACCCTTCCTAATAACACCCAACATTCTATTCGCTTTCCTAGCCGCAGCAGCACACTGAGCAGAAGGTTTCAGCGTATCATCGACGACGACACCCAGATCCCTTTCTTGATCCGTAACTCCTAACGCGGAACCTTGCAAGACGTAGCTATAATTCGGGTTCCTCTTACCCACATGCATCACTTTGCACTTGTCAACATTGAACTTCATCTGCCACTTGCACGCCCATTCTCCCAGTCTCGCAAGGTCCTCCTGTAATCGTTCACATTCCTCCTGCGACTTGACGACCCTGAATAATTTTGTGTCATCGGCGAATTTAATTACCTCACTAGTTATTCCCATCTCTAGGTCATTTATAAATACATTAAAAAGCAACGGACCCAGCACAGACCCCTGCGGGACCCCACTAACTACCCTCCTCCACTGAGAATACTGGCCACGCAATCCTACTCTCTGCTTCCTATCTTTCAACCAGTTCTTAATCCATAATAATACCCTACCTCCGATTCCATGACTCTGCAATTTCTTCAGGAGTCTTTCGTGCGGCACTTTGTCAAACGCCTTCTGAAAATCCAGATATACAATATCAACCGGCTCCCCATTGTCCACATGTTTGCTTACCCCCTCAAAAAAATGCATTAGATTGGTGAGGCAAGACTTCCCTTCACTAAATCCGTGCTGACTTTGTCTCATCAGTCCATGTTTTTGTATATGCTCTGCAATTTTATTCTTAATAATAGCCTCCACCATCTTGCCCGGCACCGACGTCAGACTCACCGGTCTATAATTTCCCGGATCGCCTCTGGAACCCTTCTTAAAAATCGGAGTAACATTGGCTACCCTCCAGTCTTCCGGTACTACACTCGATTTTAGGGACAGATTGCATATTTCTAACAGTAGCTCCGCAAGTTCATTTTTTAGTTCTATTAATACTCTGGGATGAATACCATCAGGTCCCGGTGATTTACTACTCTTCAGCTTGCTGAACTGACCCATTACATCCTCCAAGGTTACAGAGAATTTGTTTAGTTTCTCCGACTCCCCCGCTTCAAATATTCTTTCTGGCACCAGTGTCCCCCCCAAATCCTCCTCGGTGAAGACCGAAGCAAAGAATTCATTTAATTTCTCTGCTACGGCTTTGTCCTCCTTGATCGCCCCTTTAACACCATTTTCGTCCAGCGGCCCAACCGACTCTTTGGCCGGTTTCCTGCTTTTAATGTATCTAAAAAAATTTTTACTATGTATTTTTGCTTCCAACGCTAATTTCTTCTCAAAGTCCTTTTTTGCCCTCCTTATCTCCGCTTTGCATTTGGCTTGGCATTCCTTATGATCTATCCTGTTACTTTCAGTTGGTTCTCTTCTCCACTTTCTGAAGGATTGTTTTTTGGCTCTAATGATTTCCTTTATCTTACTGTTTAGCCACGCCGGCTGACGTTTAGTCTTTTTTCCCTTTTTTCTAATACGTGGAATATATTTGTCCTGAACCTCCAGGATGGTGTTTTTAAACAGCATCCACGCCTGATGCAAGTTTTTTACTCTGCGAGCTGCTCCTTTCAGTCTTTTTTTCACCATTTTTCTCATTTTGTCGTAATCACCTTTTCTATAGTTAAACGCTAGCGTACTTGATTTCCTAGTTTCACTTCCTTCAATGCCAATATCAAAACCGATCATATTATGATCACTGTTATCAAGCGGCCCTCGTATCGTTACCCCCTGCACTAGATCATGAGCACCACTAAGGACTAAGTCTAGTATTTTTCCTTCTCTTGTCGGCTCCTGAACTAGCTGTTCCATGAAGCTGTCCTTGATTTCATCAAGAAATCTTATGTCCCTTGCGTGTACAGATGTTACATTAACCCAGTCTATATGCGGGTAATTGAAATCCCCCATTATTATTGTGTTGCCCAGTTTGTTTGCGTCCCTGATTTCCTTTAACATTTCCGCATCCGTCTGTTCGTCCTGGCCAGGCGGACGGTAGTACACTCCTATCACTATCCTTTTCCCCTTTGCACATGGAATTTCAATCCACAGTGATTCCAAGGAGTGTTTTGTTTCCTGCAGAATTTTCAATCTATTTGATTCAAGGCTCTCGTTAATATACAATGCTACCCCTCCACCAATCCGATTCACCCTATCACTACGATATAATTTGTACCCCGGTATGACAGTGTCCCACTGGTTATCCTCCTTCCACCAGGTCTCAGAGATGCCTATTATATCTAATTTTTCATTTAGTGCAATATATTCCAACTCCCCCATCTTATTTCTTAGGCTCCTGGCATTCGCATATAGACATTTCAAACTATGTTTGTTGTTCCTAAGTACATCATGCTTGGTACTTGACAGTATTAATTGGCAATCTTTTGTCTGATTTTTATTGTTATTTAAAGATACCCGATCTACTACAATCTCTTTTGCAACCTCACTATCAGGATACTCTATCTTCCCTGTTATGGTGATATCTTTGAAAGATACCTTATCCCGAACCATGCTCTTTTGAGCGACTGTCGGCCTTCCCCCCATTTCTAGTTTAAAAGCTGCTCTATCTCCTTCTTAAACGCCGATGCCAGCAGCCTGGTCCCACTCTGGTTAAGATGGAGCCCATCCTTTCGGAATAGGCTCCCCCTTCCCCAGAATGTTGCCCAGTTCCTAACAAATCTAAAGCCCTCCTCCCTGCACCATCGTCTCATCCACGCATTGAGACTCTGGAGCTCTGCCTGTCTCTTGGGCCCTGCGCGTGGCACAGGTAGCATTTCAGAAAATGCTACCCTGGAGGATCTGGATTTCAGCTTTCTACCTAAGAGCCTAAATTTTGCTTCCAGAACCTCTCTCCCACATTTTCCTATGTCATTAGTACCCACATGTACCAAGACAGCCGTCTCCTCCCCAGCACTATATAAAATCCTATCTAGGTGACGTGTGAGGTCCGCCACCTTCGCACCAGGCAGGCAAGTCACCAGGCGATCCTCACGTCCACCAGCCACCCAGCTATCTATATGCCTAATGATCGAATCACCAAGTACAACAGCTGTCCTAACTTTTCCCTCCCGGGCAACATTTGGAGATATATCCTCGGTGCAAAAGGATGATACATCCCCTGGTGGGCAGGTCCTGGCTACAGGAGTACTTCCTACTTCACCAGGGTGATGCTCTCCTTCTAGGAGACCTCCCTCCTCCAAGGTAGCACAGGGGCTACCTGACTGGAGGTGGGACTTCTCTACAACATCCCTGTAGGTCTCCTCTATGTACCTCTCTGTCTCCCTCAGCTCCATCAAGTCTGCTACTCTAGCCTCAAGAGAACGGACACGTTCTCTGAGAGCTAGGAGCTCTTTGCATCGGGCACACACATATGACACCTCACCAATTGGGAGATAATCATACATGTGACACTCAATGCAAAAGACTGGATAGCACCCCTCTCGCTGCTGGACTGCTGACTCCATCTTAGTGTTTTTTGAGTTTTTCCGTAATTTAAAACTTGCTAAAGTATTAAGGATATCAGCCTATCACTAACTTACAGTTCCTCCTTTAAACCCCAATCTTCAAGTTCCGAAAGCACAAGCAAAATTTGTTCACTTACCAGAGAAATATCCTCTTCTCCCAGAACTTATTAGAAGGAAAGCTTTCGCGCGCCTAACGGAAATACAATTTGTTACAATTCAGTTATGGATTACATTGTGAGAAGTTAAGCGAAGACAGAGTCAAGGTATCGTTAGGGAATGGGACAAGGAAAAGAACAATGGAACAATGGAAAGAGACAACGGGAAATTAATAGGGTAATAGAACCTTGGCAAAAGAACATTCGGTATAACATTTTCTGTGAGTGAAGGTTTAAGTGTGATAAAATTACGGGGGATGAGAGTTCAGAAAAGAATGTATTGGTGTATTTCTGGGACAGTGAGTGTGGACTTCACGTGTATTGGTCCTTGCAGTAAATTTTATCAAAGAGATGAGTCTTCAGTAGTTTGCGGAAGTTGGTACAACAGTCTTCTCTCTGTGCATATTTATGTATATTCATTAATTTACAAAACCAACAACAAAGTCCCCAAAATACAAAATGGCTATAAATTCAGGGAAAAAGCCTCAAAGAGGTCCGAGATCAGATTTTGATCTCACGGAGCTTTAAATGGATCCAATGGTCCTCTCTTCATCATAGGCAAAAAAAAACAAACAAACCCTGATACCACAGGTCTAAATAACTTTCATTGTCTGTGGTAATTGTGTTAAATGCACACCCTATTTTTTTTTCAGTCTGTTATCCATGCGTAGAACACTACTGGAGCTTAACACATTAATCTAATTTACACTATTTCACTTATCTTACTTGGAGGGGCATAATTGAACGAAAACGTCTATCTCCATGGGCGTTTATCTCCGAGAACGGGTCCGTGAAGGGGCGGACCGAACCGTATTTTTGAAAAAAATAGACGTCCATGTTTTATTCGACAATTTGTGAGCTGGGCGTTTTTGTTTTTCAGTGATAATGGAAAATGAAAGCGCCCAGCTCAAAAACGAATAAATCCAAGGCATTTGTTCGTGGGAGGGGCCAGGATTCGTAGTGCACTGGTCCCCCTCACATGCCAGGACACCAACCGGGCACCCTAGGGGGCACTTTTACAAAAACAAAAAAAAAGGTAAAAGAGTTCCCAGGTGCATAGCACCCTTCCCTTGTGTGTTGAGCCCCCCAAATCCCCCTCAAAACCGACTGCCCACAAGTCTACACCATTACTATAGCCCTAAGGGGTGAAGGGGGGCACCTACATGTGGGTACAGTGGGTTTGGGGGGGTTGGACGACTAATAAGCATTAAGCAGCACAATTGTAACAGGTAGGGGGGATGGGCCTGGGTCCACCTGCCTGAAGTCCACTGCACCCCCTAACAACTGCTCCAGTGACCTGCATACTGCTGCCAGGGAGGTGGGTATGACATTTGAGGGTGAACATAAACAGTTGTGAAACGGCATATTTTGTGGTGGGAGGGGGTTTGTGACCACTGGGGGAGTCAGGGGAGGTCATCCCCGTTTCCCTCCAGTGGTTATCTGGTCATTTAGGGCACTTTTTGGGGCCTTATTCATGGAAAAACAGGGTCCAGAAAAAGTGCCCTAAATTCTCGCTAAAAACGCATATTTTTTTTCCATTATCGGCGAAAGGCGCCCATCTCTGATCGGCTGATAACCACGCCCCAGTTACGCCTTCGACACGCCCCCGTCAACTTTGTACGCTTCCGCGATGAAGTGCAGTTGAAAACGTCCAAGTTCGGCTTTCGATTATACCACGTTATTCGTTTTTGGGAGATAAACACCTATCTCCCGATTTAGGTCGCAATATAGGCGTTTTTGTCTTTTGATTATAAGCTGGATAGTAACATAGTAACATAGTAGATGACGGCAGAAAAAGACCTGCACGGTCCATCTAGTCTGCCCAAGATAAACTCACATGTGTATACCTTACCTTGATTTGTACCTGTCTTTTTCAGGGCACAGATCGTACAAGTCTGCCCAGCAGTATTTCCCGCCTCCCAAACACCAGCCCCGCCTCCCCCCACCGGCTCTGCCACCCAATCTCGGCTAAGCTCCTGAGGATCCATTCCTTCCGAACAGGATTCCTTTATGTTTATCCCACGCATGTTTGAATTCCGTTACCGTTTTCATCTCCACCACCTCCCGCGGGAGGGCATTCCAAGCATCCACCACCCTCTCCGTGAAAAAATACTTCCTGACATCTTTCCTTAGTCTGCCCCCCTTCAATCTCATTTCATGTCCTCTCGTTCTACCGCCTTCCCATCTCCGGAAAAGATTCGTTTGCGGATTAATACCTTTCAAATATTTGAACGTCTGTATCATATCTTAGTCGAATAGTGTTCGGCTGCTCTCCGCTATGCGGTCCTCCACTGCTGCCCTGAGTCGACGGTGGCCAGCGTTTCGCTGCTTCTTCAGGGTCTCAGGCTGCAGCCAAGGGTTTTCAGCCTGCAAGTGCTTCTCTACTACTACTACTATTTAACATTTCTAAAGCGCTACTAGGGTTACGCAGCGCTGTATAATTAACATAAAGGACAGTCCCTGCTCAAAGAGCTTACAATCTAAAGGACACGTGAACAGTCAGTCCGATACGGGCAGTCAGATTGGGGCAGTCTGGATTTCCTGAGAGGTGAGAGTTAGGTGCCGAAAGTGACATTGAAGAGGTGGGCTTTGAGCAAGGATTTGAAGATGGGTAGGGAGGGGGCTTGGCGTAAGGGCTCAGGAAGGTTGTTCCAAGCATAAGGTGAGGCGAGGCAGAATGAGCGGAGCCTGGAGTTGGCGGTGGTGGAGAAGGGTACTGAGAGGAGGGATTTGTCCTGTGAGCGGAGGTTTCGGGCGGGAACGTAAGGGGAGATGAGGGTAGAGAGGTAGTGAGGGGCAGCAGACTGAGTGCATTTGTAGGTAAGAAGGAGAAGCTTGAACTGAATGCGGTATCTGATTGGAAGCCAGTGAAGTGACCTGAGGAGAGGGGTGATATGAGTAGATCGGTTCTGCTACTCTCTCTCTCTCTGCTTCTCTCATTAATTTACACTGATTGTGAAACTCCTTGCAAACAATTATCTTTCTTTCAAAGCGAAAGGATTACAGTGTCCCGCTTGAGCTCAAGCTTACAAAAACATGTATGTCTAATTCCTTTTAAGCAAACATGCATCATTAATTTTTGGTGCTTCAGGGATTTTAAATTTAAATTGAAAGTGAGAGTTATTTAAGCAGTATACCAAAGAATATAGACAATCCTAATTAATCATTTGTACCAGTATGGTCAATTTTTAATTACTTTCCAGCAAGGGCCAAATAAATTAATTGTATCTATCGTTAAGGTAAACAGAAAACAAACCGGTTTCCATGACCAACTGTCAATTTCCACTGAATCTACAAAAAAACAAAATTAACAAGTATATTTGGGCAGGTGCCAGAAGACCTTGCCAAAATTCGTATCTTCTTACAGACTGTAATATGCTAAAGGGGGAAGTTATCAACATGGGTAATTGTTAAGACGTGTTATCTTACTGTTAATCCCACTTATTACTAATTAGGTCTCATAAAATAGAACCTGTGCTAAACTAGCATGATTTAGTGGGAAAATAACACATCCCAACGGTAAACCATGTTGATAACTTCTCTCCTTAATTAAAGAAAAAAGAAATGTCTCTAGAAATTGAAATCACTGCCGTAGGTAATAAAAGTGAGCCCAGTATAGGGGAATCAAGCCATAGTGACATCACTGATGAGGCTGACTCTTAGGTATTGATGGAATGAGGCTAATTCCCGCACTAAGGGGTCATTGTACAACCTCTAATAGTTACCGTGTGCTAATTTCCGCATAAAGGAATCCTGTGCAGAAGGAAGGGATCCTCAGGAGCTTAGCCTAGAATGGGTGGCAGAGCTGGTGGTTTGGAGGCGGGGCTAGTGTGGGCAGACATATACGGTCTGTGCTGGGGCTGGTGGTTGGGAGGCGGGACTAGTGCTGGGCAGACTTATACAGTCTGTGCCGGGGCTGGTGGTTGGGAGGCGGGACTAGTACTGGGCAGACTTATACGGTCTGTGCTGGGGCTGGTGGTTTGGAGGCGGGGCTAGTGTGGGCAGACATATACAGTCTGTGCTGGGGCTGGTGGTTGGGAGGCGGGACTAGTACTGGGCAGACTTATACGGTCTGTGCTGGGGCTGGTGGTTGGGAGGCGGGACTAGTGCTGGGCAGACTTATACGGTCTGTGCCGGGGCTGGTGGTTGGGCGGCGGGGATAGTGCTGGGCAGGCTTATACGGTCTGTGCCAGAGCTGGTGGTTGGGAGGCGGGGATAGTGCTGGGCAGACTTATACGGTCTGTGCCAGAGCCGGTGGTGGGTGGCAGGGATAGTGCTGGGCAGACTTATACGGTCTGTGCCAGAGCTGGTGGTTGGGAGGCGGGGTTGGTGGTTGGGAGGCGGGGATAGTGCTGGACAGATTTATACAGTCTGTGCCAGAGCTGGTGGTGGGAGGCGGGGTTGGCGGTTGGGAGGCGGGGATGGGGCTGGCCAGACTTGTGCGGTCTGTGCACTGAGGAGGACAGTACAAGTAAAAAAAGTAGCACATGTGAGTTTGTCTTCTTGGGCAGACTGGATGGACCGTGCAGGTCTTTTTCTGCTGTCATCTACTATGTTACTATGTTACTATGTAATGGGGTCAACTGGATTAGGAACTGGTTGACGGACAGACGCCAGAGGGTGGTGGTGAATGGAGTTAGCTCGGAGGAGCGAAAGGTAAGTAGTGGAGTGCCTCAAGGATCGGTGCTGGGGCCGATTCTGTTCAATATATTTGTGAGTGACATTGCCGAAGGGTTAGAAGGTAAAGTTTGCCTATTTGCAGACGATACTAAGATCTGTAACAGAGTGGACACCCGGGAGGGAGTGGAAAACATGAAAAAGGATCTGAGGAAGCAAATGTGGTAGATGACAGTATATATAAGTGAAGTACAGGCAGAGAGGGTAATACAGTATACAGTAAGAGAAACACAAGGAAAAAAAGCAACACTGGAGTATTTTATTAGCCAAAGACCCGACACGGGCCGTGTTTCGGCGTTTACAGTAAGGTCTTTGGCTAATAAAATACTCCTGTTGTCCCACCCTTGAAGGCCCAGTGTTGCTTTTTTTCCTTGAGTATATATAAGTGAAACATCCAAGCATTTCATTGACAGTCTAACAGGGTGGGGATGGGTAGGAGGTATGCATGGGAACATCAAAGCATTTCATGTTCATGTTCCCATGCATACCTCCTACCCATCCCCACCCTGTTAGACTGTTAATAAAATGCTTGGATGTTTTACTTATATATACTATAGTGACTTAATAATTAGGCAAATTAATGATTTATAGACTGGATCTTCACACACCATAAGGCACAAAGTTATAGGATCCAGTATAGAATATACAAAACTTATATCAGATACAGTATATCCACACTAACTTCAAGCCAGATAATTTTTTTAATAAAACTTTGTATCTTTCAATGGTCTCTTAGGAACTTCCCCAGAACCTCAGTGATGTTGATCGCTATTAATCTCAATCGCTTATTTCCGACCTGACGAAGAAGGGCAACCTTCGGAAGCTAATCAAGAAATGTATTAAGTTATGTCCAATAAAAAAGGTATCATCTTATTTTCTTTTCCATGTTTTATTTTGTTTGATTTCTATTGATTACCTTTAAAAGTGGACTAACACGGCTACCACACCACTCTACTTAAGGTGGGAATGAAAAGTACGGGTACTGAACAAGTGAGTAAGGGTTAGGAGTTAAAAGCAGCATCAAAAAGGTGGGCTTTTAGCCTAGATTTGAAGATGGCCAGAGAAGGAGCTTGACGTACCAGCTCAGGAAAGCTATTCCAGGCATTTGGTGCAGCAAGATAAAAGGAACGGAGTCTGGCGTTGGCAGCGGTGGAGAAGGGTGCAGATAAGGGAGAGGGAGGAGTGTAGGGAGAGATGAGAGTGGAGAGGTACTGAGGAGCTGCACAGTGAATGCACTTATAGGTCAATAAGAGTTTGAACTGTATGCGGAAACGGATAGGAAGCCAGTGAAGTGACTTGAGGAGAGGGCTAATATGAGCATAACGACCCTGGCGGAATATTAGTCGTACAGCAGAATTTTGAACAGATTGAAGAGGAGAGAGATGGCTAAGTGGGAGACCTGAGAGAAGCAAGTTGCAATAGTCTAAGCGAGAGGTGATAAGAGTGTGGATGAGGGTTCTGGTAGCGTGCTCAGAAAGGAAAGGGCGAATTTTGGTGATATTATAGAGGAAGAAATGACAGGTTCAGTGCCGGCCCAAGGCAAGGTGCCCCCCACCAGGCCGAGATGCTGTCCTATACCCTGTTTGTGGTGTTTACCTGTTTCGCCACATTCCAAACCTGCAGCAGCAGTGATTCCCATACGCTGCGCTGCTCTGCTCTGCCGCCAGCACCTGCCTCTTCTCTTTACTGCAGCTCTGATGAAACAGGAAGTTCCATCAGAGAGGCGGCCACAGTAAAGGAAGAGGCAGGTGCTGGCGGCAGGGCAGCGTATGGGAATCACTGTCACTGCCGGGTTTGGAACGTGACGAGACAGGTAAATGCCGCAAACGGGGAGATGCCGCCCCTGAAGAGTGCCACCTGAGGCCCCCACCTCAGGTGGCCTAATGATCGGGCCACCCCTAGACAGGTTTTAGTCGGTGGGAGGAGGGTGCTAGTGTAGAGCATGAGTGGCAGGTGCAAGTGGACCTGAGCTGTTCTGAGGATAGAACTCTAAGTAGCCGCAAGGTAACCCTAGGCAGGTGGCTAGGCATTTCGTGACAGTATCTATTCTCTACTATAACATAGTGCCATTGCCATTGGTAGTTTTGATAGAAAAATTTAAATATTTTTTTATTTTTAGCATTCTGTAGGAACTTGCTAAGAACTGTAATTCTGCTCTAGCCGGAGGGCTTCTTATGATATAATCCGCATTGAATCTAACTGGAGTAATGCAGAATATACGACATTATAATTTGAGGCTCATTTTCAAAGCACTTAGACTTACAAAGTTCCATAGGCTACTTTGCTTTGAAAATACGTCTCCATATAGTATAGCATAGTTCTCTTTATCAGTGGCGTAGCAAGGGCGGGGCGGTGGGGTGCGGTCCGCCCCGGGTGCACGCTGCTGGAAGGTGCAGAGAGCAGCCGCGCGCATGTCGGCTCCGCTGGTTCCCTGCTCCCTCTGCCCCGGAACAGGTTACTTCCTGTTCCGGGGCAGAGGGAGCAGGGAGCCAGTGGAGCCGACAGGTGCGTGGCTACTCTCTGCACCCTCCAGCAGCCAAGAATGCACCCAGAGGGGGGGGGGGGGGCTTGATGCGCCGTGGAGGGGGTGTCGATGCACCGGGAAGGGGGGTGTCATTGCGCTGGGGGGGGGGTGTCATGCTGCACCCTGGGGGGACGGATGCCGCTGCACCGGGGAGGGGGGGTGCACAGCGGCGATCCGCCCCGAGTGGCAGCCGACCTAGGAACACCACTGCTCTTTATTAAGGGCTTGCTGTTTCAGAAGTCCAGGTGGGTGATGTAAATGTCAGTGGTTTTACAGGGAAAGGTAGCTCTATTTACACAGTCGTCATTAATTCAGGCTCTTTTTCTTCAGGGCCTCTGCAGTAAAATCTTTTCCCCTATGTAGAGTACATTATCTGTTTTTTTTCTGCTCGGCCAGGTCTGGGGACTGAGCATACTTAGATTCACGAGCTCCTTCAGCAAATTTGTCAGTGCCGCTGGCTCTGTAGAGCTGTATGTTTTACTGCAATCATGGGAGAATTACCCATAAACTTGAAATATTTCAAACCATGGGGCTGACTTCCAGCTTCCTGCTAATATAATTTCACGAGCTCTGACTAGTGTTTACAGGCTGCTTATTGAGGGCTGGTGTTTCTGTAATGGAAATACTTGTGTGGCAATGGATAGAAGCAAAGCTCTCCTAATCAGAAGAGAGGTATTTTCATCAAAGGATGATTGCAAAGATTTGGATACATTGAACGATGTTGGGGATATATATGGTGGTACTGGGGGGGGGGGGGGGGGAGAAAGCATGCATTTCTTAGATTTTAAAATTAAAATAATATATGCAAGGGCCCCAACATACATTTCTGGTTTCCTATCAGGGGCGTCCTTCTCTCAGGGTCGCCCAAATCGGCATAATCGAAAGCCGATTTTGGGCGCCCTCAACTGCAGTCTGTTGTGGGGATGACCAAAGTTCACAGGGGCGTGTCGGAGGAGTAGCGAAGGCGGGACTGGGGCGTGATTAGGAGATTGACATCCTCGCCCGATAATGGAAAAAAGAAGGGCGTCCTTGACAAGCATTTGGTCGACTTTACTTGGTCCATTTTTTTTCACGACCAAGCCTCAAAAAAGTGCCCAAACTGACCAGATGACCACGGGAGAGAATTGGGGATAACATAGTAACATAGTAGATGATTGCAGAAAAAGACCTGCACGGTCCATCCAGTCTACCCAAGAAATGTGCCGCTTTTTTGTGTATACCTTACCTTGATTTGTACCTGTCTTTTTAGGGCACAGACAGTACAAGTCTGCCCAGCACTATCCCTGCCTCCCACCATTGGCTCTGGCACAGACCGTATAAGTCTGCCCGGCACTATCCCCGCCTCCCAACCTCCAGCCCCGCCTCCCACTACCGGGTCTGTTATCCAATCTCTGCTAAGCTCCTGAGGATCCAAGAAATGGATGACCTCCCCTTACTCCCCCAGTGGTCACCAACCCCCTCCCACCCTAAAAAAAAAAATTAAAAACATTTTTTACAGCCTCCATACCATCCTCAAATGTCATACCCAGCTCCATGACAGCAGTATGCAGGTCCCTGGAGCAGTTTTAGTGGGTGCAGTGTACTTCAGGCAGGTGGACCCAGGCCCATCCCCCCCCCCTACCTGTTACACTTGTGCTGGTAAATGTGAGCCCTTCAAAACCCACCTGAAACCCACTGTACCCACATGTAGGTGCCCCCCTTAACCCCTTAGGACTATGATAGTGGTGTACAGTTGTGGGGAGTGGGTTTTGGGGCGGTTGGGGGGGTTGGGAGGCTCAGCACCAAAGGTAAGGGAGCTATGCACCTGGGAGCAATTTGTGAAGTCCACTGCAGTGCCCCCTAGGGTGCCCGGTTGGTGTCCTGGCATGTGAGAGGGACCAGTGCACTATGAATGCTGGCTCCTTCCACTACCAAATGCCTTGGATTTGGTCGTTTTTGAGATGGGCGTCCTCGGTTTCCATTATCGCCGAAAACCGGGGACAACCATCTCTAAGCTCGACCATCTCAACATTTAGGTCGACCATCTCTAAGGTCGACCTAAATGTTGAGATTTGGGCATCCCCGACCGTATTATCGAAACGAAAGATGGATGCAGTTTCCCCACCCCTTCACGGGGCCGTCCTGCGGGGACGCCCTCGGAAAAACTTGGGCGCCCCATTCGATTATGCCCCTCCACGTATATCAAATATTGGTGGTATGTATATAATGCAAAATGACATGTTGTTATGCTTCCCGGAAATATGAATTAAGAAATTCCTTTGCATAGTCTTTTCTCATCAAGCAGCTACTATTTGGAATTTCCTGCCTGCTCAAATTAGAATGTTAAACAACAGTTTGTTGATTTGGAAGGCGGTAAAGACACTGCTGTTTCAGAAATGTGTGCTTTTTAGCTACGAATTGGTTGTATTATCCTGTTGCACTTCCCGGGCACTGTGGGAAAAAACAGAGGATACTTTATAGTAGTAAAGATGAGTGGCCACTCATGAGGATTACAGCTGAGAAATGAATACTTACCTGGACTCGACTCAAGCTGCATGGTTCTTGGTTTAAAGCTAAGTATTAAATATTGACGTTTACTACGTCCTCCCGATTTTTTGCATTTTCTATGGGTAGGGATCTTTACCATTATAAAGAGGGGCATAATTGAATGCGAACGCCCATCTCCATGGGCGTCTATGTCCGAAAATGGGTACGTGAAGAAGCTGGACAGACCGTATTTTCGGAAAAAATGGGCGTCCATCTTTTGTTTCGAAAATACGGTTTGGACGGACCAAATGCCATGGATTTGGTCCTTTCTGAGCTGGGCGTTTTTTTTTTTTTTTTTTCGATAATGGAAAATAAAAACGTCCAGCTCAGAAACGTCCTAATCCAAGCCATTTGGTCATGGGAGGGACAAATGTACAACACTGCCATAGCTCTTAGGGGTGCAGGGGCAACTACATGCGGGTACAGTGGGTTTCAGAGGCCTCCCATTTACCACCACAAGTGTTACAGGTGTGGGGGCGGTGGGGGGGCGGGCCTGGGTCTGCCTGCCTGAAGTGCACTGCAGTACACACTAAAAGTGCTCCAGGGACAGGGCTTGTTGCTGCTGTACAACCTTGGCACACAAGTTGACACCTGAAGACTAATCTCGCTGAAAACGTCCTTTATTTGAATAAGCACCTTTACTCACAGTCAACTGCAGATCAGAGGTTGTGCCCCACTGGCAACGAGTCTCGCAGTAGGTCCGAGCTGGCAGAATGGTGTACAATGCCCTCTTTCAGCAACATTCAAGGTAAGAACTAAGTGCTGTAACGTGGCTAACACATGAAAGGGATCTAAAAGTGTCTTACACAAATGGCCACTACCTCATGGACTACCGGAAACAAAACAGGGCACACTCTGACCCAGTAAGCAGAGGGAACAGTACCATGGGAGTAGAGCCTATCAACTACCAACATCGTGAGCATTTAACACAAGCTAGTGGAATCACGGAGCCCAATACCCTACACCCACCACAATGCATTGCTGATGTGACTCTGCAGTGCCCTTAACAGAAAGGGTGTCACACTCACCCGAGAGCCACATCAGAACCAGGGAAAGGCTGTCAGAGGATAGAACACATTCTGCTGTCATGGAGGTGGGTACGGAATTTGAGGCTGGCATACAGGCTGGCAAAAAAAGTTTGTAAAGTGGGTTTTTTTTTGGTGGGAGGGGTTTAGTGACCACTGGGGGAGTCAGGGCAGGTGATCCCCGATTCTCTCCAGTGGTCATCTGGTCAGTTGGGGCACTTTTTTGGGACTTGTTCGTGAAAAAAAAGGGTCCAAAAAAAGTGACCCAAAATCGTGGTAAAAACCCCTTTTTTTTCGATTATCAGCTAAAGACGCCCATCTCTCCTCGGCCGATAACCACGCTCCAGTTCCGCCTTCGCCACGCCTCCGACACGCCCCCGTCAACTTTATTCGTTCCTGCCACGGAGTGCAGTTGAAGACGCCCAAAATCGGCTTTCGATTATACCGATTTGGGCGCCCGCGAGAGAAAGACGTCCAGCTCCCGATTTAGGTCTGAATATGGGCGTTTTTCAATTTCGATTATAAGGTGGATAGTATCCTCCATTTTTTGCCACAGTGTTTTTTCTCCAGATTGGAGTTTTTTACGCTGAGGCTGTTTTCGGAGGTAGGTTGGAAACCCATGATGATGAGTCCAATAAGGGTTACACCATCTCTGTAGGTCACCTGGATTCTTGAGGTTTCATTTTAGTAGATTTGATGTTATGTTGGAAAGCTTCCTACCTAAAAGAACCTAATAAGTGAGCTTTTTTATATTTAGCTTCATCAAATTTTTTTGTTGGCAATGCGTTCTGTGAAGGACCCAGCAGTGAGGGACCTAGAATGAGGGACACAGAATGAAGACATCGGGAAGGCAAACATCTACAGGAACAGTGGAGGGACTACAACTCCTAGCTTCCCCAGAGTAGGTCACCTGATGCCTGGGGAGGGGCTAGACTGCACTACAATTCCCAGAATCCTATGAGGGAGTCACCTGACCCATTCAAGGAGGGGAAGCCAGACTTCAGCTCCCAGAGTTCCGAGGGGAAGTACCAGGACCTTGTCAGGCAGGCTAATGCTAAGGATTGGCAGCTGGCTGGGATTAACGATTTAGAAGAAGGAGCAGAGTACACGGAGTGGTGGCCAGCGGAGGGAGAAGGAGAGATTCAAAGGGTGGATGCAGAGGCTGGGGACCAACCCATGGACATTTTGGCCCTGGCAAAGGTAAAAGAAGAGAAGCTTAAGGGCTTCGTAACATCTTTGCTGGCTAGTTTGAGTCAACGGTGGAAGAAGGCAGTTAGCTTGGCAGAGTTTAAAAAAACATAGTAACATAGTAGATGACGGCAGAAAAAGACCTGCATGGTCCATCCAGTCTGCCCAACAAGATAAACTCATATGTACTACTTTTTGTGTATACCTTACCTTGATTTGTACCTGTCCTCTTCAGGGCACAGACCGTCTAAGTCTGCCCAGCACTATCCCCGCCTCGCCTCCCACCACCAGCTCTGGTACAGAGTGTATAAGTCTGCCCAGCACTATCCCCGCCTCCCAACCACCAGCCCCGCCTCCCACCACCAGCTCTGGTACAGAGCGTATAAGTCTGCCCAGCACTATCCCCGCCTCCCAACCACCAGCCCCACCTCCCACCACCAGCTCTGGTACAGACTGTATAAGTCTACCCGGCATTATCCCTGCCTCCCAACCACCGGGGTTAGATGGTTTCCTAAAGAACAAGTCCATAAACCACTACTAAATGGACGTGGGAAAAATCCACAATTCCAGGAATAATATGTATAGAATGTTTGTACGTTTGGGAAGCTTGCCAGATGCCCTTGGCCTGGATTGGCCGCTGTCATGGATAGGATGCTGGGCTCGATGGACCCTTGGTCTTTCCCAGTGTGGCATTACTTATGTACTAAGGCACCCTAAGGGGAGGAACCTTGGACATTTGGGTGCTTGAACCTACCTGGGTCTTGCTGCAAGTATGTGAATTTGTTTTGAAAGATAATAGAAGCTGGACTTTCTGGATGGATACCAGGTGTTCAAGTGCTGGTATGTGAAAGGGTGGGGGTCCCCTTAACCTCAGGACATTTGCTGAGGTGAGGGCATAGAAAGCGTGAGTTAAAAGACTCTACTAAATAAATGAACTTTATTCAAGTGAAGGAGTTTCTTTAAAAGACTGCTAAGTGAATGAACTTTATTAAGGCTCATGAGGCTGTATGGGTCGGCTGAATGAACTTTATCCAAGCACAGGGGGTTTCCTTAAAGGACTGTATCAAACTCTGTGGGAGACAAATGCCTAAGGACTGGGGTGCAGGTGATAAGAGGGTTTTGTCTGACACCCTTTATAGAGTGGAGGAGTGGCCTAGTGGTTAGGGTGGTGGACTTTGGTCCTGAGGAACTGAGTTTGATTCCCACTTCAGGCACAGGCAGCTCCTTGTGACTCTGGGCAAGTCACTTAACCCTCCATTGCCACATTGAGCCTGCCATGAGTGGTAAAGCGCAGGGTACAAATATAACAAAAATAAAATAGATACTATTGGAGATTCTACATGGAATGTTGCTACTATTGGAGATTCAGTTGCTGCTATTTGAGATTCTACATTGAATGTTGCTACTATTGGAGATTCTAGATGGACGTCAGACTCACAGAAGCAGAAGCCTGCGTGGCCACATTGGTGATCTGCAAGGGCCGACAACATTCCATGTAGAATCTCAAATAGTTGCAACAGTGGAGGAGTGGCCTAGTGGTTAGGGTGGTGGACTTTGGTCCTGAGGAACTTAGTTTGATTCCCACTTCAGACACAGGCAGCTCCTTGTGACTCTGGGCACTCCATTGCCCCATGTAAGCCACATTGAACCTGCCATGAGTGGGAAAGTGTGGGGTAAAAATGTAAAAAAAAAAAAAAACGGGGGTCCTATATAAACTGGGTTGTTAAGTGCTATGATGCCTGAGGAAAGGCTGATCTTGGAAATAAGTGTTTTGCGTTCATTAACTCCAGCAAAAAACTGGGGAGGACTCTTGTCCTTGGATTGGCAAATTGGCTGACTTCCCAGACGCACCTCAGATGATGACAGTTGTAATGGAAGTATTAGCACCTGACTGACAAATAAAAACAAACCCCTCCCCCCCCCCCAAAAAAAGCCTTATAAATATACCTTGTTGCATTAGTGCGCGAGAAAGTCCCTTGTTAAGATGTACTAAGTGCAGATTTCAGCCCAGCTTTGTGAAAGGGCCTCTTTTTAAAAAAAATTATTTTTATTACATTTGTACCCCGCGCTTTCCCACTCATGGCAGGCTCAATGCGGCTTACATGGGGCAATGGAGGGTTAAGTGACTTGCCCAGAGTCACAAGGAGCTGCCTGTGCCTGAAGTGGGAATCCAACTCAGTTCCTCAGTCCCCCAGGACCAAAGTCCACCACCCTAACCACTAGGCCACTCCTCCATTCCACTTTTCTGATCTTTGATGAGGAATAGAAAACGACCTCATTTAAATGAGCTTGACTTTATTTGCATGCTGGAAAATGCAGGCGCTAGTACGGTGCTAAAGGCCTCTAGCGTCCGCATTTATTGTTGATCATTGGCACCTTAGGGCTCCTTTTACTAAGGTGCACTAATGGATTCAGCAGGTGCTAAATGTTAAGAAGCCCATAGGAATAAAATGAGCTTCTTGGCATTTAGCCCATGATAAATTCATTAGCACACCTTAATAAAAGGAGCCGTCAGCTTTGAGCTCCTGGCTGGCCTTTGAAACCTCTGCTACGGCCTATCTTAAACTAGGTGCAGACTTTGTTTGCATCTGGACACACCGGGAGAGACTGTCAGGTCTGGTGTGGCTCATGCTCATAAGCCCTGAACAGGGCCGCCGAGAGACTGGGCCAGGCCCGGTGCCAGGCCGCCCCCCCTTAGGTCATCGTTGTCGCCGCCCCCCTCCGTCCACCACCGGACCGGGCCCCCCTGAATTAAAATCATAGTGCCTTACCTCGACCTCGCTCCGTGTGAAAGAAGCGCAGCGGCGGCAGTCTGCAGATCGCCTCCCTTCATGCCTTCCCTCCCTGAGTCCCACCCTCGAGGGAAAGACTATCAGGTCTGGTGTAGCTCATGCTCATAAGCCCTGAACTGGGCCGCCGAGAGACTGGGCCAGGCCCGGGGCCAGGCCGCCCCCCCCCTTAGGTCATCGTCGTCACCGCCCCCCTCTGTCCACCACCGGACCGGGCCCCCCTGAATTAAAATTATAGCGCCTCATAGCGCCTCACCTCGACCTCGCTCCATGTGAAAGAAGCGCAGCGGCGGCAGTCTGCAGATCGCCTCCCTTCAGGCCTTCTCTCCCTGTGTCCCGCCCTCGAGGGAGAGACTATCAGGTCTGGTGTAGCTCATGCTCATAAGCCCTGAACTGGGCCGCCGAGAGACTGGGCCAGGCCCGGGGCAAGGCCGCCCCCGGGGCCCCGCCCCCCTTAGGTCATCATCATCGCTGCCCCCCTCCACCCACCACCGGACCGGGCCCCCCTGAATTAAAATCATAGCGCCTCACCTCGACCTCGCTCCGTGTGAAAGAAGCGCAGCAGCGGCAGTCTGCAGATCGCCTCCCTTCATGCCTTCCCTCCCTGAGTCCCGCCCTCGAGGGAGAGACTATCAGGTCTGGTGTAGCTCATGCTCATAAGCCCTGAACTGGGCCGCCGAGAGACTGGGCCAGGCCCGGGGCAAGGCCGCCCCCGGGGCCCCGCCCCCCTTAGGTCGTCGTCATCGCCGCCCCCCTCCGTCCACCACCGGACCGGGCCCCCCTGAATTAAAATCATAGTGCCTTACCTCGACCTCGCTCCGTGTGAAAGAAGCGCAGCGGCGGCAGTCTGCAGATCGCCTCCCTTCATGCCTTCCCTCCCTGAGTCCCACCCTCGAGGGAAAGACTATCAGGTCTGGTGTAGCTCATGCTCATAAGCCCTGAACTGGGCCGCCGAGAGACTGGGCCAGGCCCGGGGCCAGGCCGCCCCCCCCCCCTTAGGTCATCGTCGTCACCGCCCCCCTCTGTCCACCACCGGACCGGGCCCCCCTGAATTAAAATTATAGCGCCTCATAGCGCCTCACCTCGACCTCGCTCCATGTGAAAGAAGCGCAGCGGCGGCAGTCTGCAGATCGCCTCCCTTCAGGCCTTCTCTCCCTGTGTCCCGCCCTCGAGGGAGAGACTATCAGGTCTGGTGTAGCTCATGCTCATAAGCCCTGAACTGGGCCGCCGAGAGACTGGGCCAGGCCCGGGGCAAGGCCGCCCCCGGGGTCCCGCCCCCCTTAGGTCATCATCGTCGCTGCCCCCCTCCACCCACCACCGGACCGGGCCCCCCTGAATTAAAATCATAGCGCCTCACCTCGACCTCGCTCCGTGTGAAAGAAGCGCAGCAGCGGCAGTCTGCAGATCGCCTCCCTTCATGCCTTCCCTCCCTGAGTCCCGCCCTCGAGGGAGAGACTATCAGGTCTGGTGTAGCTCATGCTCATAAGCCCTGAACTGGGCCGCCGAGAGACTGGGCCAGGCCCGGGGCAAGGCCGCCCCCGGGGCCCCGCCCCCCTTAGGTCGTCGTCATCGCCGCCCCCCTCCACCCATCACCGGACCGGGCCCCCCTGAATTAAAATCATAGCGCCTCACCTCGACCTCGCTCCGTGTGAAAGAAGCGCAGCGGCGGCAGTCTGCAGATCGCCTCCCTTCATGCCTTCCCTCCCTGAGTCCCACCCTCGAGGGAGAGACTATCAGGTCTGGTGTAGCTCATGCTCATAAGCCCTGAACTGGGCCGCCGAGAGTCTGGGCCAGGCCCGGGGCCAGGCCGCCCCCCCCCTTAGGTCATCGTCGTCACCGCCCCCCTCTGTCCACCACCGGACCGGGCCCCCCTGAATTAAAATTATAGCGCCTCATAGCGCCTCACCTCGACCTCGCTCCATGTGAAAGAAGCGCAGCGGCGGCAGTCTGCAGATCGCCTCCCTTCAGGCCTTCTCTCCCTGTGTCCCGCCCTCGAGGGAGAGACTATCAGGTCTGGTGTAGCTCATGCTCATAAGCCCTGAACTGGGCCGCCGAGAGACTGGGCCAGGCCCGGGGCAAGGCCGCCCCCGGGGCCCCGCCCCCCTTAGGTCATCATCGTCGCTGCCCCCCCTCCACCCACCACCGGACCGGGCCCCCCTGAATTAAAATCATAGCGCCTCACCTCGACCTCGCTCCGTGTGAAAGAAGCGCAGCAGCGGCAGTCTGCAGATCGCCTCCCTTCATGCCTTCCCTCCCTGAGTCCCGCCCTCGAGGGAGAGACTATCAGGTCTGGTGTAGCTCATGCTCATAAGCCCTGAACTGGGCCGCCGAGAGACTGGGCCAGGCCCGGGGCAAGGCCGCCCCCGGGGCCCCGCCCCCCTTAGGTCGTCGTCATCGCCGCCCCCCTCCACCCATCACCGGACCGGGCCCCCCTGAATTAAAATCATAGCGCCTCACCTCGACCTCGCTCCGTGTGAAAGAAGCGCAGCAGCGGCAGTCTGCAGATCGCCTCCCTTCAGGCCTTCTCTCCCTGTGTCCCGCCCTCGAGGGCAGGACACAGGGAGGGAAGGCCCGAAGGGAGGCGATCTGCAGACTGCCGCTGCTGTGCTTCTTTCACAAAGAGCGAGGTGAGGCGCTGATTTTAATTCAGGGGGCCCCGACCCGGCGGTAAATGGAGGGGGGGTGGGTGGAGGGGACTGCGGAAATTTTGTCCCCCCCCCTGCCCCCCCCCCCTCTCGGCGGCCCTAGCCCTGAAAGTTTCCATGCTTTAAAACAGCAGAAGGCTTAATTCTACTAGTAACGTATTACATTGGTCTGGGCTCTGCAGAATCCCCAGTGGACCCAATTTTCACCCTCCCTAATGTCGATTTGACGCTGCATCTGCTGGCGGTTGCCTTCTTTTTATGATTCAACAATTTTTTATTGATGACGCACGTAAAATACATCTTGTCTCATGTAGCACATTTAACAATACAAACAGTTCACTTAAGAGCCATCAGTGTTTTATTAATCACACTCTTATGTTTCCCCCACCCTCCCCCCCTTCCACTGTTGCCTTCTTTCTATTTATTCCTTGCCCTAGCCTGGGTGCAGGTGTGCCAGGTTTCTTTGGAGGGGAGGGGGTGGGGGGGCATGTTACTACTACTACTATTTAACATTTCTAGAGCGCTACTAGGGTTACGCAGCGCTGTACAATTTAACAAAGAAGGACAGTCCCTGCTCAAAGAGCTTACAATCTAAAGGACAAATGTACAGTCAGTCAAGGGGCAGTCGAATTGGGGCGGTCTAGATAACCTGAAAGGTAAAAAGGGTTAGGTGCCGAAAGCAACATTGAAGAGGTGGGTTTTGAGTAAGGATTTGAAGATGGGTAGGGAGGGGGCTTCCCTGTGTTTTCTTATTTTGCTGACTTCTCCTGTAGCTCCGTTTGTCCCTCATCTGTTTGCAGCTGCAGATAACGTCTGCGGGGCATTTTTTTTATTTATTTGTCGCATTTGTATCCCGCATTTTCCCACCGATTTGCAGGCTCAATGTGGCTTACATTTGCCGTAATGGCGGTTGCCATTTCCGGGTAACAGGATTGCAAGTGGTGTTGCGTTGAGGTGCAGACATACATGGTAACATAGATGGAACATAACATACATGGAACAGTTCATGGTATATATATATATATATAAACAAAAAATGGTTTGGAAAACTCAAAATCAAAATAAAAATAGGTGTGTCACCCCTCTCAACTTTTAAATCCCTAATCAGGATCTATAATTACATATAACAAAAGAACCTCAAACCACCTCATGGACACCCATTGCTAATTTAGCTAGGTTTGCCATTCAAAAGAGGAGTAAAGTACTATCACTGGTTCAAGTGGGGAGAAGTGGAGAAAAAAAGCCAACCGAAAAAACTCAAATTTATTTGAGAAAACCGGATGGTCTAAAAACTCCTCACCCCTCCACTATCAAAAAAAGTTGAGATGGGTATACCTCCCCTATTAAATACACCCCCACTGATTATCCTTCACAGCCACCTGGACTTTGCAGCTACCTAGACTTTCACTCCCTGCCTGCTATTGTATTTCGAACCTGCAACGGTTTCTCATAACTGAAAAATCCAGTCTCACAACATTATGGTATTGCGTGAAGGTTCCTGAGTGACAATTGGATTATAACATTCATGGACAGATGCTTCATTTTGCCTTCCTACATTTCTCCCTTCTGCAACTTTTTCACTCCTCTTTGTATCCTGGAGGTTGTGCCGAGGTGTGTGTGTGTGTGTGTGTGTGTGTCTTCTAGTGAGCAGGCTGTGTTTCACTGGCATGAGGAGGAGGAGAAGGGGGGGGGGGGGGGGTGTCCTATGCTGTGACATCATTCTATAAAACCCAGAGAAGGGTACAGGAGCTCTGGGTGGTTGAGAAGCAGCTGCACTGACTGTACAGTCCCCTAACCTCTCCTCTGCTGCATGAAGCTGACATGGAGTAACTTTACGGACTGTTAATGCAGGGGCAAAGCCTACCTAATGCAGTTCCTGTGTCCCCTCTCTGCCCCCAGCTGGGATAAGTCTGCACTCAACAGCCTGTGTGGAACAAGGATGCTGGGAGATAATTGATGGTATGGCTTACTGTATTGATCGAGTTTGCATGCATAGGACAAGGGTAGTGTGAATATTCCTTTCTGAGGATGGTGGGAGCTGTGGGGCAAAGAAAGTAGCCATAGGTATGGTTTGCTTAAATATTTACAGGGATATATGCCTTCTCCTGGAATTGTCATCTGGAAAGAAAAACGGTTTCATTAATATCTGTATTCCTAAACTTGCTTCATTACCCACTTCGTCGTCAGCTCCGAACGTTGTCCTTTCTTGCACTGGTCGGGAGAGATTTCTGTATTTGGCTTGGTTGTTAAATAGATTTATTTAATCAGTTATTGCTTCATGCACTACCAGAACTGTTTTGCAGGGTAAGAGCAGCCCAGAGGGTGGGATATATGCGTATATCCACTTACCATTCTGGCTGTGTGTTTTCACCTCCTGATATACAATGTACCTTTCTTTGGAAATGACCTTGTCCTGCTTTCCACATATTCTGACTTTTGTCGGTCTCTGTCCTACCCTTTCCATTCCCTGAAAGGTCTGTTTTATTGTGGCTCAGTACAGTGCCGCAGGGACTTACTGCTGGAACTCCATCCGCAGTCTGTCCCTCGGAAACTGTTGCTTCCCTTTCTTCTGTTATATTCACGCTTCTCTCTCCTTTCCCAAAAAGACAGCCGAGCAAGGAGGGACACTTGTGCAGGAGAAGCAGATCTGGTGAACTCCCAATCGCACGAGTCAAGGGGACGGTGGTGAGGAGGGTGATCACTGTCCAGTCACTGGGCATTCTCGGGGCCAGCCGGCAACCACAGCACCTGGAATTTGTCTGCGGTCCAGATGGATAAGAGTAAGTGCCGGAGCGCTCTGCAAACACAGATCTTCCTGCTCTTGCCATAGGAGGGACCGGATTTTCACTAAGACAAGTCTTTCAGTTGTGTGTACAGTTCCTCTGCTACTCCCACAGTCGGACACGGTTCTGCTTTTACCTAGTGTCCTTTAGTCCAGCTGCAACTGCCAGGACAGAGGTGCAGAAGGACTTGGTACCGGCCCAGACAGACACGCAGCATGTGTTCTGAGAGCCTACAGTACCGAGCTCTCTATGAGTACAAAAGACAGCGCGAGGAGAATATTACCATGTTACCTGGGGACCTGCTAACGGTGTCTAAGATGCAGCTCCTCACTCTGGATTATAAGGAAGGGGATGAACGGTTTCCCAAAGGATGGCTGAACGGGGTGAACGAGAGAACGAAGGAGCGGGGAGACTTTCCGGGAACGTATGTGGAGTACGTCGGGCCGGTCAGGGTAGTGCCACCAACGCCCAAACTGAAGTGCAGACCCATTCCTCCAGCGCCCACGGGTGAGTACTGGCATGAGGGGTTCCATTTGCATATATCGGGGTGCACTACAGTAGGGTCTTTGTTCAACGAATTGCAAAAAACCAGCGAGGGGTGAGAGGAGTGCCAGGCTGCAGCAGGGCAGCGATATGTGGCATTTCTCGGGCACTTCTTTAAACGAGACCTTAGCAGAGGGAGCGCGCTCAGTCAGCTGACCCGTTATGTACTGTGCATCAGCACTGCAATTATATCATAGGAAGTCAAGAGATGAAGGACCAGAGGGGGCCCAGTAGCACTGAGAAGGTGACGTTCCTCCGATAACACTGAAGAAGGCCTCGGTTGGAAAGTGTACACAGTCTGTTTCGTCACATATTTAAAATATGTTTGGGGTCATGCGAGTGTGTGAGGGGTGTGTTTGACGGACATGGGATGGGAGATGGGCTTGTCTGTGAGAAATGGATGGGTCCTGGCATGTGTGTGTGTGTGTGTGTTTGCATGCATGTAATATGTCCAAAGACATGTGAGTATGTGAAGTTTGTGTCTTGACACATATGGTATGTACGTGTATTTGTGTAGGGCTGGGGGGTGGGGAGAGAGCCTCAGAGGTGGATGTGTCTTGGGAGGTGGTGTGTATGTGTGTATCAGCGGCGTAGCAAGGGTGGGGCAGGGGGGGCGGTCCGCCCCGTGTGCATGCCGCTGGAGGGGTGCAGAGAGCAGCCGCGCGGCTCTCGGCTCCGCTGTTTCCCTGCTCCCTCTGCCCCGGACAAGGTTACTTCCTGTTCCGGGGCAGAGGGAGCAGGGAGCCAGCGGAGCCAAGAGCTGCGTGGTTGCTCCCAGCAGCCAAGAATGCACCCTGTGTGTGTGTGTGTGGGGGGGTGTCATTGCGCCGGGGGGGGTGGGGGGGTGTATCAGCGATCCGCCCCGGGTGGCAGCTGACCTAGGAACATCACCAGGAGCATAGCTTGAAGTCCATTTTTGGAGGTTCCCAAAGGTGGGCTGATATTCTTTCCCCCTCTCTCCCCCCACAGCCACAGGCCACAATAAAATATTACCCTTGCTTATGGAGAAGCCAAGCTCCGCCAGCCGAAGGCATCTCCTGCCTGAGTCGCACCTGTGCTGAACGAGTAGCATTTATTTTTTTAATATTTATTTTATTGCAATGAACAGGAGCAGAAACAAACAGCAGCATAACAATACACAACCAGCCAGCTGAGCAAACTGAACAAGGAATGCTAGCGAGCTGAAAACAAAAGCCCCGACTGTCCTACCCAAAGAGGAAGAATAACCACAAAAATAGGCAACGAGATTCTGCCTCCCGCCATGTAAAGGATCGAAGACACGCACACCTCAGCAAACCAACCAACCATACACATGCCTCAAGTCTCGGACCCCAAGCAAACAGCCACCCTCTCACACCTCCATTTCCCCCCTTCCCCCCCCCCCACCGAGTGCCTGAAGTGGGGATACAGGAGATCCAGCCAAAAAGCAACATCACAAAGCCACATAGCCTCTCTTATCTATGTGGGTGGTATGTTGGTAGGTCTGAATTTCAAAAAGAGCCACGTCCTTCACGTGGTCCAGCCACTGCTGTAACGGCGGCAGGTCTTCAGACATCCATTAAATTAGAATTAACCTCTTAATCAGGAGAATTGCATTATATAAAAAGCATCTCTGGGGAACAGACAAGCCCTGTGCCTGCAAAACATCCTGCGATCCCAGAAGTAGGATCTAATAATACCACTCTGTCGTGCTCTGGACCATGGACGGCCCAAGACAATCTACCTCCTGAGCCCCCCCCCCCCCCCCACCGTCCAACATCTTTCCACACTCTCTCTGTCTACTCCCTCCCCCCAGCCACGGTCTGGCATCTCCCCCCTCTTCTTTCCTCAACCCCCCTCCCCAAGCCTGCCTACCTTATTTTTGTTGTGGAGGAGTGGCCTAGTGGTTAGGGTGGTGGACTTTGCTTCTGAGGAAATGAGTTCGATTCCCACTTCAGGCACAGGCAGCTCCTTGTGACTCTGGGCAAGTCACTTAACCCTCCATTGCCCCATGTAAGCCGCATTGAGCCTGCCATGAGTGGGAAAGCGCGGGGTACAAATGTAACAAAAATAAAATAGATACTATTGGAGATTCTACATGGAATGTTGCTACTATTGGAGATTCTACATGGAATGTTGCTATTCCACTAGCAACATTCCATGTAGAAGGCTGCGCAGGCTTCTGTTTCTGTGAGTCTGACGTCCTGCACGTACGTGCAGGACGTCAGACTCACAGAAGCAGAAGCCTGCGTGGCCACATTGGTGATCTGCAAGGGCCGACATCTAGTGGAATAGCAACATTCCATGTAGAATCTCAAATAGTAGCAACAGTGGAGGAGTGGCCTAGTGGTTAGGGTGGTGGACTTTGGTCCTGGGGAACTGAGTTGGATTCCCACTTCAGGCACAGGCAGCTCCTTGTGACTCTGGGCAAGTCACTTAACCCTCCATTGCCCCATCAGTAAGCCGCATTGAGCCTGCCATGAGTGGGAAAGCAGTGGCAGTGATCTCCATATGCTGTCCTTCCGCTGTCAGCGGTGTCTCTCCTGTACTGCAGTCCACCTCCAAGGAAACAGGAAATGACATCAGACAGGCAGCCCACAGTACAGAGGAGAGGCTGGTTCCAGCGGTAGGGCAGTGTATCGCTGCCACCGCTGACTTTTGAGAAACAAAAATGGAAGGTAGGCTGGGAAGGGGAGCTGAGGAAGGAAGGGGGGAAAGGTGCCGCTCTATAAGGAGTTTTGCCTGGTTCTCCCATGCATGTCGGCTGGTGGGGCTTGGCATCCTTGCCTCTCGTGAAAGCAGAGGGGGGCCAAGCCGAAGGTGAGGGGGCCCAGGCCCCCCCTCCCCTGTGGCTACTCTACCGGTATATACCAGTGCTTGCTGCAATAAGTTTCTTCCTTAGCTGATCTTGGCATCTCTCTGTCAGGAAGTGTTTTAAACAGATGGTATAGAGTCTCAACTAAACATGGTTCATTGCTTAGCCCTTCCCATTCCATAGAAGCACAAGCTCTCTTCAAACATCAAGCAAATAGAGGCTTATTCTTGAAACATGTTTCTCCTGGATGCTTGCCGGAGATCAGTCCAAGTCCTTATTGCAGACATTAGGCTGCCAGGGCTCTGGGACTGAGGAAGAACATTTGCTAGAGACGCAGAAACCAAACCCCTTAAACTGGTGGTGTTTTTGAGTCCACGAACGAAAAGCAAAACGGTTTAGGTTGTCTGAATTATTCTGGGATCAAACGTGTTTAAGTTCTTGTCGTGAACAGACTGTGCAGAATTGGCCGTAGAGTCTGGTCCAGGGGTTCGGCGGTAGCGCAGTGGGACCCAGAGAAGGTTCTCCACTCCCAGACTGTCTAGGACTGGGGGGGGGGGGGGGGTTGCTTTTGACAGTCTGCCAGGGAAGGTGTGGCAGTCATTGTGCACCTAGTGGCAAGATTTAGAGTCCATGACTGCAGAGTTTTGGAAGGAGCCCTGGTGTGTGTGGTACCGGCCCAGGACCATCACTGCGATGACTGGACTGGACTGTGTGAGCTGGAATGGGTCATAAGCGATGAAATCCCCTGGTAGCTGCAAACAAAAGCTCATTGTGCTTGAAAGTTCCAGCTCCCACCCCCGCCTTCATCTCCAGTGAATAGCAGTGACTCATAATGCCATCCATTAAGCCATATTTTCTCATAAATGAGATGATATTAATAATGTATGGCCAAGGACAGCTATCGCACAATTTATATTGCATGAAAAGGAATGCTAGAAACCTTTTTGAGCCCGTGTTGCCATGGAGAATGAGGGCTTCTCATAATGAGGACTTCAAGCAATGATCTGCCCCTATTAGACTACTGTAATTCTATCCAGAAGAGGCTTCCAGCAATGGCAACTTACGCTTCTGCAGTTGCCCAGAATGTGACCATATGACTGACTGATCACGGGCTGCAAAATGAATGATTGTGTTATTCCATTTTTTTGTCAGATTACTCTGGCTTTTGGTAAAGTTTCATATTTAGCTCATGTAAAGCATGCTTGGTTGGTTTGGAAAAGTTTACGAAATTTGACCTCCGATGAATTTGGTTCTAAGGAGTTATCAGCCTAGGCACAGTTTGTGCTCAAGGGATAAATGGCTTTTAGAATGCCTTTGTATAGTGCTGTTAGTAAGACTTCCACTCGATCATGTGTGTTTTCTGCAGTTTGGAGAAGAGACAGCTGAGGGGAGACATGATAGAGGCATATAAAATAATGAGTGGAGTGGAACAGGTGGATGTGAAGCATCTGTTCACGCTTTCCAAAAATACTAGGACTAGGGGGCATGCGATGAAACTACAGTATAGTAAATTTAAAACAAATTGGAGAAACTTTACCTTCACCCAACGCATAATTTGTTGCCGGAGAACGTGGCGAAGGCGGTTAGCTTTGCAGAGTTTAAAAAGGGGTTAGACGGTTTCCTAAAGGACAAGTCCATAAACCGCTACTAAATGGACTTGGGGAAAATCTACAATTCTGGGAATAACATGTATAGAATGTTTGTACGTTTGGGAAGCTCACCAGCTGCCCTTGGCCTGGATTGGCCGCTGTCGTGGACAGGATGCTGGGCTCGATGGACCCTTGGTCTTTTCCCAGTGTGGCATTACTTATGTACTTATGTCCTTTACTGTGGAATCAGATGCCATCAAAGATTAAGGGGAAGACCAATTTTTAAAAAATATAAATCCTTTTTATTGAGTCAAAATTACATTACAGAAGCAGCAACAGGGTAAACGTACATTGCATCATGTATCATGGGAGCATCAACCAAAAACTCTTGCTTTACAACCACAATGTTATTTACCTACATTTTGGATCTGCTACTATAATCACTTTTTCCCAGCGACGGTCACATTTATCCCATAGAAACATAGTAGAGGATGGCAGAAAAGACCAGTTGACTCACCCACTCTGACCAGTTATCCTTGACAATAGAAGGATAACTGGGCAAGCCGTAGAAGCTTGAGGGGAAAGAAAGGAGGGGTAAGAAATGGGGGACTTCTTAGCGAGAGGGTGCAAGAAACAGGAGGAAACAAAATAAAAGGTAAGGAACAGTCAAGAGGGAGGGATGGAGGGATTTAAAGAGTGAGAGAAGCAAGGGGTGAAAAGGGAAAGAAGCATCTCTAGGGAGGGAGGGGAAAGAGGAGAAAAGCATCGGGGGGGATGAGAGAGAAGCATTCTGAGAAAGAGGGAGGGAGGGGAAAGAGGAGAAAAGCATCGGGGGGGGGGGGGATGAGGGAGAGAAGCATTCTGAGAAAGAGGGAGGGAGGGGAAGAGGAGAAAAGCATCGGGGGGGATGAGGGAGAGAAGCATTCTGAGAAAGAGGGAGGGAGGGGAAAGAGGAGAAAAGCATCGGGGGGGGGGATGAGGGAGAGAAGCATTCTGAGAAAGAGGGAGGGAGGGGAAAGAGGAGAAAAGCATCGGGGGGATGAGGGAGAGAAGCATTCTGAGAAAGAGGGAGGGAGGGGAAAGAGGAGAAAAGCATCGGGGGGGGGGATGAGGGAGAGAAGCATTCTGAGAAAGAGGGAGGGAGGGGAAAGAGGAGAAAAGCATCGGGGGGATGAGGGAGAGAAGCATTCTGAGAAAGAGGGAGGGAGGGGAAAGAGGAGAAAAGCATCGGGGGGATGAGGGAGAGAAGCATTCTGAGAAAGAGGGAGGGAGGGGAAAGAGGAGAAAAGCATCGGGGGGGATGAGGGAGAGAAGCATTCTGAGAAAGAGGGAGGGAGGGGAAAGAGGAGAAAAGCATCGGGGGGGGGGATGAGGGAGAGAAGCATTCTGAGAAAGAGGGAGGGAGGGGAAAGAG
This sequence comes from Microcaecilia unicolor, assembly GCF_901765095.1. NCBI lineage: Eukaryota > Metazoa > Chordata > Amphibia > Gymnophiona > Siphonopidae > Microcaecilia > Microcaecilia unicolor. The sequence continues at coordinate 13,125,119 of NC_044036.1, read as the reverse complement.
GAGAAAAGCATCGGGGGGGATGAGGGAGAGAAGCATTCTGAGAAAGAGGGAGGGAGGGGAAAGAGGAGAAAAGCATTGGGGGGGGGATGAGGGAGAGAAGCATTCTGAGAAAGAGGGAGGGAGGGGAAAGAGGAGAAAAGCATTGGGGGGGGATGAGGGAGAGAAGCATTCTGAGAAAGAGGGAGGGAGGGGAAAGAGGAGAAAAGCATTGGGGGGGGGATGAGGGAGAGAAGCATTCTGAGAAAGAGGGAGGGAGGGGAAGAGGAGAAAAGCATCGGGGGGGGGGATGAGGGAGAGAAGCATTCTGAGAAAGAGGGAGGGAGGGGAAGAGGAGAAAAGCATTGGGGGGGATGAGGGAGAGAAGCATTCTGAGAAAGAGGGAGGGAGGGGAAAGAGGAGAAAAGCATCGGGGGGGATGAGAGAGAAGCATTCTGAGAAAGAGGGAGGGAGGGGAAAGAGGAGAAAAGCATCGGGGGGGATGAGGGAGAGAAGCATTCTGAGAGAGGGAGGGAGGGGAAGAGGAGAAAAGCATTGGGGGGGGGATGAGGGAGAGAAGCATTCTGAGAAAGAGGGAGGGAGGGGAAAGAGGAGAAAAGCATCGGGGGGGATGAGGGAGAGAAGCATTCTGAGAAAGAGGGAGGGAGGGGAAAGAGGAGAAAAGCATCGGGGGGGGGGATGAGGGAGAGAAGCATTCTGAGAAAGAGGGAGGGAGGGGAAAGAGGAGAAAAGCATCGGGGGGGATGAGGGAGAGAAGCATTCTGAGAAAGAGGGAGGGAGGGGAAAGAGGAGAAAAGCATTGGGGGGGGGATGAGGGAGAGAAGCATTCTGAGAAAGAGGGAGGGAGGGGAAAGAGGAGAAAAGCATTGGGGGGGGATGAGGGAGAGAAGCATTCTGAGAAAGAGGGAGGGAGGGGAAAGAGGAGAAAAGCATTGGGGGGGGGGATGAGGGAGAGAAGCATTCTGAGAAAGAGGGAGGGAGGGGAAGAGGAGAAAAGCATCGGGGGGGGGGATGAGGGAGAGAAGCATTCTGAGAAAGAGGGAGGGAGGGGAAGAGGAGAAAAGCATTGGGGGGGATGAGGGAGAGAAGCATTCTGAGAAAGAGGGAGGGAGGGGAAAGAGGAGAAAAGCATCGGGGGGGGGATGAGGGAGAGAAGCATTCTGAGAAAGAGGGAGGGAGGGGAAAGAGGAGAAAAGCATCGGGGGGGGGGGGTGAGGGAGAGAAGCATTCTGAGAAAGAGGGAGGGAGGGGAAAGAGGAGAAAAGCATTGGGGGGGATGAGGGAGAGAAGCATTCTGAGAAAGAGGGAGGGAGGGGAAGAGGAGAAAAGCATCGGGGGGGGGGATGAGGGAGAGAAGCATTCTGAGAAAGAGGGAGGGAGGGGAAAGAGGAGAAAAGCATCGGGGGGGGGGGTGAGGGAGAGAAGCATTCTGAGAAAGAGGGAGGGAGGGGAAAGAGGAGAAAAGCATGGGGGGGGGGGTGAGGGAGAGAAGCATTCTGAGAAAGAGGGAGGGAGTGAAAAGGAAAGAAACATTTCTAGAAACCAAGAAGACAGCAAAAAGAGGGAGAGACAAGGAGGGACGGGTAAAAGGAAAGAAGCATCTGTATTGAGAGTGAGAGGGAACAGCTTGTAGTTGGGGGGGGGGGGGGGCAGGAAAGGGAGAGGTGGCAAGGGGGAAAGAACTTCTCCTGGTAAAGGAATAGAGAGATGGTGTGAAAGATGTGGTGATTTAGAAGCAGTATAAAGAGGCAGGACTGTAAAAGGGTACAAGGAATGTGGAAATGGGACAATGGAGAAACTGAACATGGAGGATGGGATGCTGGGTAGAAGTTAAGAGAAAGAATAAGGGCCTACAGTAAGTGTCAGTAGGGGTAAAGGACTTTGGGCTGGTGGTAAAATGAGAACCAAGGGAAGGTAGATGAAGATTTGGAGGTGGCGAGTACAAAAAATAGAAATGGAAGACTAGGGAGTGAATGAAAGAGGGAGGAAAGGCTGGCAAAGGACAGAGAGAGAGGACAATGGGAGGACTAGGAAGGGGTAAACGTGGGAGATTGAAAGCTTTTATGTACGTGAGAGGTGAAAAGATGGAGACTGATGATAGAAGAGGAAAATAAGAAATAGTCTAAGTAGGAATGGAGAAGCAGAAGAGGGAGAAAGATGAGGGGGAAGACAGATGTTGAGAAGGAAGGGAAGAAGACAGGAAGAGAGAGAAGAAATGGAAAAGAGACACTGATAAAAGAATTTAGGGAAAAAACTGACACAAGGAAAGTGGAAAAGAGACTGGAGCTAACCCAGTTAGAAAAATAAAATGCCAAGACAAAAAACCCGAAGGGATTCTTTTACTCAGCTGCAGTAGCAATAACGCAAGCTTACCACAGCTTAAAAAGCACTACCGCTGGATGTGCTCAGGCGTCCTGTGGTAGTTTGGGGATCAGCCCATGCTACCCACACGCTAAAAAATAGTAGGTGTTTTCTGTGCTAATCGATTAGCGCAGCTACATCACTGCAAGCGAAACGATTAGCATGTGGTTAGCATATGAGTCCTTACCGCCTGCAAACAGGTGTCGGTGAGGGTTACTCGCTAATGTCCATGTGCAAATGGGGAAATTAGCGCATAGACATTAATAGGGAAAATGGGGACAGTTTACTACCACACTAAAAGTGGTTTCAGCGCACGGGAAAGACCCATGCTAGGGATTGCGTAAGCCACTTTTTAGCGCGGCTTGATTGGCTTAGTGATTGGAATGAGTCAGCTTTGGGAAACGTGCAACTTTTCTGGTTTTGTATATTTGCGTTTCTCTTTCTTACCTCTTAGGGATTTCCATTCCAGTTTCTGTCTGCATGTTTTTGCTTCTAATGTTTGGTCCCCTCTGGTCTGTATTAGGTGATCCATCTTGTGCTTATTTGTCAGAGGTGAAGGATTCTCGTAGTGTGTAATGACTGTGTAAGAGTCTGTAACAGTCCAGCTTGTCCTAATTTACATTCTATGGCCATCAGAATTGCATTCAAATCGTGTCAGGGGCGTGTTAAGGGTGAGATCTGGGCGTTCCTAACGCTTGGACGTTTTTCTGCCATAATGGGACAAAACAAAAACATCCAGGGGTTATAAGTTCAGCGTTTTGTTCTAGAGCTGTTTTACTAACGAATAAGCCACAAAAAGTGTCTTAAATGACCAGATGAGCACAGCAGGAATAAAGGAACGACACCCCCTTACTCCTGCAGTAGTCACTGACCCCCTCCCACTCTGCAAAGATGTAAATGAAACAGTACATATGAAACCTTCAGATGTTATGGCCAGTCCTATTAGAGCAGCAAGCAGGCTCCTGGAGTAGCCTAGTGGTCAGTGCAGTGAACTGCAGAGAAGGGAACCCAGGCCCATAATCCACTCTAACTATTACACTCGTGGTGGAAACTTTCAGCCTCCCCAAAACCTACTGTACCCCAGTGGCGTTCCTTGCCTGGATGGCACCCAGGGCGGAGCGCTGATGCCCCCCCCCCCCGGGTGCAGCGCGCCCCCCCACTAAATTACACCTTCCCCCCTCCGGCGAAATGACCCCCCCCCGGGTGCACACCACTGGGGGGGGGGGTGCCGCGGCGCGCGCCTGCTCCGAGTAACCTGTTCCGGGGCAGAGGGAGCTGCAGCGAATGAGCAAAGAAGTTTAGCGAACTCGGAGCAGGCGCGTGCCATGGCACCCCCCAGCGGCGTGCACCCGGGGCGGACCGCCCCCACCCTTGGTATGCCACTGCTGTACCCACATATAGGTGACACCTGCAGCCATAAGAGCTATTGTAGTAGTGTGTAGTTTCAGGGCTGTGCCTAGGGTCTCCGGCGCTCCCCTGCAGTTGGCCCTGCCGGCGCCCCCCTGCAGATGGCCCCACCGGCGCGCCCCCCCCCCACAAAACGATCGCTACACTACCCGCCCTCTTCTCCCCAGATCCTTTTCCTTTTTGTTTAAATTTACCTCTCCGGCGCGCGGCAGCGTAGCGTTAGTGAGGAGGTGGCGCTCCCCCACCCCGACGTGTCTTCTTCCCTTCGCTCAGTGTCCCGCCTTCTTCTGACGTCATTTCTGACGTCAGAAGAAGGCGGAACCGAGCGAAGGGAAGAGACTGACACGTCGGGGCGGGGGAGCGCCGCCTCCTCACTAACGCTATGCTGCCATGCGCCGGAGAGGTAAATTTAAACAAAAAAAAAAAGGACAAGGATCTGGGGAGAAGAGGGCAAGGTAAGCATGGTGCAGCGGGGCGCCCCCCAGAGGATGGCGCCCTCCTTCCATGCTTACCTCGCTTACCGTGTCGGCACGGCCCTGTGTAGTTTGATAAAGTAGGTTTTTTGCAGGTTTTGAAGGGCTCACCGTACAATATAAGGGGGTAACAGTAAGATGTCTACCTGGGACCTTTTACGTGAAATCCACTGCAGCGCCCCCTAGGGTGCCCCACTGCTCTCCTGGGATGTCTGTGTGGCCAGTCTACTAAGAAAGCTGGCTCCTCCTATGTCCCAATAGCTTGATTTTGTGTGTTTTTCACTTGGGGTGGGGTTTTTTTTTAATGGTCCAAAAAGATAGATGTACTAAGCACAATATCCTCTAGGAAAAGACGTTTTTCTGACTTAGAAACGGTCATTTCCAGTACTTGATTTTTTAACGTTTTCAGCAAAACACCCAAAGTCGGATTTAGACGTCATATTGAAAATGCCCCTCCTAGGGTAATAGTTACAGTGTTGTCTTTTCATTAGCAGCATTGCTGCAATGTGACTTCTGATAGATAGGGCTATTTTGATGGGTGTTTTTTTTTTGCAAGGTCTTGTTTTATTTTTCAAAGCATCTAGCAATGGAAGGAGTGTGTGTTATTCCTAAGGTGCAATCACTATTTGAATATATTTTTATGTGGAAAATTATAAATGGAATATTTGCTCCATTGTAGGGTACTTTGGGTAGGAGCGTGTATTCATCAGTATGCATTTGGTTGATATAGAGGGGCATAATCGAACGGGGGCGCCCATCTCTAAGGACGGCCCCGTAAAGGGACGTTCCCAACCGTATTGTCGAAACAAGATGGGCAGCCATCTTTCGTTTCGATAATACGGCCGGGGACGGCCAAATCTCAACATTTGGGTCGACCTTAGAGATGGCCGCCCTTAGAGATCGCCGACATTGGTTTTTCGCCGATAATGGAAACCAAGGATGGCCATCTCACAACCGGCCAAATCCAAGCCATTTGGTCATGGGAGGAGCCAGCATTTGTAGTGCAATGGTCCCCCTCACATGCCAGGACACCAACTGGGCGCCCTAGGGGGCACTGCAGTGGACTTCACAAATTGCTCCCAGGTGCATAGCTCCCTTGCCTTGTGTGCTGAGCCCCCCAACCCCCTCCCCCCAAACCCACTACCCACAACTGTACAACACTACCACAGCCCTTAAAGGGTAACGGGGGCACCTAGATGTGGGTACAGTGGGTTTCGGGTGAGTTTTGGAGGGCTCCCATTTACCACCACAAGTGTTACAGGTAGGGGGGGATGGGCCTGGGTCCGCCTGTCTGAAGTGCACTGCAGTACCCACTAAAAACTGCTCCAGGGACCTGCATAGTGCTGTGATGGAGCTGGGTATGACATTTGAGGCTGGCATAGAGGCTGGCAAAAAAATGTTTTTTAATTTGTTTTTTGTTTTTTTTTGGGTGGGAGAGGGTTAGTGACCACTGGGGGAGTAAGGGGAGGTGATCCCCAATCAGTTCGGGCACCTTTTCAAGGCTTGGTCGTGAACAAAAAGGGACCAAGTAAAGTCGGCCAAATGCTCGTCAGGGACGCCCTTCTTTTTTCCATTATTGGCCGAGGATTTGCTTACTTTATTTATTTTTTGTCTATTAGATTGTAAGCTCTTTGAGCAGGGACTGTCTTTCTTCTATGTTTGTGCAGCGCTGCGTATGCCTTGTAGCGCTATAGAAATGCTAAATAGTAGTAGTAGTAGTAGTAGAGGATGGCCCTCTCTTAACCACGCCCCTGCCCCGCCTTCGGTACACTGCCGACACGCCCCCTTGAACTTTGGCCGTCCCTGCGACGGAAAGCAGTTGAGGATGGCCAAAATCGGCTTTCGATTATGCCAATTTGGGCGCCCTTCTCCTTCGAAAATAAGCAGGATGGATTCCTAAATCATTTCTGTGTATGTGAATTATTTGTATGCAGATGTACAATTGATATGCACAAGTGCAAACGATTTTAGCATGGATACAAAGCATGCATTTACAATGTGTGGAACAAGTTGGAAAGTCTGCAAATGAACCAAACTTATTTCTGGCTGTGGACATGCCTATTTCTCAGGAAATATGTCGTGTTTATTACAGAATTGGAGGTCCAGGGTTTTTATTGAGATTCTATCCAGTCCTATAAACATCATTCCCACATAACAGAATTTGTAGAATAAAGCTATTAATTATATTGGCAGTTTTACTGGGTGCTGAATCTGGCTGGGAGGGGCTATGCATAGAAAACTCTTGGTCTTAGTCTTGTAGCTAATTTAAAGGCAGGTGGGGAGTGGGCTGTGATGTGTAGAGATGTCACTGGACCCTTTCATACCTTACTTGCCCTCAGTTTGCTACCCCTGAGTTCTCTGTCAGGAGACGCCACTGCTTGGAATCCTTATCAGTCGTGTTCCAGCATTCTGAATTAGTTGGAGCTGTTGCAAAATCCTTGTGGTTTTACTGTTGTAAAGGGTTCATAGTAATCTAGGTATGATGTCATCACGGCATGGCCCACTGTGATCAAACTCATCTTCTTGATAAATGGAGAGAGATTTCTTCATTGCCACAGGTGAGAGAAGTAATTTTTTTTTTAAGTTGACTGAATTTGCAGGATTAAAGTTATCAGTGAGTCTAGCACTGTTGCAAGATTCCCGACTTGTGATTTTAGGAAACGTTCATACTTTCCAGACGGTACTTTGAAGTCAGGTACCTGTCCACTTTGTTAGGAGGGAAAAATAATGAAGCAGATCAGTAGAAGATAAACACAAATTTATTGAATGAAAACCAAATAATATAATGAGCCCGACACAGGCCGTGTTTTGCCCAGCAGGGCTGCGTCAGGGGCTATAAAAAAACAAATAACACATAATTTAAAAACCAATGTAAAACAATATATATATATATATATATATATATATATATATATATATATATATATCAAACATATAAACGGCGAGTGACCATACTCACTCGCAAATGCGCAGTAGACTTCCCTCTCTGTCCCGCCCCCGCGTCAATGCGTGATGAAGGGGGGGCAGAACAGAGAGGGAAACTGCGCGAAGGGGAGGGAACCGCCGAGGTTGCCACTGCTCCCCCCCCGAGGTCGCCGCCACTGGTACCGCCCCCGGAGTCGCCGCCGCTGCCACCACCCCTCCACCTGACCCATCTCTTCGCTATTCAACTTACATCTCCGGAGCAGGCAGATCAGCTGAGCTGCCATTGGCCTTCCTTCCCTGCCTGTGTCCCACCCTTGCCGACGTTACATCACACGAGGGCGGGACATAGGCAGAGAAGGAAGGCCGACGGGAGCTCAGCTGATCTGCCTGCTCTGGAGATGTAAGTTGAATAGCGAAGAGACGGGTCGGTGTCAGTGGCGACTCAGGGGGGGGGGTACCGGCAGCGGCGACCTCGGGGGGGAGGGGGCAGCGGCGACCCAATAGCCCATTTTAACAGGCTCAACGGCTAGTATATATATATATGTTTCTTCAATATAAATCAAAAAAATTACATATATGTAATGACATATAATATGAAAATATTAGTAATTTCTGTTGTGGGAGTTCTTTTAATAATATTCTTTTAATGAAATTCTTTAATAATGTTTTTTTGAAAAACTATTTTCAAGAAAAATAACAATTGTTTTGAAAAATTAAAATATTTTACAATACATTATAAAGATTTTTTGTGCGTATATATAAAATCATGATATTAGCTGAGTCTTAATATGTAGGTGAGTTTTTATACATTAAATTTTTATATATGTAATTTTTTTAATTTATATTTTTATTTATATTGAAGAAATACACCCTAGCATTACTGTATATTGTTGAGATGCTTTCACGTAGTAAAGGGCCACCAAAGCAGACATCATGTTATAAGAATCAGGTGCTCAACATTCAGTTTCTATTTATAAGTACAATGGGTTTCTTTAAATATTAAACCTGGGAGCATTTTACATCTTTTTTTCCTATGGGTACATCAAAAGAGAGAGATAGTAAATGGGAACTTGCTCCTTTTGTTTTCTGGAATGCAGTGGTTTATTATAAAAATACACTTTATATTTTTTATCACTGCTATTTAAGCCAGGTATTGAATAATGAGGGAAGTGCTACCTTCATGCAAAAGTCCAGAGTCATTCTAAATGTGCCAGTTCTGTTGTATATATTTATTTCTACTTAAAGTCTGTTTGGATGTATATGCAAGCAGCACACTATTAGCTGCCAAGTTCACACAAAGTTAATTATTTTCAGTGGAAAATAAATCTGTTGGCTGCTTGCTAAGTGAATATTCCATCTCTGTTTCATTATTACTACTAAGTATTACATATTTGGGGCATCTGCTTAAAACTTGGATGGACAATACATGTCTTTTTCTGCCATCATCTACTATGTTACTATGGTCTTAATTCATTTATCCAGACCTTACATGCACATGGTATTGCTTTTTAAACCTATCAATAGAAATCAAACAAAATAAAACATGGAAAAGAAAATAAGATGATACCTTTTTTATTGGACATAACTTAATACATTTCTTGATTTAGCTTTCGAAGGTTGCCCTTCTTCCTCAGATCGGAAATAAGTAAATGTGCTAGCTGACAGTGTATATAAGTGAAAACATTCAAGCATTACTATGACAGTCTGACAGGGTGGGAGGATGGGGGTGGGTCGAAGGTATGCATGGGGATATCAAAGCATATCATTGATATTCTAACAGGATGGGTGTGGATAATTGAGGGGTGGGGTGATCAACAGAGAAATACAGCTTTATGGTTTATAATGGGCTAGGAACCCCAGATCCTTGTTAAGTCCTTTCTGTTGGGTGTTAAAATATTCAATCATTCTGACTTCAAAGGTCTTACGTTCTTGTATGGTTTTAAAGTTACCTTTCAGGATTCTCACTGTGAAATCACTGGTACAGTGTCCTGGCTCTGTGCCCAAAGGCGAAACCTAAGGGTGGTTGCACAATTAGGTATAAATTGAGTTGTTTGTGACAACTACTGATCTGCACATCTGCTGTCTACAATTTTGGAAGATGAAAATGGGGAAATAAAAATTAAGTTTTGGATGTACTCTGTAGAAGTTGTTTACTTTTGCAGTGTGTGAATGGATGTCTGTTCTGCGGTGTGTGCATGTGATAATGTTTCAATAACTGTCTATACTTACGGTTAAGATTTCTGAACATGTGGCATCATTAAAGGACAGATTTTTAAATGCCCAGTCGGGTATATGTGTGAATCTCAACCTTCTTAAATGTTTCAGACATAGCCATCTACTTTCTCCCATGATGTTACTGAATTCTATTATTCTGTCTCACTGTATTTTCAAATGTAAGCCACATTCAACCCAAGTTTGCTTGAGATAATGTGGGATATTGTAAGCTCCTTTGAGCAGGGACCGTCCTTCTTTGTTTATTTTGTACAGCGCTGCGTAACCCTAGTAGCGCTCTAGAAATGTTAAGTAGTAGTAGTAGTATTACATATAGCAGTGATTTAACCAGAGCTGAGATTGTGATGTCATAATGCCTCATTCCACCAATGCCTAAGAGCCAACCTCATCAGTGATGTCACAATGGCTCGACTGTCCTATACTTGGGCCACTTCCCCCCTTAGTGTGAAGAGTTTCAGTCTCTGGTATCCAGAGCTGAGATTGTGATGTCATAATGCCTCATTCCACCAATGCCTAAGAGCCAACCTCATCAGTGATGTCACAATGGCTTGATTGTCCTATATTTGTCTCACTCTTATCTATTAGATTGTAAGCTCTTTGAGCAGGGACTGTCTCTCTTTGTTAAATTGTACAGCGCTGCGTAACCCTAGTAGCGCTCTAGAAATGTTAAGTAGTAGTAGTAGTATTACATATAGCAGTGATTTAACCAGAGCTGAGATTGTGATGTCATAATGCCTCATTCCACCAATGCCTAAGAGCCAACCTCATCAGTGATGTCACAATGGCTTGATTGTCCTATATTTGTCTCACTCTTGTCTATTAGATTGTAAGCTCTTTGAGCAGGGACTGTCTCTCTTTGTTAAATTGTACAGCGCTGCGTAACCCTAGTAGCGCTCTAGAAATGTTAAGTAGTAGTAGTAGTATTACATATAGCAGTGATTTAACCAGAGCTGAGATTGTGATGTCATAATGCCTCATTCCACCAATGCCTAAGAGCCAACCTCATCAGTGATGTCACAATGGCTTGATTGTCCTATATTTGTCTCACTCTTATCTATTAGATTGTAAGCTCTTTGAGCAGGGACTATCTGTCTTTGTTAAATTGTACAGCGCTGCGTAACCCTAGTAGCGCTCTAGAAATGTTAAGTAGTAGTAGTAGTAAAAAAAAAAATCCTTTATCCTCCATATTTTAAGACACCAGCTCACGGCTCTAACACAAGGTTTCTGCATTGGCCCCTTTGTTACTCTTTAAAACTTGCTCGCTAATAAGCCTCGTGGATTCTCTTTCAGATGCAGCAAAAGGAACTGACTTCTCAGATGTAAATAATCAAGGTGGGGGAACAGAAGAAATGGGGAGAGGGGGTGAGAATTCTCTACTGTTTCTGTGGTATACAGTACAGTCAGCAGTCTCATGTTGATGACATGTGGAGGAGTGGCCTAGTGGTTAGAGCTCCGGTCTTGCAATTCAGAGGTGGCCGGTTCAAATCCCACTGCTGCTCCTTGTGATCACCAGGGAATGTGGACTGTGAAGTTTGACTCGGCTATGGTTCTTACTGTGCCATGCAGTGACCAGGAAAAGTATAGCATTGGAAGCACCTGTGTGGTGAGCTGCATCCTGTTTAGTACTTGGTGTACACCTGACATAGGGAAGCAGGAAAAGCACAGGGTGACTGTGTGATGGTTCTCGGCAGGAAGGAGAGGGGACCAGAGAAGGAAACTAGTATTTTTAATTAGGAGGTGTGCGGGGCAGCCCTCATTCTGGCATCCTGATCCTGCAAGGCCCATCAGATCTGAAACCTGAATTCAGACAGAGTTGCCAAAGAATTCTAGCTCAGTAACGACCCTTTTAGCCCTGCCCAGAATACGAAAATACCAAAATACGAAAGTGTGACACCCCTACTAGAGAAACTACACTGGCTCCCACTCAAAGAACGAATCACGTTCAAAGTATGCACCCTAGTTCATAAAATTATCCATGGGGATGCCCCAGCCTACATGTCAGACCTAATAGACCTGCCACCCAGGAATGCAAAAAAATCTTCTCGAACATTCCTTAATCTTCATTTTCCCAACTGTAAAGGTCTGAAATGCAAGCCTCTACCTTCTCCTATTTGAGCACGCAACTCTGGAACGCGTTACCACGCAATTTGAAAGCGACCAACGAACTGGCCAACTTCCGTAAATTACTAAAGACTCATCTCTTTGAAAAGATATACCACAAGATCAAAACATGTAAAAATCTCTAAATATACCCAGAAACTTTGTAACGTGCCTAATGTCTTATAATGTCTTCTGCTATACCACTATCTAATATTTCATGACCATGTAACCCAAAATCCTTCTGTAAAACCAAATGTATATCCTCCTCTCAGTGGGGTACCAAGGGGGTGGGGTGGCGCAGCGCGTGCCTGTTGCCCTGTCTCAGTCCGAGAACGTTCGCAATTCGCATGTGTTCACTGCTCCCTCTGAGTCTGCCCTGGAACAGGTTCCTGTTCCGGGGCAGACTCAGAGGGAGCAGTGAACAAATGCGAATTGCGAACTTTCTCGGATTGAGACAGGTCAACAGGTGCGCGCCGCAGCACCCCCCCCCCCAGCGGCATGCACCCGGGGGGGGGGTGTCATTTCGCCAGGGGGGGAGGGGAAAGAGGTGTCATTTCGCCAGGGGGGGGCGCGCTGCACCCAGGGGGGGGGGGGCGCATCGGCGATCCGCCCCGGGTGTCAGCTAGGGTCGGAACGCCACTGCCTCCTCTCATTTCCAGTAATCAAGATGTATTGCAAGCCACATTGAGCCTGCAAAGAGGTGGGAAAATGTGGGATACAAATGCAATAAATAAATAAAGATGTAGCTGCTTGGAGGATGACAGGAGAGGGAGGTGTTTTCTTCAATTTTTTCCCTTTCCCTACCTCTCGTCTACCCTAGTGATAATCTTTTTGGCTGGGAGTATGGACTGCAGTTCCCTCAGAAGCCCAACATAAATGCACTATCAAGCTCACATTTTTCTACTGCTGATTCAGGGTTTCCCTGTCCCCAGAGGCAGGGCCGGTCTTAGGCGGGGGCGACAGGGGCAGTCGCACAGGGCCCCGCGCTCCTAGGGGCCCTGCATCTCTAGCACATCTGTCCTCCTCTCTGGGAACAGCTCCCTGCGTCTACATTTCACTAGAGAGCATCAGGCAGCGGCAGCGATTTTCATATCCCGTCAACTGCCGAGCCCAGAGCCCCCTCGCCGTTGTGTCCCTCCCTCTTTTGATGTCACTTCCTGCTTCCACAAGGGCGGGATGCAGCAGTGAGGAGGCTGTGGGCTCGGCAGTTGACGGGATATGAAAATCGCTGCCGCTGCCTGATGCTCGCTAATGAAATGTGGTAGATGCACGGGGTGAATTGGGGTTCCAAGAGCTCTAAACCTCCTTTTAAACTCTGATAAATTATGGCTTATGGTGGCGGGCGCGGGCTGGGGGGGGGGCACAGAGGGATGGACAGGGGGCCCCACTAAACTGGTCTGCACAGGGCCCCACAATTGCTAAGACCGGCCCTGCCCAGAGGATTTATAATCCAACTTTGTACTTGAGGCAATAGAGAGTTAAGACCACAGTGGGATTTGAACGCTGCTGGTCTCCCTGGTTCACAACCTGCTGCTCTAACCACAATGCCACTCCTCCACTCTCTTAAGCTGTGCCTTTCATTCCAGGTTTCCTTATCCTGGGGGCTCTGTGTGCTTTTTAAAATTTTTTTAACAATACATTTATGTTCCGCCATATACCTTTCGGTTCAATGTGGATCACACATTTAAAAAGACTGGACATTTCCAGGGATAATAAGATGTAACCTAGCGAAAAAACAGAATATCTCTAAGTTATGTATTCCATTTAACGTTATTTAACATATCTTCCTTCCATGCATCCTTAGTCCCTGGCTAGATTTGCAATCCTGCATTTTGTACTGACAAAATAGGTTACGAAAGAGGACAAATGCTAGAAGGATTTGCTGTTTTAAAAAGCGGGACAGACTTGTGTCCCTGACAGATCGAAGTTAGCTGAAATGTATTAAACCCCATTGCTTGCAGATGCAGCCTCTCTCTCTCTCTGCTGATGTATGGGTCTAGCAGAGCGCATAATGCTGGCCAGGAGCCACTGGCTGAGATCCAGCTAAGGATTACTGGCTGACACTGCATAGAAAGCAGCAGACGAGGCAGAGATCTATGCAGGCTCGTATACAGTCTGGAACAGACAGTACCACTGCCTTGTATGTATGTGAAGAAATTTCAGCAGATGTCCAAGCCTGCCAGAAGGTAGCAAGAACTTAGGGTTTACGGTAGCCAGCGGGATTGTCACATAATTTCAAAATGGGCTATGCACACCTTTCTATGTCTAAAACGGGAAAACCAGCCCCAGCTCTGGAAGTGTACACAAATGGTAAGGAAAATCCTCAATCTTTCACTTTCCACTGCGACCGTTCCTGATGCCTTCAAACATGCCGTGGTCACACCACTCCTTAAGAAGCCTTCACTTGACCCTACCTGTCCTTTTAACTATTGACTCACCTCCCTCCTCCCCTTCCTCTCCAAGATACTTGAACGCGCCGTTCACCGCCGCTGTCTTGACTTTCTTTCATCTCAAGCTGTTCTTGACCCACTCCAATCTGGCTTTCGCCCACTTCATTCAACTGAAACTGCACTTGCTAAAGTTTCCAACGACCTGTTACTGGCCAGATCCAAAGGTCTCTATTCTATCCTCATCCTTCTCGATCTATCCGCCGCTTTTCACACTGTTGATCACAGCTTACTCCTTGATACGTTGTCTTCACTTGGATTCCAGGGCTCTGTTCTTTCCTGGTTCTCCTCCTACCTCTCGCTTCGCAACTTTAGTGTACACTCTGGTGGATCTTCATCCACTTCTAGCCCACTACCAATCGGTGCACCTCAGGGTCCTGTTCTCGGTCCTCTCCTGTTCTTCATCTACACTTCTTCCCTTGGCTCTCTGATATCATCCCAATGTTTTCAATACCATCTCTGCACTGACGACTCCCAGATCTACCTCTCTGCCCCTGAATTATGCCTTGTAGCGCTATAGAAGTGATAAGTAGTAGTAGTAGTAGTAGAATTACTTATTACCTATTATTACCTTATTTACAGTCATTAAAGAGAGTAGCAGTTTGTAGGTTCCGCCCTGCTGCTCCCCACCCACTGCTGCAGCAAATACCTTGGCCCCTGCTATTTCCTCTGGGCCCCTGGTTTTGCTGGCGGGGGTCCCCAACCCCCGCCAGCTGAAGCCGTCTCCATGCTCAATTTCACAAAAAGGAGCCTGCAGGATGTGAGGGGGGGAGAGAGAGCAGGGCAGGCAACGCAGTGGTACCAGAGACCAGTGCTGGACAAGGTTTCAGCTGACGGGGGATGGGGACCCCCACCAGCAAAACCAGGGGCCCAGAGGAAATTTGGGGGGCCCAGACCCCCGTGGCCCCACATAGCTATGCCACTGGCTGAAGCAGTTATAGACCAATAGCTAACACGTCTTTCTTAAACTACTGAAAACCCCAGATGCACTGCGGTTGCAGCAGTATCTGGATCTTTATTGACCTTTAAGGACCCTGAGACCTTGATGCTTAAAACTCTGGCACTGTACGGCAAAAAACAGGACAGGAGCAGACACTATCAATCCAAAGAATCTTTATTAGAACAGACCCGACGTGGCCACGTTTCTCCAAATAGGCTGTATCAGGGGTAAAAACTAAAACAGCTAGCCAGGGACACAATATGCTTAACCCTGGTAGTAAAACTGAGCATCCAAGATGACTTAAGCACTTTTCAGAGGCGGATAGCCCAGAGGCTGCTCCTTCTGTCTTTGCAGGTGCACTGTTAGTGTTGAGCATTAGGGAGTGAAGAGGGGGGGGGGGGGGGGGGAGTGTTTTCTATTTCTGTTGATGGCTCTCTCATTCTCCCTGTCTCCTCAGCTCGAAACCTTGGGGTCATCTTTGACTCTTCTCTCTCCTTCTCTGCTCATATCCAGCAGATTGCCAAGACCTGTCGTTTCTTTCTTTACAACATCCGTAAAATCCGCCCCTTTCTTTCCGAGCACTCTACCAAAACTCTCATCCACACCCTTGTCACCTCTCGTTTAGACTACTGCAATCTGCTTCTTGCTGGCCTCCCACTTAGTCACCTCTCCCCTCTCCAGTTGGTTCAAAACTCTGCTGCCCGTCTCATCTTCCGCCAGGGTCGCTTTACTCATACTACCCCTCTCCTCAAGACCCTTCACTGGCTCCCTATCCGTTTTCGCATCCTGTTCAAACTTCTTCTACTAACCTATAAATGTATTCACTCTGCTGCTCCCCAGTATCTCTCCACACTCGTCCTTCCCGTGCACTCCGCTCCATGGATAAATCCTTCTTATCTGTTCCCTTCTCCACTACTGCCAACTCCAGACTTCGCGCCTTCTGTCTCGCTGCACCCTACGCCTGGAATAAACTTCCTGAGCCCCTACGTCTTGCCCCATCCTTGGCCACCTTTAAATCTAGACTGAAAGCCCACCTCTTTGACATTGCTTTTGACTCGTAACCACTCGCCTCCACCTACCCTCCTCTCCTCCTTCCCGTACACATTAATTGATTTGATTTGCTTACTTTATTTTTTGTCTATTAGATTGTAAGCTCTTTGAGCAGGGACTGTCTTTCTTCTATGTTTGTGCAGCGCTGCGTATGCCTTGTAGCACTATAGAAATGCTAAATAGTAGTAGTAGTAGTGTGCCTGGTGCATGCACTCGACAGTTGTGTGTCAAGCACAGCTCTGTTGCCCATGCCTAGTCAGACTGAGGAACAGGAGCCTGCACCGAGGGAGGAGAGCAAAAGCTTTACTCAGCCTCAGTCTACCCACGCAGGTGTAAGTAATCAAGCAGAAAGTGCTGTCCGGATAAACATTTGCTCTTGTTTCATAATGGAAACTCAGGGACAGCTAGGTCAAAGTTCTCCCATTGTACACTGTGGCTTTAACTCTAGACCTTCTGAATCCAAGTTGTGCAATGATAGGCGAGTTTCTCTTTCCGAGGATCTGCCAGCCGTAATGGGCCGTTGCAGATTCAGACACCCTAATGCCAGCTCTGAGCTGGCGTAGGGCTTACAGCGCTAAGGGCGCCCTTGTGAAGCGCATCAGGAGATGACCTCGTTTGCATTCTTCTGCCTACATTAGCATGCTATTTGTATTGTTGTTTCCGGAGTACGTTGCTTCCTGTGATGAAGGCCTCTGAGCGTACTGCACTGCTAAATGCGGGCGCTAGTCCGGCGCTAATGGCCTGTAGCGCCACGTTTACTTCTGAGCATCGGACTACGAATGATCAGACTTCAGGACTCATGGTAGCAGTGATGCCAAGCTCATACTTTGTAGGAGGAGCTTAATGTTATTGTGAATGGTGACAGGGAGGTCCTCGTGGAGCCTATTCACCACTTTTGATCTAGTGAATCATGAGCAGTGAACACTCGTTATTCAAACTGAGTGAGTTGGGTATTTTCTTTAATCTGATAGTTCTATTATAAATTCTAGTACGTACATAAGTACATAAGCGCCGCTATACTGGGAAAAGTCCAAGGGTCCATCAAGCCCAGCATCCTGTCCCCGACAGCGGCCAATCCAGGCCTCAAGAACCCAGCAACCCCCTCCCCCCAAAAAATGGCTTAATAATGTTCAATGGACTTTTCCTTCAGCAATCTGTCCAAACCCCCCTTAAATTCCGTAAGGCCAGCTGCTGTCACTACCTTCTCTGGCAACGATTTCCAGAGTCTAACTACACGCTGAGTAAAGAAAAACTTTCTCCTATTTGTTTTAAATCTACCATATTCTAGCTTCATCTTGTGTCCCCTGGTTTTGTTGTTGTTTGAAAGTGTAAACAAACGCTTCACATCTGTCCGCTCTACTCCGCTCATTATCTTGTAGACGTCTATCATATCACCCCTCAGCCGCCTTTTCTCCAAGCTGAAGAGCC
This sequence comes from Microcaecilia unicolor, assembly GCF_901765095.1. Taxonomy (NCBI): domain Eukaryota; kingdom Metazoa; phylum Chordata; class Amphibia; order Gymnophiona; family Siphonopidae; genus Microcaecilia; species Microcaecilia unicolor. The sequence continues at coordinate 13,107,759 of NC_044036.1, read as the reverse complement.
CTAACCTTCTCAGCCTCTCCTCATAGGGAAGTCATTCCATTCCCTTTATCATTTTCGTCACCCTTCTCTGCACCTTCTGTTAACCATATTCCGATGTGCCAAACCTTCTGGCTCTCTGATTTTTTTCCGGTGCTTGTGCAACCTCCATTTTTCTCTTTTCTGACTCTAATAACTTCTTTGAGAACCAGGAAACCCACTGCTTTCGATTTTTCTTACTTTTTTGCAAAGGGGAGATTTTATCCAGAGCAGTTATCATTCCTATCACTTAGGAGTTCATTAAAGCCTCCAACCCCCAACTCCTGAGAATCCATCAAATGATATAATATCGTTTTCTGCACTAACTTATCAGTCTTTGGTGCGTCATCCTAAACTACTACTACTACTACTTGACATTTCTAAAGCGCTACTCGGGTTACGCAGCGCTGTACAATTTAACATAGAAGGACAGTCCCTGCTCAAAGGAGCTTACAATCTAAAGGACAAATGTACAGTCAGTCAAATAGGGGCAGTCAAATTGGGGCAGTCTAGATTTCCTGAAAGGTATAAAGGTTAGGTGCCGAAAGCAACATTGAAGAGGTGGGCTTTGAGCAAGGATTTGAAGATGGGTAGGGAGGGGGCTTGGCGTAAGGGCTCGGGAAGGTTGTTCCAAGCAATCTCCAATAGTAGCAACATTCCATGTAGAAGTCGGCCCTTGCAGATCACCAATGTGGCCGCGCAGGCTTCTGCTTCTGTGAGTCTGACGTCCTGCATGTACGTGCAGGACGTCAGACTCACAGAAACAGAAGCCTGCGCAGCCTTCTACATGGAATGTTGCTAGTGGAATAGCAACATTCCATGCAGAATCTCCAATAGTAGCAACATTCCATGTAGAATCTCCAATAGTAGCAACATTCCATGTAGAAGTCGGCCCTTGCAGATCACCAATGTGGCCGCGCAGGCTTCTGCTTCTGTGAGTCTGACGTCCTGCACATACGTGCAGGACGTCAGACTCACAGAAGCAGAAGCCTGCGCAGCCTTCTACATGGAATGTTGCTAGTGGAATAGCAACATACTACTACTACTTGACATTTCTAAAGCGCTACTAGGGTTACGCAGCGCTGTACAATTTAACATAGAAGGACAGTCCCTGCTCAAAGGAGCTTACAATCTAAAGGACAAATGTACAGTCAGTCAAATAGGGGCAGTCAAATTGGGGCAGTCTAGATTTCCTGAGTAGAGGTGTTGTGGTTAGGTGCCGAAAGCAACATTGAAGAGGTGGGCTTTGAGCAAGGATTTGAAGATGGGTAGGGAGGGGCTTTGCATAACCCTCACTGGTCACTAGCAATTGGAAAAAAGTGATTCTACATATCTCAAACTTTTAAAACTTGGGGGTCCTTTTACTAAGCTGCATCGAAAAATGGGCTGCGCTAGCGTAGGCGCATGTTGTGGGCGCACGCAGATCCAATTTTCAGTGCACATGTAAAAAAAGGCCTTTTTTACATTTTTGCCGAAAATGGACGTGCGGCAACATAAAAATTGGTGCATGTCCGTTTTGGGTCCGAGACCTTACCGCCAGCCATTGACTTAGCAGTAAGGTTTCACACGGTAACTGTGCGGTAATCGTCTACATTCATAGAATGACGATTACCGCCCGGTTTCTGCCATGCGCAGGAAAATAATTATTTTCTGGCACTTGTAAAAAACAAAATTACCGCCCATGCCTCTCGGTAGCCAGACGGTAACTCTAAATTGACGTACTTTGGGCGCATAATCGAAAGGGGCGGCCAAGTTTTCCTGAGGACGTCCTCGCAGGACGTCCCGGCAAAGGGGCGGGGAAACCCGTATTATCGAAGCAAGATGGGCGTCCATCTTTCGTTTCGATAATATGGCCGGGGACGCCCAAATCTTGACATTTAGGTCATCCATAGAGATGGTCGTCCTTAGACTTGGTCGTTTCTGATTTTCGGCGATAATGGAAACTAAGGACGCCCATCTCAGAAACAACTAAAGGCAAGCCGTCTGGTCATAGGAGGAGCCAAAATTCGTAGTGCACTGGTCCTCCTGACATGCCAGGACACCAACCGGCACCCTAGAGGCACTGCAGTGGACTTCAGAAAAAGCTACCAGGTACATAGCTCCCTTACCTTGTGTGCTGAGCCCCCCCAAAACCCACTCCCCACAACTGTACACCACTACCATAGCCCTTACGGGTGAAGGGGGGCACCTAGATGTGGGTACAGTGGGTTTGTGGTGGGTTTTGGAGGGCTCACACTTACCACCACAAGTGTAACAGGTAGGGGGGGATGGACCTGGGTCAGCCTGCCTGAAGTTCACTGCACCCACTACAAACTGCTCCAGGGACCTGCATACTGCTGTGATGTACCTGAGTATGACATTTGAGGCTGGCATAGAGGCTGGCACAAAATATTTTTAAGGTTCTTATTAGCGGGTGGGAGGGGGTTAGTGACCACTGGGGGAGTAAGGGGAGGTCATCCCCGATTCCCTCTGGTGGTCATCTGGTCAGTTCGGGCACCTTTGTTTTTTTACATTATGGGTCAAGTCCCGCCTTCGCTATGCCTCCGACATGCGCCCGGGAACTTTGGTCGTCCCTGCGAAGGAAAGCAGTTGAGGATGCCCAAAATCAGCTTTCAATTATGCCAATTTGGGCGACTCTGTGAGAAGGACGGCCATCTCGCGATTTGTGTCGAAAGAAGGGCGTCCTTCTCTTTCGAAAATAAGCCTGATAGGTTCCTATGTAGCTTAGTAAAAGGGCCCCTTGGAGACTAACCATAAAAGACAAAGGATCCTCTTCCATTTAGTGTTTTTGAATCTTTTTGGAACTATCTACGATATCACAGCTCATAAACATTGTGTTACAGTTGAGAGGGGCACTGCCGGCTGATGTCACGCTGATCAAAATATTTACATCTTAGAAATACACTGGAAAGAACACTCAGGCAAACTGGACCAGCTAAACAAATATCACAGCTGTATTTTAAGTTAAGCACAGGGCAAAAAGAAATAGAGACAAGTAACACACTTATAACACTGGAACTATGACCTCCAACTTGAGCTAGGTACAGGAGAGGAGATTGCTAAGAAATATGGGATCCTGTGTACTACGTCTGAATTAGCAAGCAGTATCTGTTATTTTAAAAAAATTGTTTAGGGCTGTGGATTAATAGAGTTAACTAACAGGATTAACTAGTTAATTCTTTGCACAATTAAAAAGTGTAATCGCAATTAATCTTGGTCCAGCATTGCTGTACTTGCCTGAGCCAGGGGCGAAGCTACGGGTGGGCCTGGGTGGGCCCAGGCCCGCCCAGTTTGTCCTGCTCCAACGGGTGCCGGTCTTCTAGGCACTGGTTAGGCAGCAGCTGTGCTGTGGAAGTGCACAGCCTTTTAATTTGCCGTGGCTCAGCCATGTGTGTTTAGGAAGCATCTCCTCCTACCTGCGCAGCAGCGGAACCAACTTTTGTTTTGTGCAGGTCCAGGTCGGGAATGGTGGCTCCTTCCAGTGCTGCACCATTGCTCCTCCCTCATCAGTTTTTATATCCCGGTAGCGATCATGATCGGGATGTACACTCGGATTGACCGCATCGCTCAGACTCAGATCTGGAGGATTTCCTATTTAGAGAGAGCCGTGGAGCACGCCCAGAACTGCCACCGTTTGCGGGCAGTGTCTACAACGCAAGCAGACTTCTTTCTCTGGTCCTGAGATCCTTCCTCAGCCACTGAAACAAGAAGTTGCATCAGAGGAGGCAGGACATGGCCTTACAGGAAGGTTTTCCGGGCCAGTGGAAGAAACCTGATTGCATTGCAAACATTGCCTGTGACCCAGGGCAAGTACAGCGATGCCGGACCTGTTAAGTCAATAAATCAATGTAAACGGTCCAGAAACATCAGCAGGGGTAATAAATTATCAACCAAATAAACCCAGCTGTCCTCAATAGTTACCTTCTCTTTGTTATTCTTCAAATTCGAAAATCAGTTCCAACCAACATAACGACTTTCTTAGAAGATTCAGAGATTTATTGTTGCAAAATCCAGTATAGATCCTCGACATACAAACTTTCTTCAATATTATAAACACGTTTTAAAACGTTTCCAAATTGTAATCCTTTGACAATACTTTTTTTCATATTTTGCAGTGGACGGACACCTCCACCAACATGCGGCATGTGTCGCAAATTGCTGCCTCAGGGTGTGGTCCACCAAAATTTATACTTGAAATACTACTACTACTAAACATTTCTAGAGCGCTACTAGGGTTACGCAGCGCTGTACAAATTAACAAAGAAGGACAGTCCCTGCTCAAAGGAGCTTACAATCTAAAGGACGAAATGTGAAGTTGGGGCAGTCAAGATTTCCTGAAGAGAGGTATAGTTGTTAGGTGCCAAAAGCGACATTGAAGAGGTGGGCTTTGAGCAAGGACTTGAAAATGGGCAGGGAGGGGGCCTGGCGTATGGGCTCAGGGTGTTTGTTCCAAGCATGGGGTGAGGCGAGGCAGAAAGGGCGGAGCCTGGAGTTGGCGGTGGTGGAGAAGGGTACTGAAAGGAGGGATTTGTCTTGGGAGCGGAGGTTACGGGTAGAAATCTCGCACAAACTGCATCAGTGCCTGTCACGTTCTATTACCAGTTAACTCAACATTAGACATTTTAATCATGAGGTGAATCGCAATGAATTTTTGAAAAATATTTATATAACTTTACAATAAGAAATAAAGCAATCAAAACTTGTACATGATTAAAATATTTAATGGTCCAACAGCCCTATTTTATTTATTTATTAGGTACTTACTAATGAAGGAATCCATGGGGTCATCTGCATTAAAGGTGGTCAAAAAATCCTGTTGAGAAAGTTGATATTGCAACATGAAAATCACTGGAAAATGTTGCTCGGGTCGATTTACTACTGAGTTAACGAGGGAGTGATAGTAAGATTGTTTAGCAACTTTCTCTGAGCGATGATAACAATCATGACAAAGATTTAAACTTTCTGGAGAACAATGCCTCTGTTGCCTTTTGGCTTTCTGAGCTTGTTGCTTACGAAAACGTAAGCCTTGTATGATACCATGGGTAATGGTTAGAAGATGAGGCTGAGCAGGGCCGCCGAGAGACTGGGCCGGGCCCGGGGCAAGGCTGCCCCCGAGGCCCCGCCATCGCCGCTGCCCCCCCCCGAGGTCGTCGTCACCACCACCACCCTCCGTCCACCACCGGGCCCCCTGAATTCAAATCATAGCGCCTCACCTCGACCTCACTCCATGTGAAAGAAGCGCAGCACCAGCAGTCTACAGATTGCCTCCCTTCGGGCCTTCCCTCCCTGTGTCCCGCCCTCGCACAAGTTACGTCAGACGAGGGCGGGACATTGGGAGGGAAGGCCCGAAGGGAGGCGATCTGCAGACTGCCGCTGCTGCGCTTCTTTCACATGGAGCGAGGTGGTGAGGCGCTATGATTTCAATGGAGGGAGCCTGGCCCGGTGGCGGACAGTTGACGGAGCCGAGGGTGGGCGGGTGGGACTGCGGCACCGCCCCCCCCCCCCTCGGCGGCCCTGAGGCTGAGTGAGTTCAAAGTTTGCAAAAGACAAGAATTCCTAGAAGAAATCATGTCAGGTAAAATGATGAAGAGCTGAAGTCTTTGGGGAACTTTGAATCCAGTCGTGCTAATGTAGAAGGATCGATCCTGCCTAACCATCTTGTAGCTATAGCAACTTGGATGGGTAATGATACTGCTGAGGGAATATCAAAGGTTACCAAGAAATGATCTGACCAGGAAAGTGGCCGAGATGTAAAATTAGTAGACCTAAATGCAGAGTTAGAATAAGAAAGTCAAGTGTACAGCCTGCTGTATATGTGGGTACGGAGACAAACTGAACAAGAGATAGAAGTGCTTGTCACAGAATGAAATTGAAGTCCTCTAAAGTTAAAAGACTTGGAAAATGGCCAAGGATAAGGACTGAGATAAAGAATCCCAATGTTCAGATGAAAAAGAAGGGGGAAAATAGATAAGGAGTATTGTGTTCAGTACTGGTCTCCGTATCTCAAAAAAGATATAGTAGAATTGGAAAAGGTACAGCGAAGGGCGACGAAAATGATAGTGGGGATGGGACGACTTTCCTACGAAGAGAGGCTGAGAAGGCTAGGGCTTTTCAGCTTGGAGAAGAGACGGCTGAGGGGAGATATGATAGAAGTGTATAAAATAATGAGTGGAATGGATCGGGTGGATGTGAAGCGACTGTTCACGCTGTCCAAAAATACTAGGACTAGAGGGCATGAGTTGAAGCTACAGTGTGGTAAATTTAAAACGAATCGGAGAAAATTTTTCTTCACCCAACGTGTAATTAGACTCTGGAATTCGTTGCCGGAGAACGTGGTACGGGCGGTTAGCTTGACGGAGTTTAAAAAGGGGTTAGATAGATTCCTAAAGGACAAGTCCATAGACCGCTATTAAATGGACTTGGAAAAATTCCGCATTTTTAGGTATAACTTGTCTGGAATGTTTTTACGTTTGGGGAGCGTGCCAGGTGCCCTTGACCTGGATTGGCCACTGTCGGTGACAGGATGCTGGGCTAGATGGACCTTTGGTCTTTCCCAGTATGGCACTACTTATGTACTTATGTACAGTGTATCTTTTATATACAGAAGGAGTAGTTCTAGAAAGGATAATGTAATCTCGCCTGGGTTTAGCGCCCCCGAAGTATCAGAGAACCCCACGGGCCTCAGCCTCTGCCAGCAAATTAAACCAATGGCACACAGATGCAGGAAAGAGGAAAGAAAAACTAAGCCTTAATTTTCCAGACTCACAGAAACAGAACGAAGCCTTGCGCAGGAAGAAGAGGACCTCGGCTGGCGGGGGTTGGGGTCCCCCACCACCAAAGGTAGCCGATGGCGGCGGCGGGGGAGGTTTGGCGGCAGGAGGAGGGGTAGAGAGGGTCATTGGCGGGGGGGGGGGGGGGGTCAAAGTTGTTGTTGGCGGTGGTGGCGGCGGAGGGGGGGATCGGCGGCACCAGGAGGGGAGCTAAAATGTGCCCCTCACCTCGGGCTCTGGACCCCCCTCCCGCTGAGGTCTGGCTACGCCCCTGCTATGACTTATTATTAGTAGTCAAGCCACTAGCAGTCTGTTAAATGGCAGAAGTTCAATGAGTAATAACTTTCCATGCAGTGTTCTGTCTATTCATGTTGTAAACTAGGTTATGCCGGTCACAAAAATATTTGTAGATCTCAAGATAAGCCCTCACAATGTTCAAGCTCTGTAATGCTACAGCAAACATGACGGGGGGGTCTTGCATCACACTCGCTGCCAACTTCCTGCCCCGTCAGCTCTATTTCTGAGTCTCCAGCATCTTCAGCTGCAAACTCCAGATCGAAGCAAATCTCTGCATCGGTTATATTGGTAGATGTATGAAGGTCGCCATCAACTGCCACATAGTGATCAAACTCTACAGCGATCGCTCCAGCCAGGAGATCCACAGGCAGCTCATCTGTATTCACTACAGAGCCTGCAGGAGTTTCATTTATTTTTGTAGCACCGGAGTGTCCCCGGGAGTGATCGGACAGTGCAGCACGCTGCCCGGTTACCGCCAGGTTAGCGTTGGAACCCTTACCGCCAGCTCAATGGGTGGTGGTAAGGGCTTCCCTCTGATATGGCTGTGCAGCAAGTGCTTTACTTGCTGCCTGGCCATTCCTGCAGGAAAGAGAGACTTCCCTTGTACCCGCTGCGGTAAAAGGAGCCCTCTCAATGCCAGAGGAGGCCCCCTTTTGCCACAGCTTGGTACAAGGGGCCCTCACTGAATAAAGTGAATAGACTTACATAATCTCAAATGGAAAAAATGAAATTCTAAAACAGTGCGGGGTACAAATGTAACAAAAATAAAATAGATACTATTGGAGATTCTACATGGAATGTTGCTATTCCACTAGCAACATTCCATGTAGAAGCCTGCGCGGCCACATTGGTGATCTGCAAGGGCCGACTTCTACATGGAATGTTGCTAGTGGAATAGCAACATTCCATGTAGAATCTCAAATAGTAGCAACAGTGGAGGAGTGGCCTAGTGGTTAGGGTTAGGGTGGTGGACTTTGGTCCTGAGGAACTGAGATTATAGTACGTATATAGGAACCAACCATGCATAGAGACCTCTTATTATACTGCTGCATATATAAAGAAAAAAATAAGAGCATAAGAGTAGCCATTCTGGGTCAGACCAGTGGCCCATCTAGCCTAGTATTCTGTTTTCCAAATGGTGGCCATGGCAGGTCACAAGTACCTGGCAGAAACCCAAATCGTGGCAACATTCCACGTAGAACCCCAAAGAATAGCAAGATTCTGGAATCCTAAAGAGTGACAAGATTCCATTCAGAATCTCAAAGAGTAGCAACATTCCACGTAGAGCCCCAAAGAATAGCAAGATTCTGGAATCCTAAAGAGTGACAAGATTCCATTCAGAATCTCAAAGAGTAGCAACATTCCATACTACAAATCCCAGGGCAAGCAGTTGCTTTCCATGTCTGTCTCAATAGCAGGCTATGGATTTTTCCTCCAGGAATTTGTCCAAACCCAGATATATTATGCTCAGCTAACCTTGATTTTCAATGTGAGCCAAGTCAATATACGTTTACAAACTTGCAATAGTCTAAGCGGGAGGTGATAAGAGGGTGGATAAGGGTTCTGGTATAGTGCTCAGAAAGGAAAGGTTGAATTTTGGTGATATTATAGAGAAGGAAATGACAGGTTTTAACAGTCTGTTGATTATGTGCAGAGAAGGAGAGGGAGGAGTCGAAGATGACCCCAAGGTTGCAAGCTGATGAGACAGGGGGGATGAGAGAGTTACCCACAGAGATAGAGAATGGAGGAAGAGGACAGTTGGGTTTAGGGGGAAAGATAAGAAGCTCAGTCTTGATCATGTTTAGTCCAGTGACATCATTATCCCATGCATAAACATGTCCCAAACATCAATATGGAGCACAGGTCATAAAAAGTAATATTTTAATATCTGGAGACCATCAGATCTAACTGCCTCACACAGCCATCAGAGCACACATGTGTTCTATCGCAATAAGCGAAATGGTGTGGTGCAAATCCTCATCGGCTCCCCTCATTGTTTTACAACTGTTTGTTACATTCTTATGTTTCTTTTTATCAAACAATATATATCTCATGAAAAAAACTAGTGTTTTGTAACCAGGTCTCCCTTCCAGGTGGGAGCCGGGGTTGACCCTGCTTAGCTTTCACTGGCTTCCGTCTGCTTTCCTAGCCAGCCACCGCACTTTCACTTGCTCTCCCTCTCCACCTTGCCAGCTGCTGAGAAAATCAGTCCCACTCCAGCAGAAAGAGCAATCCAAGTTCTTTATTGTTACAGATGTCAGCCTTGTCTAAACACCTCCAATTATCAGCAAACTTTAATCCATTTTCAATTACAGGCTTTTGTTTTAAATTCTCTCTTCCCAAACCTCCAGCCACACTATCTTCACCGCAGATAGTTTTGGAGATTTAGCTGGAACCACCTCCTCTCTCACCTCTTACCGTTTAAGTTCCCCCAAAATGCACATGCCTTTCTGTCTTAAAGCCCTTCCCCCCCTTCCACAGCACTACCTCTTGGGAACAGCCAATATGGTAGCAAGTTGTGCTTTCCAGTTGCTCCCCCACTGCTTTGCTCCCAGCTTCCCCCAACTCCACAACCGGGGCAATGCTGAGGCCACAAAAGCTCTCACCTTGTCTGCACGGGTTAGAGCCAAACCACCCACCTCCATACATTCCCCCTTACCTTCTCCTTCTACCTCTGCTTTATTCCACTCCATCTCCTCCTCCTCCCCAAGCTCCACCAGCTGTTCCCCATCTCCAGGATCAGACCTCATCTCCCAATCAGTCATTCCACCCTCCCCCTCCTGAGAGTTCAGCTGACCCTGCACTGGCTTCTGGGGAGTGTAGTTTTTCTCCTGCATTACAGCTTTCCCTGGCAGTTTGATCCCTAGAGGGCGCCCTGCTCTCCTAGCTGGGCTGAATGACCGGGGATGATGCCGGCTGAAAGAACCACTATCCCCTCTCCCTCGTACCAGCCCTCCAGAGTGCTCACAGCTTCTAAGAACACTTACCTTAAAAGACAGCAGCTTGAAGATATCAGAGGTATCAAAGATATCAGAGAACCCCCGCCGACATGGCCAAGTTTCGCGTAAAGCTTTTTCAAGGAAGAGGCTTCACTGAAATATAAAACAAGCAAAATAAACCAAAGATTTAAACTTAACACTCTCCAGTATCAAAGATTTTAATGAAACATCTTACACCAACTTTCTATTAACATACCTTTCCATCCTGTGATCGCTCCTGCATACAAAAGATGGCCGCGGCGTTTTCAAGCGACCTTACTATTTAAATGAACCACAGCTGATCATGGAAATGCTATGTCGATTGGATACTCTTAGAAACACTAGTTTTTTTTCATGAGATATATATTGTTTGATAAAAAGAAACATAAGAAACATAAGAATGTAACAAACAGTTGTAAAACAATGAGGGGAGCCGATGAGGATTTGCACCACACCATTTCGCTTATTGCGATAGAACACATGTGTGCTCTGATGGCTGTGTGAGGCAGTTAGATCTGATGGTCTCCAGATATTAAAATATTACTTTTTATGACCTGTGCTCCATATTGATGTTTGGGACATGTTTATGCAGGGCTGTGCCTAGGGTCTCCGGCGCCCCCCTGCAGTTGGCCTCTCCGGCGCCCCCCCCCCCCCCCCCCCCAGTTGGCCTCTCCGGCGCCCCCCCCCGAAAACGAGCGCTACACTACCCGCGCTCTTCTCCCAAGATCCTTTTTTTTTTTGTTTAAATTTACCTCTCCGGCGTGCGGCAGCGTAGGCAGCGTTAGTGAGAAGGAGGCGGCGCTCCCCTGCCCCGACGTGTCTTGCCTTCGCTGTGTCCCGCCTTCTTCTGACGTCAGAAATGACGTCAGAAGAAGGCGGAACCGAGCGAAGGGAAGACACGTCGGGGTGGCCGGGGGAGCGCCGCCTCCTTCTCACTAACGCTGCCGCGCGCCGGAGAGGTAAATTTAAACAAACAAAAAAAGGATCTGGGGAGAAGAGGGCGAGGTAAGCATGGTGCGGCGGGGCGCCCCCCAGAGGATGGCGCCCTCCTGCCATGCTTACCTCGCTTACCGCGTCGGCACGGCCCTGTGTTTATGCATATTATTCAATAGTCCCCACATCTTTTTCTTTGGTGGTTTTTTGTGAAGAGGATCATTTTCCCAAGGCCGTCTCCACTTTTTTCTGTGTATGCGTCTACCAGTATATGATTAAATGGAGTGAATTGTATATAAATTCTGACATTGAGTATAGAGATACAAGCTTTGGGGTCCTTTTACCAAGCTGCGGTACTGAGGGCCTCGCGCAAGCAGTGGTGGCCGTTTTTGCCGCACGCTGCATCCCTTTTTACCACAGCGCGTAAAAAGGCTGAAAATAGCCAAGGCCATGAAGTAAGATTGCTCTTACCGCATGGCCATCCAAGGGGGAGCACTTACCGCTACCCACTGAGGCGGTACACGGCGAAAACCAGAGAAACAGCGACCCTTGCAGTCACACAAACGAGTCAAACACAGCGAGGGCGACAAAGAAAAAGAGCAGCAGACAATGTCCAAAGTACTGTGGCTTTATTACAACATCCAAGACTCGACACGAGTTGTGTTTCGGCCTGAAAAGGCCTTCTTCAGAAGTCTTCTATTGGATGTTTGAGGATTCTAAGCCAGTTGTAATGGAATATACGTGTTATCCGATGCCTTGCTGCTTGCTTCTACTACTACTTATCATTTCTATAGTGCTACTAGACGTATGCAGCGCTGTACACTTGAACATGAAGAGACAGTCCCTGCTCGACAGAGCTTACAATCTAATTAGGACAGACAAACAGGACAAACAAGAGGTAAGGAAATATTAAAGTGAGGATGATAAAATAAGGGTTCTGAAAAAGTGAGTAAGGGTTAGGAGTTAAAAGCAGCATCAAAAAGGTGGGCTTTTAGCTTAGATTTGAACACGGCCAGAGATGGAGCTTGATGTACCGGCTCAGGAAGCCTATTCCAGGCATATGGTGCAGCAAGATAAAAGGAATGGAGTCTGGAGTTAGCGGTGGAGGAGAAGGGTGCAGATAAGAGAGATTTACCCAGTGAACGGAGTTCCCGGGGAGGAATGTAGGGAGAGATGAGAGTGGAGAGGTACTGAGGAGCTGCAGAGTGAATGCACTTATAGGTCAATAAGAGGAGTTTGAACCAGTGCCGTAGCGAGGGCGGCTGACACCCAGGGCGGGTCGCCCCCCCCCCAGGTGTAGCATGGCGCACCCCCCCTTGGCGCGTGTGCACCCCCCCCGGAGCACATTCTTACATGCATTGAGAAGTGAGGAGCGGGCGGGAGGGCCGATCTGCCCCCGAGTGCACATCGCTGGGAGCTGCGTCGGCTCCGCTGGTTCCCTGCTTTCTCTGCCCCGGAACAGGAAGTAACCTGTTCCGGGGCAGAGAGAGCAGGGAACCAGCAGAGCCAACACCTCCCCAGCGGCGTGCACCCGGGGCAGACCGCCCCACTGTCCCCCCCCCCCCTTCCTACATACACCACTGGTTTGAACTGTATGCGGAAACGGATAGGAAGTCAGTGAAGTGACTTGAGGAGAGGGCTAATATGAGCATAACGACCCTGGTGGAATATTAGTCGTGTTTCTATCAAATTAATGTATGAACGCTTGAACTCTGCAGAGTACAAACACCTTGCTGTGTCTAATCCTGCTGTAACCAGGTGGCGCATGGCGCTGCCCGATTACTGCTGGGTTAGCTCCTCGTTAAGAATTACGATCCTCTTTTCCCCAGCACAGCAAATGGTGCATGCTGGGGCTGGGGCTACCTCCAGCAGCTGCGTTGGGCCAGCGGTACCTCCAAATTAGCATACAGTAAGCCCGCATTGGGCTTACTGACGCTTTGTAAATGGGGTCCTTTATTTCATCAAATTTAGCAACTCAAGTCCCCTGGATTGGAGAGACTGTGGCGAAATGAGGAGTCATCTACATCTGTGCTTAGGTTTTCCATTTGTCAGGAAATTAAGTGTTTCTACTACTTATAATAATACTCATTTTGGTAGTGCTAATGGTGAGGCATTAGGAACAGACATGCTAATACAGTGAGGCTTGTGGGTCAGAAAGCCTAAAATTAACTTCTGATGCGAACATTTTGCAAAGCCTGATCATTTAAAAGCTAAAAGCTGCAATTATAAGGCGCATTTAGCCCATGACAAGGGCTCAGCCCGCTCAGTCTGTACAGAATAATATGCAGGAACAAAGCAGCCCTTCTGATCCAGGGCTCTTCCGAAGGCTTTCATCCTTCACAAATATACCATATTTCCATAAAAGAGAGGGTTAGTAATAATTTTTTTTTTTTATTCTTTTATTTATCAATTTCAATTTTTTCACAAGCATTTAAATCTTGAGTAGGTAAAGTAGTACATATTAATAATATAAACATAATATACAAAAGCAAAAATTGTATCACTTGTATTAGACCACCATAAGGTGGGGGGTTTAAGCAGTTACTCAGGAGATGAGATTCAAAATAAGAAAAAACAATTCAACAAAATCACTAATAGAAAGGCTTAGCCAAATTTAAACAGTTATTACATTATCCAGCTTATAATCGAACGAGAAAAACGCCCAAGTTCCGACCTAAATCGGGAGATGGGCGTTTTTCTCACAAAAACAAATAAAGCGGTATAATCGAAAGCCGAACTTTGGACGCTTTCAACTGCACTCCGTCGCGGATGCGGACAAAGTTGACGGGGGCGTGTCGGAGGCGTGGTGAAGGCGGAACTGGGGCGTGGTTATCACCCGAACAGAGATGGGCGCCTTTCGCCGATAATGGATGCGTTTGTAGCTAGAATTTAGGGCACTTTTCCTGGACCCTGTTTTTTCACGAATAAGGCCCCCAAAAGTGCCCTAAATGACCAGATGACCCCCAGAGGGAGTCGGGGATGACCTCCCCTGACTCCCCCAGTGGTCACTAACCCCCTCCCACCACAAAAAAATGATGTTTCACAACTTTTTACTTTCACCCTCAAATGTCATACCCTCCTCCCAAGCAGCAGTATGCAGGTCCCTGGAGCAGTTGTTAGGGGGTGCAGTGGACGTCAGGCAGGTGGACCCAGGCCCATCCCCCCCCTACCTGTTACAATTGTGCTGCTTAATGCTTAGTCGTCCAACCCCCCCAAACTCACTGTACCCACATGTAGGTGCCCCCCTTCACCTCTTAGGGCTATAGTAATGGTGTAGACTTGTGGGCAGTAGGTTTTGAGGGGGATTTGGGGGGCTCAACACCCAAGGGAAGGGTGCTATGCACCTGGGAGCTCTTTTACCTTTTTTTTTGTTTTTGTAAAAGTGCCCCCTAGGGTGCCCGGTTGGTGTCCTGGCATGTGAGGGGGACCAGTGCACTATGAATCCTGGCCCCTCCCACGAACAAATGCCTTGGATTTATTCGTTTTTGAGCTGGGCGATTTCATTTTCCATTATCGCTGAAAAGCAAAAACGCCCAGCTCATACCTTGGCGAATAAAACATGGGCGTCTATTTTTTTTGAAAATACGGTTCACTCCGCCCCTTCACGGACCCGTTCTCGGAGATAAACGCCCATGGAGATAGGCGTTTCTGGTCGATTATGCCCCTCTCTGTCTCTTTAAGTCTATTACTTAAGGCAAATTATGCCTGTTAGTCAACAACATGTATTAAATTATCTTTTTCTGAGCAATGAACTGTTTTAAATGTTCAGGATTTAGGAAAACATATTTAACCCCAAGATATTTGATGTTGCATTTACATGGATAGTTCAGGTTGAAGGAGGCTCCTAGAGCCAATGTTGCAGATCGAAGTGCCAAAAACTCTTTTCTCCTGGCTTGCGTCTGTTTTGTAACATCTGGAAATATCCAAATTTTACTCCCATAAAATGGGGTTTGTAAGTTTCTCAACGCAATTTTCCTAACATTTTCCAAGTCCTGATGAAAAATAAATGATACCAGGAGAGTTTGGCGTTCAGTTAACTCTGTCAAAGAAGATTCCAATAGTTCTGATACGCTAAGATCTTTTCCCTCCTGTTGAATATCACATTCTTTTTCCTTCACTTTTTTCATTGGAAGATAATATATTTTATTCAGCGGAGGTATATTATCTTCTGAAAATTTCAAATTTTCTATTAGATATCTTTTGAAAATTTCATGCGGTGGGTAGATTGGAGTCTTGGGGAAATTCAAAAAGCGTAGGTTTAATTTCCTATTAAAATTCTCAAAATATTCCAATCTCCCATGTATCAAAGTATTGTCTTGTATTAATTTTACAGTGGTTTCCTTCAGCTTAATATTTTCTTCAGATAAATGATTTATCTTATCTGCAACATCATTTTTCATGGTAGTAAGGGAAGAAGTCAAAGTCTGAACATTTACTACTAAAGATTCTATCTTACTTGTTGATGACAAAACAGTCTGGAGCGTCCCCCATATTGCCTCAAGTGTTACCGGCGCAGCTTGAGCCTCGGATGGTAGAAGGACCTCGGGAGAGATTTCAGCTATAGGGCCCAGATGAGATACCAGTCCTCCACTTTCGTGGGTCCGTGATTCCCCTCTAGAGCTGATCTCTGCCGGTTGCGGCGGAGGAGAACGCGTTGGGGGGGACAACGATATGTCCTGTCCCTGGAGTATGGCTTCTCCTTGCGCACATTGCTCAGCGGGAACTCCCAACGCCTGACTGGTTCTCGCGAGATATCCTTCGATTGTTTGCTGGGTTGGTGTCGATGTAAGAACCGGCTGGGCTCCCGTTCTAACAAAAGCCTTTCTCTTGGTATGAGGCATCGTGGCAAACAGGTAAGAAGTAAGACGTTGTTTAAAAAAAACAACAATAAGACAGATGAGAAAGGCTTAACTCCAGCAAAATTCCTCGAGGTGATTCGCGTTAGAGTGTTGCGGCCGCCATCTTGCTCCGCCCCCTCTCCAGTAATAATTTTTTATCATTCCTTTAGTGCTACTAGAGATTAAATATATTAAACTGTATACATAAAAGACAGCCCTTGGTCTATACAGCTGGCAGTTTACTCAAGACAAACAGGACAAATAAGGGACTAGGGATGGACTGCGGCTTTTTTTTCTGAAGTTATTCCTATGTATGGAAAGGGAGAAGAAAGACTAACGGGCTCATTTTCAAGAGATAGACATCCAAAAAGTGACGTAAGTCAGCATTTGGACGTTTATCTGACAGAAACGTCCAAATCGGAACCTCTTTTTAGACGTTTTTCTCTGAAGTCCGTCAGAAGGACTTCCAAATCTCAAGGGGGCGTGTTCAAGGGACTTGGGCGTTTTGATTTGTTCCATATCAGGGGCGTAGCCAGACTTCAGTGGTAGGAGGGTCCAGAGCCGAGGTGAGGGGACACATTTTAGCCCTCCCCCCTCCCCGTCGCCGACCACTCCCCTGCCATTGCCGACACCTCCAACAACTTTGACCCCCCCCCCTGCCGACGACCCTCTCGACCCCCCGCCCACCGTCGCCGTTGCTTACCTTTGCTGGCGGGGGACCCCAACCCCTGCCAGCCAAAGTCTTCTTCCTTCGTTTGGTTTCTCAGTCTGACGTCCTGCACGTACAACGTGCAGGACGTCAGACTGAGAAACCAAACGAAGGAAGAAAACTTCGGCTGGCGGGGGTTGGGGTCCCCTGCCAGCAAAGGTAGCAGGCGGCAGGTTGGCGGCGGGAGGGGAGGGTTGTCGGCAGGGGAGTCCAGGGTCAAATCTACGTGGGCCCAGGCCCCCGTAGCCCCTTAGCAGCTACGCCCCTGGTTCCATTATGGAACAAAACAAAAACGTCCAGGACTAAAACTTAGACGTTTTCAGCTAGACATGTTTTTATTATGAATAAGGCACAAAAAGGTGCCCCAAATGACCAGATGACCACTGGAGGGAATCAAGGATGACCTCCCCTTACTCCCCCAGTGGTCACTAACTCCCTCTCACCCCCCAAAATTGTGATGAAGAACATTACTTGCCAGCCTCAGATGTCATACTCAGGTCCATTACAGCAGCATGCAGGTCCCTGGAGTAGTTTAGTAGTAGGTGCAGTGCACTTCAGACAGGTGGTCCCAGGCTCCTACCTCCCCCTGCCTGTTACACTTGTGGAGGAAACTGTGAGCCCTGCAAAACTCACCAGAAACCCATTGTACCCACATATAAGTGCCCCCTTCACCGTAAGGACTATGATAGTGGTGTACAGTTGGGGGTAGTGGGTTTTGGGGGGGCTCGGCGCAGAAGATAAGGGAGCAATAGTCAGATGTGTACCCGGGAGCATTTTATGAAGTGCACTGCAGTGCCCCCTAGGGTGCCCGATTGCTGTCCTGGGATAGGAGGACCAGTCTACTAAAAATGCTGGCTCCTCCTACGTCCCAATGGCTTGATTTTGGATGTTTTGAACTTGGACGTTTTTATTTTTGAAAATGGCTGAAAAACAAAAACGTCCAAATCGCAAAATGTCCATAGTATTTTCAAACACAAAAGATAGACATCTATCTTTTTTGAAAATGACCTTTCCTGTTCAGAATTAGGACGTTTTTGCAAAACGTCCAATTCTGATTTTGACGTTTCTATTGAAAATGCCCCCTCCACGTACAACAGAGGAGTTCAATAAATGACTCAAAGCCTTGTCCAAAGAAGAAGTTTTTAGATACATAGGAGAATGGGGCAGTACGTCGAAAAATAATAGGCTGTACTGTAATGATGGGCTCCATCTTTCTGTGACGGGAAAAAGAACCCTTGGGAGAAATTCAGACAGCATGTTTCTAGACATTTAAACTAGAGGGTGGGGTGACAAAAGGAAACAAGAGACTTCAGAAACTCACCCCCAGGAAAAACATGACAGTAGTGGGGAAGGCAATGTTAATAAAGATAACCATCTAAACTCATTTAATAATACATGAAAAGCAATAAGGGAATGACTTCCCTATGAGGAAAGGCTAAGACAGTTAGGGCTCTTCAGCTTGGAGAAAAGGCGGCTGAGGTGTGATATGATAGAAGTCTACAAGATAATGAGCGGAGTAGAGCAGATGGATGTGAAGCGTTTGTTTACACTTTCAAACAACAAAACCAGGGGACACAAGATGAAGCTAGAATATGGTAGATTTAAAACAAATAGGAGAAAGTTTTTCTTTACTCAGCGTGTAGTTGGACTCTGGAACTCGTTGCCGGAGAATGTAGTGACAGCAGCTGGCCTTATGGAGTTTAAGGGGGGTTTGGACAGATTCCTGAAGGAAAAGTCCATTGAACATTATTAAGCCATTTTTTGGGGGGAGGGGGTTGCTGGGTTCTTGAGGCCTGGATTGGCCGCTGTCGGGGACAGGATGCTGGGCTTGATGGACCCTTGGACTTTTCCCAGTATAGCAGCGCTTATGTACTTATGTACGTACTAGAATTTATAATAGAACTATCAGATTAAAGAAAATACCCAACTCACTCAGTTTGAATAACGAGTGTTCACTGCTCATGATTCACTAGATCAAAAGTGGTGAATAGGCTCCACGAGGACCTCCCTGTCACCATTCACAATAACATTAAGCTCCTCCTACAAAGTATGAGCTTGGCATCACTGCTACCATTAGTCCTGAAGTCTGATCATTCGTAGTCCGATGCTCAGAAGTAAACGTGGCGCTACAGGCCATTAGCGCCGGACTAGCGCCCGCATTTAGCAGTGCAGTACGCTCAGAGGCCCTCATCACAGGAAGCAACGTACTCCGGAAACAACAGTACAAATAGCATGCTAATGTAGGGGGGGGGGGGGTTGCCAGGTTCTTGAAACCTGGATTGGCCACTGTCAGAGACAGGATGCTGGGCTTGATGGACCCTTGGTCTTTTCCAAGTATGGGGGTGCTTATGTGCTTATGCTCGTAATCTAAGTAAAAAGGTTCAAGATTTGCAAGCCGTAATGTTTGAGGAAAACTTGGATATTGTTGTTATTACAGAGAGATGGTTCAATGATTCCCATGAATGGGATGTGACCGTACCAGGCTATAATCTTTTTAAGAAGGACAGGGAGGGCTGAAGAGGTGGAGAAGTGGCACTGCATGTGAGAAATAATACCAGAGCGGCTGAAATGCAGAGAACCTGGGGAAAGGAAGAAACTATAGGGATTGTCCTGGAAAGAGAAGGAGGAAACCTGTATCCACACAGGTATGATCTACAGACTTCTGCACCAATGGAGAAGCTGGACAAAGATCTGATAGACGAGATCCATAAGCTTGGAATGAAAGGTCAGGCACTGTTGTTGGGAGATGTGGATTGGAACATCCCATCGACAGAATCGGAAAGAACCCAGTTCCCCAAGTCCACAACCTGCTGCTCTAACCATTAGGCTACTCTCCCCCACTCCATGTTTTATGTCCGTATGTTGCCAAAATGATAATTCAACCAGGAATTTGCCCAATTTTTGCAACTAGTTCTCATGAATATTCAATGCAGATATGTTTTTAAAAAATGTGTGTGTGGCGGGGGGGGGGGGGGGGTCTGATGATCCAGATTTGAAACGCACTTAACAAATCGAAGCTGCTGTGTGGTGCTCTTATGGTCTGGACTACGTTATATATCAACGGAGTGAGGGCGACAGTCTGAGCTGGAGGCTGGTACATTTCTTTTCTACATTACGCTGCTGCCTGGATACAGTGTGGCCAAGGATTTAAGAGATATTGTGAACCGCATAGACAGTAAAAGAGTCTCTGGTGAGTGGGTTTATTTACAGTAATTAGAGTAATTTAAGGACCTGGACATGTGTGTTGTGTTTGAGTGGCTCAGTTCTTCCCACCTCAGAGAATCTTTTCCCTCTGTTTCTCCATCTCAACATCTGCTGATCCTTTTCACTCAGTCAATTAACACAGAGAACATTTTGTTTTTCTTTTGATCTTAGAAAGGTTTTGGCAGCGTGAACTCGACTGTCAATGAACCTAACCACAGTCTTGACCTTCAGCCCTGGATCCAGGGACGGACTGACCATTGGGACAGTAGGGCAGTGCTCATGCAGCAGTAGAGGGTCCATTCTCCCCTAGCCTCCATCTAATTACTTTTCAAGGTACGTAGGGGCCCATAACCCTCATTGCGTGTGGGTTTAGATCATTGTCAGTCTGCCCCTGCCTGGATCTTGTGATGGGCAAGGCAGAGACCTAGGGGGAAGCTCTTTGGGAAAAGGCGCCCGAAAGCCAGACATTGCCCAGAGAACTTGAGGGACTACAACTCCCAGTTTCCCCAGGGTAGGTCACACGACTCCTGTAGAGAGGTTAGCCCTCACTACAATTCCCAAGATCCCTGGAGTGAGTCACATGACTCTTCCAGAGAGGGTAATCCTGACTACAGTTTCCAAGCCCCTGGGGGTGACCTCTTCAGGCAGGTTAATCTTAAGGATTATCAGCTGCAGGAGAGGAGAGAAGAAGAATGCCGTTATATCGCTCCATGGTGCGACCGCACTTGGAGTATTGTGTTCAGTTCTGGTCGCCTCATCTCAAAAAAGATATAAAGGAATTGGAGAAGATGCAGAGAAGGGCGACGAAAATGATAAAAGGGATGGGACGACTACCTTATGAGGAGAGGTTAAGACGGCTAAGACTTTTTAGCCTGGAGAAAAGGCGGCTGAGGGGTGATATGATAGAGGTCTACAAAATAATGAGTGGGGTAGAGCGGACAGATGTGAAGCGTTTGTTTACGCTTTCTAACAATAATAGAACCAGGGGACACAAGATGAAATTAGAATGTTGTAGGTTTAAAACAAATTGGAGAAAGTTTTTCTTTACTCAGCATGTGGTTAGACTCTGGAACTCATTGCCGGAGAAGGTAGTGACGGCAGCTGGCCTTGCTGAGTTTAAAGGGGGTCTGGACAGATTCCTGAAGGAAAAGTCCATTGATCGTTATTAAATTCTGGGGTTTTGCCAGGTTCTTAGGGGCCTGGATTGGCCGCTGTCGGAGACAGAGTGCTGGGCTTGATGGACCTTTGGTCTTTTCCCAGCGTGGCAGTGCTTATGCACTTATGTAACCCATGGAGTGGTTGTCCTTAGAAGCGGTTTTAGGGGTTCAAGGAGAAACTGTAACTCCTGAGCCAGAACCAATGGACATTTCTGCCTGGGCAAAGGTAGAGAGAAGCCTAAGAGCCTGATAACAACCTTGCTTGCTAATTTTATACAAAGGTGGAGGAAGGCTCCCAAAGGAGAAAACCTTGAAGGTATGGACGCTGGAACCTAGCCCTGGGAATTACTGCAAGTATTTAACTTTTTGGTTTTTTTTTTTAAGTATATTAGGAGCTGGGCACTTTCAAGCTTGACCCAAGTGGGTGGATACCAGATGTTCAGTTGCTGGTATTTTTAAGGGTGGGGGGGGGGGGGGGGTCCCCTGAGCCTCAGAATGTTAACTGAGGTGAGGGTACAAAAGGCTTGAGTTTTTACAGGATGTAAATTGTAGTGAATGAACTTTTTCGAGTAAACGAACTTACTTTAAAAGATTGTATTGAGCTCTGTGAGAAACTTTGGATATAAAGACTCTGGTGCAGCTAGTTGAAAGAGGCTTTATTTGGCACCATCTATAAAGCAAAGACTTTAAGCTGGCACTTGATATTGAATGCTACGAGGCAGAGGAAGGAGGATTCCGCAACAATTAAGCTTT
Source organism: Microcaecilia unicolor (assembly GCF_901765095.1). Lineage (NCBI taxonomy): Eukaryota > Metazoa > Chordata > Amphibia > Gymnophiona > Siphonopidae > Microcaecilia > Microcaecilia unicolor. Next base: position 13,086,105 of record NC_044036.1, on the reverse strand, counting down.
GTGTTTATTAACTACTATGATTTTGAGTTATTAAAAGTTATATATATATATATTTATTTATTACATTTGTATCCCGCTCTTTCCCACATACAGCAGGTCCAGTGCGGTTTACATAGTAAAAGAAAGCATCTTACATGGTAAAAAATACAGTAAAAACAAGGAAATGTAGGAACAGTATTATAAATTGTGATGATCATAACTACTTACCATTATGAAAGGCATTACAAAGGACATGTGAAAAGAACGTAATGAACTAGAATAGGGAAGGTAGACAAGGATATGATAGGTGAAAGGGAAGGAGAATGGGAGGGAAGTGGTAAAGGATGGCGGAAAGAAGATGAGGGATTGAGTATATCATTGGGGTCAGAGTAAGCGTCGACGTCTTAGCAGGAGTATCGTAGGTGATCTGGTGGAATTAAGCTGGTCCATTAGGGTAAACTTGCTTGAAAGGTAAATAGTTATTAATAGCTCGGATGGGAGAGCATTCCAAAGTTGACTACCCAGAAAGGAGAAACTGGATGCATTGTGTGTTTTGTACTTGACACCTTTGCAGTTGGGGAGGTGTAGTCCAGAGTGGAGTCATGGTCCTGGACTTACAAGTGACTGACTACACTCGCATCGCAGTGTGACAATCTGCAGTGTCTTGCACTCTGCAGACCCCTGGGCTGGATTTTCAGCTTCTTCCCAAGTGTTCGAGCTCCTCACTACTGCGTCATTTCACTCAGAGTGAGCAGGCGGAGAGTATGATGAGAGGAGCTTGTTTAATGAGCCTTGAGTTTACCGTCAACCAGGCGCGTAGCCAGACTTTGACGGGAGGGGGGTCCAGAACCCGAGGTGAAGGGGCACATTTTAGCCCCCCTGGTGCTGCCGACCCCCCCCCCCCCACCCACCGCCGCCGGCAACGCCAACTTTCACACCCCCCCCCGCCGCAACCCTCTCGACCCCCCCCTTCCCGCCACCAACCCTCTCCCGCAGCGTACCTTTGCTGGCGGGGGACCCCATCCCCTGCCAGCCGAAGTTCTCTCGGCTGCACGGTGTTGCTTGCTGAATGATCTGATCAAGTTTCTGTGCGTGCGTCAGACGCACGCACAGAAACTTGATCAGATCATTCAGCAAGCAACGCCGCGTGGCCGAGGAGAGAACTTTGGCTGGCGGGGGTTGGGGTCCCCCGCCAGCAAAGACATGCAACGGCGGCGGGAAGGGGGGTCTAGAGGGTCGCGACAGGGGGGGTCCAGGGCCAAATCTCTACAGGGCCCAGGCCCCCATGGCCCCCTAGTAGCTACGCCCCAACCGCAAACAGTGGTGGCAGGAGCAATGACATACCTAGCTTGGTTGCCACCCGGGGATGGAGCAAAATCTTCCTCCAGACGCATCAACCCAATCTCTCCTCCAAGCAGTAAGGGGTGCATTTGCGCAGTCTCAGAGTCGCAATCTACAGGCCCACGACTGTCAGCTCTGCTGGTCCCCTACAATTCTCTTTCCTGCATATTCATTGCAGATATCCTGAAAACCTGACTGGCAAGGTGATACTCCAGGACCTAAAGAATAAAAAATGGATTTATTTACCCGTTCTACACCACTAAGTATTTTGTAGACCTCTTTCATACCCCACCTCAGCTGCCTCTTTTCCAAGCTGACGAGTCTTAACCTCTTAAGCCTTTCCTTATATGAGAGGAGTTCCATCCCCTTTATCATTTTGGTTGCCCTTCTGCTATATCTTTTTTTAAGATACAGCAACCAGAATTGCACTCAGTACCAGTGGCGTTCCTAGGGGGGGGGGGGCGGTGGGGGCGGTCCGCCCCGGGTGCACGCCGCCGGGGGGGGTGCCACGCGTGCCTGCCCTCCATTGTAACTTGTTCCATGCTTCTTCTCTGCCCCGGAACAGGTTACTTCCTGTTCCGGGGCAGAGAAGCATGGAATAACGGAGGACAGGCGCGCGCGCGGCACCCCCCCCCCCCGGTGGCATGCACCTGGCGGGGGGAGGTTCCTTCGTGGGGGTGTCCTTTCGCTGGGGGGGGGTCCGCGCTGCATCGGGGAGGGGCGCTGCACCCGGGGGGTCGGGGCGGGGTGCCAGCCCCCCTATGAACGCCACTGCTCAGTACTCAAGGTGTGGTCACACCATAGACTGATACAGAGGCATTATAATATTCTTTATCTTAGTTTCCACAATTCCTAGCGTCCTGTTTGCTTTTTTTTTTTTTTGTCCACTGCCACCACACACTGGGCAGATGATTTCAGTGTATTGTCCACGATCATATCTAGATTTTTTTTTTTCTTGGGTGTTGACTCCTCGGGTGGAACCTAGCATCAAATAACTAAGGGGTCCTTTGACTAAGGAGGCCTGCGCTAGTATCAGTGCGTGTTTTTGATGCACGCTGAGGCCCCCTTTCAGGGCCGCCGAGAGACTGGGCCGGGCCCGAGGCAAGGCTGCCCCGCCCCTGCTGCCCCCCCCCCCGAGGTCATTGCCGCTTCCCCCTCCATCCCCCCCCAAGGTTGCCGCCACTCCCCCTCCCACCAGCCCCCTCCGTCCGCCATCAGGCCGGGCCCTCTGCATTGAAATCACAATGCCTCTCAACTCCGTGTGAAAGCGCTGCAGGCAGCAGCAGATCGCCTCCCTTCGGGACTCCTTCCCTCCTTGTGTCCTGCCCTCGCGAAAGTTACGTCAGATGAGGGCGGGACACAGGGAGGGAAGGAGGCCCGAAGGGAGGCGATCTGCTGCTGCCTTCAGCGCTTTCACACGGAGGTGAGAGGTGCTGGGATTTCAATGCAGGGGGCCCGGCCCGGTGGCAGACGGACGACGACGGAGGGCGGGTGGGACGGCGGCGACGGGCCCCCCTTGGAGGCCCGGGGAATTTTGTCCCCCCTGCCCCCCTCCTTTCGGCGGCTATGCCCCCTTTTACTACAGTAGGTAAAAGGCTGTCTTTTTTGCTGGAAAAGAAATGGCTGTGTGGTGAGTGAACCACTTGCTGTACGCCATTTTGGGTGGGGGGGGGGGAGCAGCGCTACAAAAATAAAAATGTAGCAATGGAAATGAGGGTGGGAACTACCAACGGGCAGCTGTGGTAGCCTGGCGGTAGTTCTGGATTGCCGTGTGCCAACCCTTTAGTAAGAGAGGTCTGTGAGGGAGGACAGAACAGGCCTCTGTATGGGGCCCCACTCCCCCTGGACATACACATCCAGTTGCACAGGATCTCTTTGGGGGGACTGGGACTCTGTGTCCTCATCTGCACTGCCCCATATGGAGACCTGTCCTGTCCTCTCTCACAGGTACTAGGACTGCCTACACCAGGGGCGTAGCAAGACCTTGAGGTGGGAGGGAGCACATTTTGCTCCACCACCCTGCTGCTCAACACCCCCTGCTGCCGCTGTACATATCTTGTCTGGCGGTGGTCCCAAACCCCCCGCCAGCTGAAGCACCACTGCCACACATACCTTGGCTGGGGGGGGGGGGGGATCCATCTGAAGCCTTCATCTAGCGCTGGTCTCCAGCACCACCACTTTGCCTGCCCTGCTTTTTCCCCTCACGTCTGGCACACTCGTTTTAATGAAATTGAGCATGCACACCGAACCGCGAGGGGAAGAGAGAGCAGGACAGGCAATGTGGCGGCGCTGGAGACCAGCAGTGGATGAAGCCTTCAGCTGGAGGGGTTGGGGATCAGAGAGTGAAGTGACTTGCCCAGAGTCACAAGCAGCTGCAGTGGGAATTGAACCCAGTTCCCCCAGGATCAAAGTCTGCTGCACTAACCACTAGGTTACTCCTCCACTAGCAACATTCCATGCAGATTCTCAGATAGGGAAAGGGAAATGGGTCTTACATAAGTATTGCCATACTGGGAAAGACCAAAGGTCCATCAAGCCCAGCATCCTGTTTCCAACAGTGGCCAATCCAGGTCACAAATACTGCCTTTCTGTGGTTTTTTGCAACTACATTCAAAGCAGTTTACGATAGTATATACAGGTACTTATTTGTACCTGGGGTAATGGAGGGTTAAGTGACTTGCCTGCGCAGCCTTCTACATGGAATGTTGCTAGTGGAATAGCAACATTCCATGTAGAATCTCCAATAGTAGCAACATTCCATGTAGAATCTCCAATAGTATCTATTTTATTTTTGTTACATTTGTACCCTGCGCTTTCCCACTCATGCAGGCTCAATGTGGCTTACATGGGGCAATGGAGGGTTAAGTGACTTGCCCAGACTCAGAAGGAGCTGCTTGTGCCTGAAGTGGGAATCAAAATCAGTTCCTCAGTTCCCCAGGACCAAAGTCCGCCACCCTAACCACTAGGCCACTCCTCCACTGTTGCTACTATTTGAGATTCTACATGGAATGTTGCTATTCCACTAGCAACATTCCATGTAGAAGTCGGCCCTTGCAGATCACCAATGTGGCCGCGCAGGCTTCTGCTTCTGTGAGTCTGACGTCTTGCACGTGCAGGACGTCAGACTCACAGAAACAGAAGCCTGCGCAGCCTTCTACATGGAATGTTGCTAGTGTAATAGCAACATTCCATGTAGAATCTCAAATAGTAGCAACATTCCATGTTCCACTGCACTAACCACTAGGCTACTCCTCCACTAGCAACATTCCATGTAGAAGTCGGCCCTTGGAGATCACCAATGTGGCCGCTCAGGCTTCTGCTTCTGTGAGTCTGACGTCCTGCACGTGCAGGACGTCAGACTCACAGAAACAGAAGCCTGCACAGCCTTCTACATGGAATGCTGCTAGTGGAATAGCAACATTCCATGTAGAATGTCCAATAGTAGCAACATTCCATGTAGAAGTCGGCCCTTGCAGATCACCAATGTGGCCGCGCAGGCTTCTGCTTCTGTGAGTCTGACGTCCTGCACATACGTGCAGGACGTCAGACTCACAGAAACAGAAGCCAGCGCAGCCTTCTACATGGAATGTTGCTAGTGGAATAGCAACATTCCATGTAGAATCTCCAATAGTAGCAACATTCCATGTAGAATCTCCAATAGTATCTATTTTATTTTTGTTACATTTGTACCCTGCGCTTTCCCACTCATGGCAGGCTCAATGCGGCTTACATGGGGCAATGGAGGGTTAAGTGACTTGCCCAGAGTCACAAGGGAGCTGCAGTGGGAATCGAACCCAGTTCCCCAGGACCAAAGTCCGCTGCTCTAGTCTATGAGTCTAGGAGGCATTTTTTGAACTTGGTCTATTTTGTAAGCATGAATTTCCACTAGTGGAACTTGAGGCTGCTCGAAATGTATTTGCAGAATATTTTTTGTTCCAGTTTACCCATAGATTTTATTTTTAGCTCATTCTTGGCTGCATCAGGAATGTGCAACCTTGCGAAGCGGCTCATACCTCTGCTCTGAGTGACTTACATAACTAGAGTCAACACTTTGCAAGTCAAGTACCTCCTTGTCTCTACATTTGTATACATCAAATGTTTTCAAATGTTGTTTCTGGAAGTTGCAAATGCTGTTCAGATAACCGGTATGCTAAGAAAAACAGAAAGAAGGGGAGAAATCCCAATTAATTTATTTTTATTCTGGATAGTTCTACAAATTCGGACACATTAGCGAGCTCCAAACAGACTGGCTTGACCTCTTTTTGTAGCAGTATGAGGTTTGTTTCAAATCTTCTCTAAAACCTTAGGCCAGAGCTTCTGAAACTTGTCCTGAGGACCCCATAGTTCAGTTTTTAGAATATCCACAATCATTATGTGGGAGAGAAATCCACATACACTGGAGACTACATATGCAAATTTATCTCATGTATATATGTGCCCTGACCTTTGGGGTCACCCTGGGCAACTACCTAGTGTGCTCTCTGGAGCATGAGAACCGGTTGGGCATAGGCCGGGACTGGAGATTCCCCCCTTCCCCCCACGGAGGCTGAAAAAGGCTTACTCCATGCACCTACTGCACATCCTTCCACAGAAAAAGTCAGGCCACACCGTTGGATTAGGGTTACCATATTTGCCCTAAGAAAAAAAGAGGACAAATGCCCTGCCCCCTGTCGCACCCCGCCCTGCCTCTGTCACAACCTGCCCTGCCCCTTATCACACCCACCTTGCCCCCTGTCACACACCACCCTACCACCTGTCACTTTGACCCCCCCAAAGAAAGCCAAATTCCCTCTCCCCCATGTAGATCCCCTCCCCAATTTTCCAGCCTTCCCCCACCCACATCACTCCATTCACTACCCCTCCCCTCCTTAGTGTGGTGCCCTGGTGGTCTAGTGACCTCTTTGGGGCAGGAAAGAGTCTGTCATCGTCCCGGCGCCAATTCACAATGGCTGCTGAGAGCTCAAGCAGTGACCTTGCAAGACTTCTATAGAAGTCTCGCGAGGCTGCAGCTTGAACTGTCTAGACCACACAGCATCATCGTTTCATTGAGTCGCCTTCACGTGGGAAATCAGATTTGCCTACCAAGCAAAAAGAACTATTTTATTTTGTAACCCTCAGTAATTTTTCCTACTTAAATAAGCAAAAACTTGTAGAAACATAGAAACATGATGGCAGATAAGGGCCAAATGGCCCATCCAGTCTGCCCATCCTCAGTAACCACTAACTTCTCTTTCCCTAACTCAATAACCACTAACTTCTCTTTCCCTAAAGAGTAGTAAATCACCTGAACCGGATGGCATAGACCCAAGGGTACTGAAGGAACATAAGCATGAAATTGCTGATATGCTGTTAGTAATATGTAGCCTGTCATTAAAATCGTCCATAGTACCCGAAGATTGGATGGTGGCCAATGTAACTCCGATTTTTAAAAAGGGTTCCAGGGGTGATCCGGGAAATTACAGACCAGTAAGCCTGACATCAGTGACGGCTGAAAAGTGGATTGACACACGCCCAAAACCTGCGCCTACACTACTGCAAGCCATTTTCAGTACACCTTAGTAAAAGGACCCCTAAACGTCTGATTAAGAAAAGGATTGTACAGCAGTTGAGTAATTTGAGATTGGGTAAAGAGAAAGCCCTCCTGGTAAGTCACTGGCGGGAGAGCCAGCATGACGTTTCAGATTTCAAGTTTGTAGTATTGCAAAGTTGAATGATAAAGCGGGGAGGTAAAATATCCAGAATTTTACATAGAACGGAACAAAAATGAATTTTGCTGTGGAATATAGTAGAACCCCTGGGGTTTGAACAAGGAGGTTGAATGATTACACATGCGAGTGAGGATCTAAACCATATAGTTTCCGCTCATAGCGTAAATCACCAGGGGATGAGCTCAGTTACAGTGAATGCCCAATGGGATTGTCTATTCTCGGTTTAAGCCATGCAAATGTGTTTTGAAGTAATGTATGGTAAGTGTTAATAATTGTAAAAACATTCAATAAGGCTTGTATAATGTGAGTAAATGTTTAGAATATTTTATGCATTTGAAGTTTAGTCTCCTGAAGACGCCATATGGCGAAACGCGTTGTTGTGTAGTGACTAAGGACCGTGGTGGAGAAAAGAACTGGCGAGAACTCCTTTGGGACTGTGTTCTTGAGAAATCGCTTAAAATGTGAGGTCGTGGAGATGCTCCATTACAAGCCAGTTATTGGTGACTTTCTTGGATATATTTATGACGAGTGACTTGTGGAATAAACAGGGGGTACTTGGGGGTACTGAGTACTGGCATCTTTTCCATTATCTGCTAAAATTGACCCACGGTCCAAGTTGTAATGAAAGAGCTCAGGCTCTACACACCAGTACTGCCTTGTCATAAGGTTCTGTGACTGGATGCGGGGGGCCTGGCTATTGTGGGGTGGGTCCCTCAGTGATCACCTCACCCCTGAAGGGTGGCCTAGCATTTGAGTACCGGCACCTCTTTTGCTAGAACAAACGCACTGGATAAAGTGACCCACGTGTGGGTGATCAGGCCATTGTGACATCACTGATGAGGTTGGCTGTTAGCCATTGGTGGAATGAGGCATTATGACATCACATTATCAAAAGTGAGCCAAGTATAGAACAATCAAGCTAATTACAGGGGTTAACAGTAAAATAACATGTCTTAACAATAGCTCATGTTGATAAGCCCCCTAAATGAAAAAGAAATGCCTGTAGAAATCAAAATCACTGCTACATGTGATAAAAGCAGGGCTTTTTTTGAGGGGGTACTTGGGGGTACTGAGTACCGGCATCTTTTCCATTGTCTGCTAAAATGGACCCACGGTCCAAGTTTTAATGAAAGAGCTCAGGCTCTACATTCCAATTCTGCCTTGCCATAGATTCTGTGACTGCTTTTAGGGGTCCTGGCTATTGTGGGGTGGGTCCCTCAGTGATCACCCCACCCCTGAAGGGTGGCCTGGCATTTGAGTACCGGCACCTTTTTTTGCTAGAAAAAACACACTGGGAATAAATAACAGTACAATAATATACGGAAGTCCGGAGGGATACAGAGGACTCCGGAATGGTTTGAACTTTGAAATCATGTGGAAAAGAGCCTGGTATTGATTGACTGTAGTTGTGCAAGGGAAGCTGCTTTAATATGCTTCAATCCATAGGTGCCAAGCCAGATAGATTTTTAGAAGTTGCGTTTAAAAATGCAATAAAGAAAATCTGTAACGAATGATTTTGTATATTAACATTTGATAGTTGTAATCATTGTGGTTACAGTATATCCAGGTTTGATTTAGGAAATGCATATTCATTGGGGGAACTATGGAAACCAGACTGGGTTGCGGCCCTCGAGGACCGACATTGAGCGCCCCTGCCTGCAGTCATTCCGTCCACAATCAGGGGCCTAGTGGTTAGGGTGGTGGACTTTGGTCCTGAGGAACTGAGTTCGATTCCCACTTCAGGCACAGGCAGCTCCTTGTGACTCTGAGCAAGTCACTTAACCCTCTATTGCCCCATGTAAGCCGCATTGAGCCTGCCATGAGTGGGAAAGCGTAGGGTACAAATGTAACAAAAATAAAACAGATACTATTGGAGATTCTACATGGAATGTTGCTACTATTGGAGATTCTACATGGAATGTTGCTATTCCACTAGCAACATTCCATGTAGAAGGCTGCGCAGGCTTCTGTTTCTGTGAGTCTGTGCAGGACGTCAGACTCACAGAAGCAGAAGCCTGCGCGGCCACATTGGTGATCTGCAAGGGCCGACTTCTACATGAATGTTGGAACATTCCATGTAGAATCTCAAATAGTAGCAACAGTGGAGGAGTGGCCTAGTGGTTAGGGTGGTGGACTTTGGTCCTGAGGAACTGAGTTGCATTCCCACTTCAGGCACAGGCAGCTCCTTGTGACTCTGGGCAAGTCACTTAACCCTCTATTGCCCCATGTAAGCCGCATTGAGCCTGCCATGAGTGGGAAAGCGCGGGGTACAAATGTAAAAAAAAAAATATGAGGCAGCTAATTCCAGGTATCTGGCTGATGTCCAGCGCTGACAGGAACAATGGACCTGGCAGTATTCTTGACCAACCGCCACCCGTTTCACAGTGGCCATTGCTTCCGTGTGGTTATAATCACTGCTCTGGGTATTCATACTTAAAATCACAGACCCAGTACCTTCTCACTGGCTGCCCTTCTTATCCACTCCTACCCTAGCTGAGATAATGTTTAACCAGCTTTCTTTAATCACCTTACGTTCTGACTCTTCCTACTTTCTTACTTATCTATATGTTCCATCTCTGCTTTACCCTTCACTATCATTTAAAATGTTCTATTACGTATTGTGTTGACGTTGTAAGTAGTATACTATGTCATACTTTGTATTGTTATCTGAATATTTTTACTGCTGTAATTGCCCATTGCTCATGTTTGATCTGTTCTTACTGTTCACCGCCTTGAGTGACTTATACGGTGTGTGACAGAGCCGGTGGTTGGGAGGCGGGGCTGGTGGTTGGGAAGCGGGGATAGTGCTGGGCAGACTTATACGGTCTGTGCCAGAGCTGGTGGTGGGAGGCGGGGCTGGTGGTTGGGAGGCGGGGATAGTGCTGGGCAGACTTATACGGTCTGTGCCAGAGCTGGTGGTGGGAGGCGGGGCTGGTGGTTGGGAGGCGGGGATAGTGCTGGGCAGACTTATATGGTTTGTGCCAGAGCTGGAGGTGGGACTGGTAGTTGGGAGGCGGGGATAGTGCTGGGCAGACTTATATGGTCTGTGCCAGAGCCAGTGGTTGAGAGGCGGGGCTGGTGGTTGGGAGGCGGGGATAGTGCTGGGCAGACTTATACGGTCTGTGCCCTGAAGAGGACAGGTACAAATCAAAGTAGGGTATACACAAAAAGTAGCACATATGAGTTATCTTGTTGGGCAGACTGGATGGACCGTGCAGGTCTTTTCTGCCGTCATCTACTGTGTTACTATGAGTGAATTCCTTCAAAAAGGCGGTAAAACAGGATTTTACCATCACTTATTGCCCATTTCCGACTGAATCTGATTGGCTAAGCCAAACTTCTATTCTGGATTAATTAAAACACTGGGGGGTTTTTCCCCATCTGCTGTCTTTCAGAAGGATACAGGACAGCAGAGGTCATGTCCTAAATTATAGCAGGAGGTGAGGGATTCTGAATGCATCATTTCCCTGAACTGTTATCCCTGGCTTCTAGCTTTGCAGGAGCACACCAGGCAGAGCTGTCAGCTCTGATTTACAGAAAGACTGTTGGGAAGAGAGGGAGCAGGCCTTGTAAAGAGAAAAAGCATCGCTTCTGTACTGCTGCAGTAATTCACTCTGCTTCAGCTGTCTGAGTCCTTCCCTTTTTCGGGAGATGGAGATGCCAGGGATGGGTAGCTCTGTGCTGGTTTGGCTCATTGCTATTCCCCTCACTCACACTCTCTCCTCACTGCAGTCGGCTAGCAAAGACCTCCAGCTAGGTGAATGTACACAGCAGAGGGGCAGGTGACCCCTGAAGAGTTATTGCTGTGATACGAGTTGGGAGGAGGGAATGCAAAAAGATACGCTTATCAGGTAGGAATGCAAGTTTTACAAGGTGCCCTTATAGAAAGAGAGAGAGAGCGCGCGTACACCTTAGCTGCAAAATTAGCTGCGTTTTGAAGGTGAGGACTCGAATCTCATGACAGCACTTTCTCTGCTGTTTCTGCTGAGTTTTTCTACCACTGGCTTTTCTTGAAGAGGCTCATGAGCTGATCAACTCTTGTCAATGGTAAATTGATATACCAGAATGCCGATTTCCACTTCCTCTTATCCCGTCCCCCCCCCCCCCCCAAGCACACGCACTATGATAAAACATTTCTTTAAATTATGTCCCTTCCCAAGGGCTATACCCCAAAACGTGTTAGTACAAGAGTAAAGGGTGGGGGTGGGGGCTGAACTTGCATGAAGGTACAACAGAAACCTCAAGCTCTATGTTTTACGGAGATCCTTAGTGGAACGCAGGGCATAGTATGAGAGGTAACGGTGTTTGGTCTGCTGGGAAACAGTGATCATATTCAACAGATCGCCAAAACCTGTCGCTTCTTTATCTACAATATTAGCAAAATTTGCCCCTTCCTTTCTGAATACGCTGCCAAAACCCTTATCCACACCCTTGTCACCTCTCGCTTGGACTATTGCAATTTACTTCTCACTGGTCTTCCACTCAGCCATCTCTCTCCTCTCCCGTCTGTCCAAAATTCTGCAGCACGACTTATTTTCCACCAAAATCGTTACACCCACACTAGCCCACTCCTCAAGTCACTTCACTGGCTCCCTGTCTGCTTCTGCATACAGTTCAAACTTCTCTTACTGACCTTTAAATGCATCCATTCTGCAGCCCCCCATTACCCCCATTACAGAAGAATGTTCTAAGGTTTGGCAATTAAAATTAAATGCGAAGAAATGCAAAGTGATGCACTTAGGGAGTAGAAATCCAAGAGAGGCGTATGTGTTAGGCGGTGAGAGTCTGCTAGGTACGGATGGGGAGAGGGATCTTGGGGTGATAGTATCTGAGGATCTGAAGGCGATGAAACAGTGTGACAAGGCGGTGGCCATAGCTAGAAGGTTATTAGGGTGTATAGAGAGAGGTGTGACCAGCAGAAGAAAAGAGGTGTTGATGCCCCTGTACAAGTCTTTGGTGAGGCCCCACCTGGAGTATTGTGTTCAGTTTTGGAGGCCGTGTCTTGCTAAGGATGTAAAAAGAATTGAAGCGGTGCAAAGAAAAGCTACGAGAATGGTAAGGGATTTGCGTTACAAGACGTATGAGGAGAGACTTGCGGACCTGAACATGTATACCCTGGAGGAAAGGAGGAACAGGGGTGATATGATACAGACGTTCAAATATTTGAAAGGTATTAATCCGCAAACAAACCTTTTCCGGAGATGGGAAGGCGGTAGAACGAGAGGGCATGAAATGAGATTGAAGGGGGGCAGACTCAAGAAGAATGTCAGGAAGTATTTTTTCACGGAGAGGGTGGTGGATGCTTGGAATGCCCTCCCGCGGGAGGTGGTGGAGATGAAAACGGTAACGGAATTCAAATATGCGTGGGATAAACATAAAGGAATCCTGTGCAGAAGGAAGGTATCCTCAGAAGCTTAGCCTAGAATGGGTGGCAGAGCTGGTGGTTGGGAGGCGGGGCTAGTGCTGGGCAGACTTATGCGGTCTATGCTAGGGCTGGTGGTTGGGAGGCGGGACTAGTGCTGGGCAGACTTATACGGTCTGTGCCGGGGCTGGTGGTTGGGTGGCGGGGATAGTGCTGGGCAGACTTATACGGTCTGTGCCAGAGCCGGTGGTGGGAGGCAGGGATAGTGCAGGGCAAACTTATACGGTCTGTGCCAGAGCTGGTGGTGGGAGGCGGGACTGGTAGTTGGGAGGCGGGGATAGTGCTGGGCAGACTTATAGGGTCTGTGCACTGAAGAGGACAGTACAAATAAAAAAGTAGCACATATGACTTTATCTTCTTGGGCAGACTGGATGGACCGTGCAGGTCTTTTTCTGCCGTCATCTACTATGTTTACTATGTTTACCTCTCCACTCTCATGTCTCCCTACATTCCTCCCCTTGAACGCCGCTCACTGGACAAATCTCTCTTGTCGTCCCCCCTTCTCCTCCGCTGCTAACTCCAGGCTTCGTTCCTTTTCCCTCACGGCACCTTATGCCTGGAATAGACTTCCTGAGCCTGTACGTCTAGCTCCATCTCTACCTGTTTTCAAATCTGTGCTGAAAACCCACCTTTTCACCACTGCTTTTGGCTCCTAGCCACTACTCAATTGCCCTCCCCTTGTTCCTTTCTCACCCAGTACTTCCCTCGCCCTTAATTGTCTTGTCTGTCTGTATTTTTTAGATTGTAAGCTCTATTGAGCAGGGACTGCCTCTCTGTGTCAGGTGTTCAGCACTGCGTGCGTCTGGTAGCGCTATACAAATGCTAATAATAATAATAATATTATCAAATTTTAACTGATATCTGGAGTGAAGTTACTAAGGAAATCTACTGTGGCAGCACTGAATTGTCGAAAAGGCAATTGTGATAAAATGAGGAAAATGGTTAAAAAGAATCGGCCGCAAAGGTTAAGACTTGAAATCAGGCATGGACACTGTTTAAAAACCCCATCTTGGAAGCCTAGATGAGATGTATTCCAAGTATTAATAAAGGTGGAAAGAAGAGCAAATGATAGCCAGCATGGTTAAAAGGTGAAGTGAAAGAGAACATCCTTCGAAGAATGGAAAAAGGATCTGAAAGAAGAAAATAAGAAGCAACATAAGCACTGGCAAGTTAGACGCAAAGCATTGATAAAGAAGGCTAAAAGAGAATATGAAGAGAAACTTGCCACAGAGGCTAAAACTCATAGTAACAACTTTGTCAGGTACATTAGAATCAGAAAGCCTGTGAGGGAATCCATGGGACTGTTAGATCATGAAGGAGCAAATGGGGCACTCGGGGAGCTCAAAGCCATAGCAGAGAGACTGAATTAATTCTTTGCCTCGGACTTCATGGAAGAAAATATAAGAGATCTATCTGTACTAGAAGTGGCTTTCAAGGGTAACGATACGGAGGAACTGAAAGAAATCTCGGTGAACCTGGAAGATCGTACTGAGCCAAAACAGTAGTAAATCACCTGGACTAGATGGTATGCATCCTAGGGTACTGAAAGAACTCAACCATGAAATTGTTGATCTGTTGTTAATGATCTGTAACCTGTCATTAAAATCGTCCATAGTGCCTGGAGATTGGAGGGTGGCCAATGTAATGCCGATTTTTAAAAAGGGTTCCAGGGGTGATCTGGGAAATTACAGACCGGTAAGCCTGACTTCAGTGCCGGGGAAGATAGTGGAAACTATTATAAAGAATAAAATTACGATACACATAGACAAACGTGGTTTAATGGGACAGAAGTCAGCATGAGTGGAGGACTAGCCTAATGATTAGGCTTTGATCCTGGTAACCTGGCTTTGATTCCCACTGCAAAACCTTGGACAACTCGCTGCATTGTCCCAGATATAAAAACTTGGGTTGTGAGCCCTCTAGGGACAGGGAAAGTACCTGCATACATCAAGTAGCACTATAAAAATGAGTAGTAGTATGGATTTCGTCAAGGGAAATCTTGTCTGACCAATTTTCTTTGAAGGTGTGAATAAATATGTGGATAAAGATAAGCCGGTTGATGTAGCGTATCTACATTTTCAGAAAGCTTCTGACAAAGTTCCTCATGAGAGACTCCTGCGAAAATTAAAAAGTCATGGGATAGGAAGCAATGTTCTGTTGTGGATTTGGAATTGGTTATTGGACAGAAAACAGAGGATAGGTTTAAATGGCCATTTTTATCAATGGAGAAGGGTGAATAGTGGAGTGCTGCAGGGATCTGTACTGGGACTGGTGCTATCCGGAAATTGGAACAAAAAGTGAGGTGCTTAAATTTGCATAGGACACAAAAATATTCAAAGTTGTTAGAACATATACGGACTGTGAAAAATTGCAGGAAGACCTTATGAAATGTATTTATTTTATTTATTTTGCTGCATTTGTATACCACATTTTCCTACCTCTTTGCAGGCTCAATGTGGCTTACATTATGCGCAATGACAATCGCCATTAATGGAACAGAGTATTGTTATAATTAAGGTACATAAGTTATCAAGAAAATTAGAAGTAAAGAAAATAATTAATGCATATCGGATATGCAAAATGCAGGGTAAAGTATAACGTACATAATAACAGTGTGGTTAAAGTAACTAAGTTAAGGAGTTCAGTATTTATTAATTCTAATATAGATGTGATAGTGAGTCTTTGATGAAGGAATCTTATTATAAGTTTCGTTGAATAATTTGGTTTTCAGTAACCTCCGGAAGGCTGCCAGATCGTGCGTTGTTTTTAAGGCAAGGCAGTGCATTCCAACGTTGCGTGCAGATGTAAGAGAAGCTGGATGCATGTAATGATTTGTATTTAAGTCCCTTACAGTTAGGGAAATGGAGGTTTAAAAAAGACTGGGCATCCAAATGGCAGATGAAATTTAATGTGGACAAATGCAAAGTGATGCACATTGGGAAGAATAATCCAAATCAGAGTTACCTGATCCTGGGGTCCACCTTAGGAGTCAGCACTCAAGAAAAGATCTAGGTGTCATTGTAGACAATAAGCTGAAATCTTCTGCCAGTGTGCGGCAGTGGCCAAAAAAAATCAAACAGGATGCTAGGAGTCATTAGGAAAGGGATGCAAAATAAGACCAAGAATATAATGCCTCTGTATCGCTCCATGGTGTGACTTCACCTTTAGCATTGCGTTCAGTTCTGGTCACCATATCTCAAAAAAGATATAGCGGAATTAGGAAAAGTTAAAAGAAAAGCGACCAGCATGATAAAGAGGGTGAAACTCCTCTCGTATGAGGGAAGGCCAAAGAGGTTAGAGCTCTTCAGATTGGAAAAGAGATGCCTGAGGGGAGATATGGAGGAGTGGCCTAGTGGTTAGGGTGGTGGACTTTGGTCCTGGGGAACTGAGGAACTGAGTTGGATTCCCACTTCAGGCACAGACAGCTCCTTGTGAGTCTGGGCAAGTCACTTAACCCTCCATTGCCCCATGTAAGCCGCATTGAGCCTGCCATGAGTGGGAAGTGTGGGGTACAAATGTAACAAAAATAAAATAGATACTATTGGAGATTCTACATGGAATGTTGCTACTATTGGAGATTCTACATGGAATGTTGCTATTCCACTAGCAACATTCCATGTAGAAGCCTGCGCGGCCACATTGGTGATCTGCAAGGGCCGACTTCTACATGGAATGTTGCTAGTGGAATAGCAACATTCCATGTAGAATCTCAAATAGTAGCAACAGTGGAGGAGTGGCCTAGTGGTTAGGGTGGTGGACTTTGGTCCTGGGGAACTGAGTTCAATTCCCACTTCAGGCACAGGCAGCTCCTTGTGACTCTGGGCAAGTCACTTAACCCTCCATTGCCCCATGTAAGCCGCATTGAGCCTGCCATGAGTGGAAAAGCGCAGGGTACAAATGTAACAAAAATAAAATAGATACTATTGGAGATTCTACATGGAATGTTGCTATTCCACTAGCAACATTCCATGTAGAAGGCTGCGCAGGCTTCTGTTTCTGTGAGTCTGACGTCAGACTCACAGAAGCAGAAGCCTGCGCGGCTACATTGGTGATCTGCAAGGGCCGACTTCTACATGGAATGTTGCTAGTGGAGGAGTAGCCTAGTGGTTAGGGTGGTGGACTTTGGTCCTGAGGAACTGAGTTTGATTCCCACTTCAGGCACAGGCAGCTCCTTGTGACTCTGGGCAAGTCACTTAACTCTCCATTGCCCCATGTAAGCTGCATTGAGCCTGCCATGAGTGGGAAAGTGCGGGGTACAAATAAAATAAAAAAATAAATGATTGAGGACAATAAAATCCTGAGTGGTGGAGTAAAAGTGAATCAATTTTTTTTTTTTTTTACTCTTTCAAAAAGTACAAAGACTAGGGGACACTCGATGAAATTATTATTATTATTACAGTTTTTGTATTCCGCCTATGCCTATACAGTTCAAGGACAGATCACAGTTGGAAAAGAGCTGGACTAATCAATCCAGGAGTTACAGGTGGTTGGAGCAATTAATGACATGACTTTAATTTCAGATGAATTACATGGAAGTACATTTAAAACTAACAGGAGCAAATATTTTTTCACTCGGCCAATAGTTAAGCTCCGGAATCTATTGCCGGAAGATGTGGTAACAGCATTTAGCATGTCTGGGATTAGAATAGTTTTAGACAGGTTCCTGGAGGAAAAGTTCATATTCTGG
The DNA here is from genome assembly GCF_901765095.1 of Microcaecilia unicolor. Classification (NCBI taxonomy): domain Eukaryota; kingdom Metazoa; phylum Chordata; class Amphibia; order Gymnophiona; family Siphonopidae; genus Microcaecilia; species Microcaecilia unicolor. The sequence goes on along the minus strand of NC_044036.1, from coordinate 13,068,968 downwards.
TATTGCGACAGACATGAGAAGCCGCTGCTTGCCCTGGGCTCAGTAGCATGGAATCTTGCTACTTTTTGGTATTCTGCCAAATACATGTGACCTGGATTAGCCAGTATTGGAAACAGGACTCTGGGCTAGATGGACCACGGGTCTGACCCAATATGGTTATTCTTACGTTGTTATGTTGGAGGCTCAAGCTCCACCATAACTTATAGCCTGGAAATCACAAAACATTGGCAGCCAGTTCAAGATAGTTTCTGGCTTTCTACTGCATTCTAATAGCAGAAAATCTCATTATAGGGATGAAGCACTGAAATGCATTATGCATAATATCTGCCATGGCTGTAATGAAACTTGCCCATGTAAGTTCTGAAGGCTTCAAATAATTTATTGAAAGAGAAATTTCAAAGGACACCTGAGCAATACCTTTACTGAAGATCTTTAGATGCTATGATGCTGTGTGCCATGCACTTATCTCCAACATGGCTGGACCCACAACACAGGAAGTGAGCCCTGTACATTCTCACTAGTCTCGGGCCGATGATCCGGTGCACCCTATTGATCCTTTATAAATGCCCCTTGCTCTGATTGTTTCCTGTACTATTGCCTCTCTGCTAACTGGACTCCTGCACCATATGAATCCCTGGAAATCCCCTCTCACCCTGTCCTCAGGTCTTTTATGAGTCTCTGAGTGTTGCCTCTTAATTGTTACGTCTGTGCTTTCCTCGCCCTCTGGTGGCCAGTACAGGTGGCTGCTATGGACCATCACCCGTTCCAGATTTTAGCTGAGTCCGGTCCGGATCTTCCAGGCTGCCAGGTTTGCTTGCTTGGATTGAGCCTGCACAGCCACCATAGCTTCCTGGTGATCAGTGTTGCCAGGTGGGCGGTTTTACCGCCCAATTGGGCGGTTTTCCGCGCCCCGCCGCGGGAAATTTTTGCCCGCGGCGGGTTGCGGTTTTTTGGGCGGTTTTTTAGGCTTCCGGGCGGCTTTTTGGGCGGCTTTTTGATTTTTTTCGGCCGCGGGGGGCGGGGTTAGTGACGTTTTTGGGCGGGGTTAGTGACGTGGGAGGCGGGGCCGATGACGTGGGAGGCGGGGCCGATGACGTGGGAGGCGGGGCCGATGACGGGGAGGCGGGGCTGATGACGGGGAGGCGGGCCCGATGACGTGGGAGGCGGGGCTGATGACGGGGAGGCGGGCCCGATGACGTGGGAGGCGGGGCCGGTGACGGCGGGGGCGGGGCCGGTGACGCGGGGGTGGGGGTGTCAGGGGCGGGGTTTGTGTTTGGGCGGGTTTTGGGCTGGTTTCTGGCCCGGATTGGGCTGGAAAAAAAATTTCTACCTGGCAACCCTGCTGGTGATTGCTGCAGCTGAATCTTTCCTGTCTGGGCTTATTAGCCATTTTGAAACTCTCTGGCTTTGCCTTTGCATCGCGTCTAAGGCCATGGTATGTTGGGGTGCTGGTGCACTTCTGCTGAGTCCAGTTCTAGTTTGGTTTCCTGCCTTGATTCTTGTCTGTTCTAGTTAGTCTGTGAATAGTTAGATTAGCTTGTTGTTTGTTTGTTAGTCTTGTCTCTGGGTTATAGTTTTGTGTGTAGTCCTTGTCTGTTTGTATCTTAGTGGCTGCTCTGCAGCTTTTAGTTTTGTGTCTTGTTAGTCAGTATTTTGCTCCCTGTTTTAGTGGCTGTTTTCAGCTTTCAGTCCTGTCCTTTATTTTACCCTTTCCTTGCCCTGCTGTCCCTGTATGTTCCTTTCCCCTCTGACCCTCAATCCCTGTTCAATCTAGTTGGGATCCTGTTCCTGCCCTGTCCTACAAGTCCTGCCGGCCACCTGAAGCCAAGGGCTCAACCTTTGGTGAAAAGTGGCCAGATGCAGGTGAAGCCTAACTGTTCATTAAAGCTCTGCCTTGTCACTGGTGTGGGGTGGTTTTGCCTGCCGCTGCCGCTCCTCGGCAGTGGCCCAAGGGCTCACAACCTAGTTTCCTGTTTTGAAAACGTGACATTAATGTTCCACCTCTGCAAATCTCCTGGTAATAAACTTAATCTGCCTGCCCTGACTCTCATCTGATTCCTGGATTTCACCTCTGCCTTCTGATTTGGATTGGGCAGTGGCATAGCCACAGGTGGCCCACCCACTTAGGGCTCAGGCCCACCCAACAGTAGCACATGTTTAGCAGTAGCTGATGGGGATTCCAAGCTCTACCAGCTGAAGACTTCCCCCGGATGGTAATGAAAATGGTGTGCTTCACCTTACTGGCACCTGTGAATGCTCAGTTTTCAGCGCATGCCTGCTACAAACTGCCAAGGTAGAGAGAAGCTTTTTCCCACCAGCTTAGATTTTTTTTTGGGGGGGGGGGGGGAGGGAGAGAACAATTGGTGCCCACCCACTTCTTGCCTAGGCCCACCCAAAATCTGCTGTCTGGCTACGCCCCTCAACTTTTCCGGGTTCAGTTTTACTTTGTTATTAGTGAGCCGATTAGCAAGAGCAGAGAGACAGTCTTGAAGGGGTTGTAGATTAATGGCATGGAGAGAGACTGGAAATAACAATAAAATGTCATCTGCATAAATGAAGAATTTAACATTGAACGATTGAATAAGAGTAGCTAATGGACTGATGAAAAGATTGAAAAGTAGTAGAGATAGAACTGAACCTTGGGGAACTCCACAATTGAAAGAGTAAGAAGATGAAGTCATGGAATTTGAGGAGATTATGAAGAAACGATTAGTTAAAAAAGAGGAGAGCCATTTGTGAACAAAACCAATAATTCCAATGTCAGACAAGTGAGATAAGTAACATATACATAGTAACATAGTAACATAGTAGATGACGGCAGAAAAAGACCTGCACGGTCCATCCAGTCTGCCCAACAAGATAAACTCATATGTGCTACTTCTTGTGTATACCTTACCTTGATTTGTATCTGCCATTTCCAGGACACAGACCGTAGAAGTCTTGCCCAGAACTAGCCCCACCACCCAAACACCAGCCCCACTGGTGTAGTAGAATGATCTACTAGATCAAACGCTACAAAACTATCTAAAAGATACAGTAAATGTGACATTACCCTTATCCAAAATACTGTGAAGGTCATTTAGAAGAGTGGCAACAATGGTCTCAGTATTATGGCTCTGGTGGAAGCCAGACTGACGTAGATGCAAAGCCAGGATCTTTTCGGCATAGTAAATGAGTTGGAGATATATAACTTTTTTTTGGTTATTTTTGATAGAACACAGAGATTAGAGATGGGACAAAAATGTAGGGGATTGGATTTGTCAAGAGACTGTGTTTTTGAGAACTGGGGTAATCCAGGCCTTTTTTCTAGACGGTAGGAACTAAGCCTATGGAAAGTCTATGAGAGACAATGGCTAAGGCTAAAGCCATGAGGCCCTGCTGAGAGGATTTTAGCCAGGAGGATGGTAAAGGTTCAAGGGGACAAGTTGTGAACTGCACAGAAGAAAGAGGGGTGGAAAAAGTAGTAATAGTAGGGAGGGAAAAAGAAGACCAAGAAGCAGATAGAGTTGAAGGTGAAGAAGTGAGAGAGAGCTATGAAGGGTTTAATGGTCAAGGATCTTTGCAATGAAGGAAGGAGTAGAGTAGGCTGGCTCTTTCAAAAACCAAGGGAGATGTATATATGATGATAAGTCTTTCTTTATTTAGGGAACACCAAATGGCTCAACACAGCTGCTGTGTTTCGGTGCTTATGCGTCTGCCTCAGGAGTCTACAAAACATGTAACAAACTAAAATAAACATACAGTATTTATGTATGTAAAGTATATATATATATATATATATATGTAAATACAATTAGACATGAGGGAGGAAGTGACGTCAGCGCTGGTAAATGGCCACCTAGTAATGGAGCTCCGCTGGAGACCGAGAAAGCGAGCTTAAATCCCCGAAGAAAACTGCTGAATTTGCTTGTTTGGCGGAGAATCGCAACGCTGGCGACGATGGCGGCACGAAAAAAGCTTTCAAAGTTTAAATACACTTCGGAGAAGCCGGAATAGGGCAGAGCGGCTCCCAAAAAGCTGTGACACGCGGAGCGAAAATGGCGCCGGCGGATTCTGAATTGGAAATAGACCCCGATACTGCAGAGGCGGGCAAGATGTTGGTGAATACTAGAGACATCTCCAGATGGTTTAAGGAGATGAAATCGGAGCTTATCACGACCAGGAAAAGCATCCAGTCGGCGGTTGCGGAATTACACGCGGAGGTGAAGGAGATGGGAGGGCGAGTGGCAGAGACGGAAGAGAAGGTAGAGGCGATGGCGGAGGAGGTCGGAAGTATACAATCAGAATTAGCGACGGAACAGAAATTGCGGGCAGACTTGGAGAGGACAATTGAAGACTTAGAAAATAGATCCAGGAGGAACAACCTGCGGATCAAGGGAGTACCAGAGGAGGAGCAATTTAAAGATGCACTGGCTGTGGTGCAAGATCTGAGTGCATTTATATTGCAAAATGGTAGAGAAGCAGCTGAAGACCGAGGAGATGTAAATATAAAGATTGACAGGGCGCATAGGAGCCTTGGCCCACAGAGAGGAAACCTGCCCAGAGACATTATAGTATGCTACCATGACTTTTCAGTGAAGGACCAGATATGGAAGAAAGCAAGAGCTCTGGGGGAGATACACTGGAAAAGTTGTAAGCCCCAGGTCTTTCAAGATCTAGCTAAGCTGACACTCCAAAAACGAAGGGACTTTAAAGAAGTCACCTCCTATCTACAGAAGGAGGGCTTGCGATATAGATGGCTCTACCCCTCAGGTCTCCAGGTTTCAGTAGGAGATAAATTGCGCAGACTACAAAAGCCGGAGGGCTCATGGAAAATTCTAGCTGAGATGGGATGCACTAATCTGCCTGCTGACCCAAGAGCATCGCCAAGGCCCCGACAGGGGGCACAATTAGACATGAGGATCTCTGTAACCAACACCTGATAAACAAGGACGGATTCCCTATGAAGAAAGCTATATCCAATGAAATAGAGAAGGGATGTAGGTCAACCAAAATAAGCAGGACTCCATTGGTAGATAAGTAAAAAAGTCTTTATTGCCAAGGAACAGATACAATGGACTCGACATGGTCCCATGTTTTGGCTGCAATATGCCTGCTTCAAGAGTCTGAGTATCTGTCTCAAGAAAAATCACTGCTTCAATAGTCGGTTCGTGTTACCACAAATAACGCCAAGATACTGCTGCAAAAATGTGGTAAGACGTTGAGACAGTAAAACAGATACTCAGACTCCTGAAGCAGGCAAATTGTTGCTGAAACACGAGGCCATGTTGAGTCCATTGTATCTGTCCATTGGCAATAAAGACTTTTTACTTACCTACCTCTGGAGTCCTACAAGGATCTTTGGAGACTGGAACAGTTATGGGAAGAATTTTAAGATGAGAATCAATTTTTGAGAGAAATCTGGTTGAGTAATATCAAATGGGACAGTTGCTGAGGATTGAGTAGTGCCACGTTTAATAAACCGGAAAAGTTATGGGCTCGGGGAGGAAGCAAATTGTTTAGCAGGATATTCTTAGCCAATTTAACGTGGGTATTAAAAAACCAAAGTTTGAATCTAAAGTGCTATTAAAGCAAGATTTGTACCAGAGACACTCGAAAAATGTAGTCAGTGATTTTTGGAGCTGACGACCTGGGCGATACCATGGAGCTGAGCGATGGATAGGGTAGAAAAGGTGACGGACTGGGGCAAAACCATCTAAACCCTTTTGGATTGCATCGTTCCAAGCCTGGGCTTGAGAACCTTGCTATTTTTTCTTGATGAAAAATAGCGAGCAAGCCCTAGAAAGCAATCAGCCACAGATAAATCTCACTTTTTAGCTCCTAAATGTCATCCAGTTACCTTCATTTATTTTTTTCTTCATTTGACGTATCGATTTCCCCTTTTCTTATCATCTGTGTTTTATTGGCTTTCTCTTCCCCATTTAACCTTCTGCAGTTGTCCTATGTGGTCATGCAAAGATCTCCACAATGTCCATGCAGGAGAGAGGCAGTGAAGAGCAGAGGAGGGGCTTTCTGGTTGCCTTTTTCTTTTTTAATAACTTGTAACTTTGTTAAAGTGTCTATGTCTTGTCACGTTTACTCTATGGGCAAACACTGAGCAGTCCTTTCTGTTGGCAGGAAATATGTGTATAGCAAAGTTCTGAGTAATGGAAAAGGCAGTTCATGCTGTAGAGAGAATGTGTAGTGTTCTGTTTTATAGAAGCATATGAAATTAGGGATTTGGAAAACGTCTTATATTTTTAAAATAATATATACAAACAAGCTACTAGATACACTGATTTAACATGGTCTCCAGAAAGGAAGCAAATATAGCCAGTAAGACTTGTGCTGGCTAAATCCCTGGTTATCCCTAACCTTTGGCTGTGTTTTCTTTGGGCATCTCTTCCTTCTTTCCTTGTCTATCATTGTCACTGCATTTCTATCTCTCCTAGAAAAAAAACAAAAAAAACCCAACCTCTTGGCTCTGAAAATAGTGTGATCTGACTGTTTCATTCTGCTGTGCAAATAGTGTGCTCTGACTGTTGTGATTTGATTGTTGTTTCTAACTGGTTTATTGATATCTGTAAATCTGAAAAGGAGATTTCAGATTTCTAACTACTAGCAAGTATTAGAATTTTTTTCCTTTCCTGCAGATAGGTTTTAAAACAAACACATTCCACAGGTTTTAAACTTTAAGCCCCCCCTCAACCCACCCACCCACCCCGACACTTCCTAAATAAATTTCCTAACTATTCTACTTATTGCAAATGAACTCCACCCAAATTACAACTGCCTCTGGTGGCCTATGTATGGCTGAGGAGTAAAGTTAATCTTGCACAGTATTAACCCCATCATAGCATACCTGTTCATTCCCATTCCAACAAACAGGATGACTTTTATTCTCTGTAATACTTGTGGTGTTTCAGTTTCAAGGCCAATTATCTGGAGACTTAAGGCTAGTCCTGTCTGTCATCAGCTTGCTAGTTTAAAACAGGAGCTCAGTAAGGTAAAACAGGAATTAGATGCACTTAAAGCAGCTTCTAAGACTACACAAAACCATGCAGCACAGAATCAAGCCAAATTCACACCACTGCCTCCAAGGATAAAACCACCTAGGAATAGATGGTTCACAGTAGGCTCAGGCAGACTTCGCTATGTGACACAGAGGCATCCGCACTCACAAGTGTTGCCCCTACAGAATTCTTTTGCTCCATTACAGCATGGTGATGATCCTGAAAATAGAACTGAGGCAGAAGAGAAAGAAATGAAATTGGAACAAAAGGATATGAAGGTACCCAAAGAGAAAAGACAACCCCAAATCACAAATGCTGAAACACATACCAGGAAATGTAGATGGAAAGCGATGGCCACAAATGCTCGCAGTCTAAGCAATAAAGTTCATGACCTTCAAGCCCTGATGTTGGAGGCAGACTTAGACATTGCTGCAATCACGGAGACGTGGCTAAATGGTTCCCATGAATGGGATGCAAACATACCAGGCTATAATCTATTTAGGAAGGATAGAGAGGGTCGTAAAGGTGGCGGAGTAGATCTGTATGTGAGGAATGATATCACGGCAACCGAAATGACAGGGACCTGGGGAAAGGAAGAAGCGATATGGATCACCTTAAAAAGAGATGACAGAACCTCAGTCCACGTGGGTGTTGTCTACAGACCCCCGACACAGCTGGAGGAACTAGATAGGGATCTGATCGCGGATATTCAAAAGTTAGGAAAGAAGAGGGAGGTGCTGTTGCTGGGAGATTTCAATCTGCCAGATGTAGCTTGGAAAGTTCCGTCTGTGGAATCGGAAAGAAGTAGAGAGATCGTGGATGCTTTTCAAAGTGCTCTGCTCAGACAAATGGTGACAGAACCCACAAGGGAGGGAGCGACACTGGATCTGGTGCTCACAAATGCAGTTAGCGTGTCAAACGTCCGAGTGGGTGCCCACCTGGGTGGCAGTGACCATCAAACGGTTTGGTTTGATATTACAGCTAAAGTGGAGAGCGGCCACTCAAAACTCAAAGTTCTGGATTTCAAGCGTGCTGACTTTAGTAAAATGGGGGAATACCTGAGGATGGAAATGATGGGCTGGTAGCATGGAATGTTGCTAATAATTGGGTTTCTGCCAGGTACTTGTGACCTGGCTTGGCCACTGTTTGGAAACGGGATACTGGGCTAGATGGACTATTGGTCTGACCCAGTATGTTCATATGTATGTTATGTTCTAGGAAGGGTAAATTGCACAACGCGTAGTTAAACTCTGGAATTCGCTGCTGGAAAAAGTGGTTAAAAATATGAGTGAAGTGTCTGTTTACTCTTTCCAAAAGTAGTAGCACTAATGTGATGAAGCTACAAAATAGTACATTTAAAACAAATCTGAGAAAATATTTCTTCACTCAACGTGTAATTAAACTCTGGAACTTGTTGCCAGAGAATGTAGTAAAAGCAGTTAGCAGGGTTTAAAAAAGGTGTGGATGGCTTCCTAAAGGAAAAGTCCATAGACCATTATTAAAATGGACTTGGGAAAAAATCTACTGCTTATTTCTAGACTAAGCAGCATAAAATGTATTGTACTCTTTTTGGGATCTTGCCAGGTACTTGTGACCTGGATTGGCCCCTGTTAGAAACAGGATGCTGGGCTTGATGGACCTTCAGTCTGTCCCAGTATGGCTGGCTCAGTGTCTCAAGTGCATTGCTCTGCACAGCTGTGCAGGAGACTTCAGTTTGATTTCCCCAGAGATGGGTAGTTACAGTACTTAAGTATAATTGGCAGTAGTTTTACTTGTAACGAGTTACATTTAAGCTGTACTTTTGTACTTAGCAACAAAGTACAAATTTGGAAAGTAGTTTAAAAAAAAAGTATGTTCCATCTCTCTACAGGATTTCCAAGTGATGTCAGACGCAGTTTGCAGCTGATTGGGCTGGAACTTCTGGGCTTGCACTAATAAAGCACCATGGTAGACATGCAGGACCCAGCTGTCTGCAGTACCGCTGCCTCCTCTGAGGTACACTTCCGGGTCTGGCAGGAAGCACTAGCAGCACAGCAGAGCTGGGTCCCGCCTGTCTCCCATGGTAGTTTTAGTGTGGCCCCAGCAGAGGTGCACAGGAGGGAGCGAGTGCTGCAGTGGATAGGAGGGGAGAAAGAGAGAAATTAGTTAAGACTGGATGGGTAGGAAGGGAGGGAGAGAGTGACAGAGAGAGATGGGGCAATACTGGATAACAGGGGGGGGGGGGGAGGCTATGTGCTGGGGGAGAGAGAAATTGGGCAAAATTGGATAGGGGGGAGGGAAAGAGAAATGAGGCAAGACTGGATGGGGAGCAAGGAGGGAGAGAGAGAAAGTGACAGAGAGATGGGCCAATACTGGATAATGGTGGGGGGGGGGGGGGGAGGAGAGACAGAGCCTATGGGCTGGGGAGAGTGAGAGAAACTGGGCAAGACTGGATAGGTGGGGGCATAGGTGTCAACTTTTCAAAATGATTGGGGATGCTGTACCCAATAGAAATTACCCCTCCCTGGACACACAGGGTTTGCTCAATATTGGAGGTGCTCAAGACCCCACAGAGCTGGAACAATCAGTGAAAAAGACAGAAGAGAAAATAATGATACATGGACAGGAAAGAGAGTTAAAAGGAGACAGGAAAGCAGTAACCAGAGATTGGGACCAACACAATTTAAAAAACGAAATGGCCAGACAGCAAAGGTAGAAAAAAGAATTTTATTTTTAATTTAGGATAAAGTAATGCGGTGGCCGGGTTAGTCCACTTTAAAAGTTAATAAATATAAATAAAATAAAAATAAAAAAATAAGGTGACACCTTTATATTGGACTATATATATGTATATATATATATATTTTTTAACTATCTTTTGGAGACCAAAACCTGCTTCTTCAGGTCGGGACATATACTGCTGTAATAGTATGCTTGCCCTAATTTAAGGAAGGAGATTTTTGCCTCCAAAAACTAGTCAAAAAATGTAGTAAGTTAGTCCAATAAAAATGTATTACTTTATTTTCTGTTTTATTCATTATTAATGTAGCAATTGGAATATGTCCGTTTTTGAAATTTACATCTGCTCTCTTTATATGTTGCACGGTACAAAGGAACGTGCCACTGTTTCTGTTTTTTAGTTCTGCACTGTATGCAGAGTATGGCTTCTCGGAGGTTCAGTTTAATTTTTGTCTGCATATTTCTATCTTTAGTTTGAGGTTACTTATTTTATAATTCGTAAGGGGCTACCTCTGTTCATGTGTGAAAAAGGCCGGATATTCTGTTAGCATCAAGTGTCTGTGTAGGACTGATCTGTACCAATCCAGTTTGTTTTGTTTCCAATAGGTGTATTAGGGGTCCTTTTAGTAAGGTGTGCTGAAAAATGGCTTGCAGGAGTGTAGGCACAGGTTTTGGGCACATGCCGAGCCATTTTTCAGCACACCTGTAAAAAAAAAAGGCCTTTTTTCATTTTTGCTGAAAATGGACATGTGGCAAAATCAAAATTGCCGCACATCCATTTTGGGTCTGCGACCTTACTACATAAGTACATAAGTAATGTCACACTGGGAAAAGACCAAGGGTCCATCGAGCCCAGCATCCTGTCCACGACAGCAGCCAATCCAGGCCAAGGGCACCTGGCGAGCTTCCCAAACGTACAAACATTCTATACAATCAAGCCATTGTGACATCACTAATGAGGTTGGCTCTTATTGGTGGAATGAGCCACTATGACATCACAATAGGTTAAATCACTGCTCTATGTAATAAAAGTGAGCCAAGTAGAGGACATAAGTACATAAGTAATGCCACACTGGGAAAAGACCAAGGGTCCATCGAGCCCAGCATCCTGTCCACGACAGCGGCCAATCCAGGCCAAGGGCACCTGGCGAGCTTCCCAAACGTACAAACATTCTATACAATCAAGCCATTGTGACATCACTAATGAGGTTGGCTCTTATTGGTGGAATGAGCCACTATGACATCACAATAGGTTAAATCACTGCTCTATGTAATAAAAGTGAGCCAAGTAGAGGACATAAGTACATAAGTAATGCCACACTGGGAAAAGACCAAGGGTCCATCGAGCCCAGCATCCTGTCCACGACAGCGGCCAATCCAGGCCAAAGGCACCTGGCAAGCTTCCCAAACGTACTAACATTCTATACATGTTATTCCTGAAATTGTGGATTTTTCCCAAGTCCATTTAGTAGTGGTTTATGGACTTGTCCTTTAGGAAACTGTGTAACCCCTTTTTAAACTCTGCCAAGCTAACCACCTTCACCACGTTCTCCGGCAACGAATTCCAGAGTTGGGTGAAGAAAATTTTTCTCCTATTTGTTTTAAATGTACTACACTGTAGTTTCATCGCATGCCCCCTAGTCCTAGTATTTTTGGAAGGTGTAAACAGACACTTCACATCCACCTGTTCCACTCCACTCATTATTTTATATACCTCTATCATGTCCAGTGATGTTCCTAGGGGGGGCGGTGGGTGCGGTCCGCCCCGGGTGCATGCCACTGGGGGGGGGGGGGGGGGGGGGTGCCGCGCGCCTGTCCTCCGTTGTTCCATGCTTCTTCTCTGCCCCGGAACAGGTTACTTCCTGTTCCAGGGCAGAGAAGAAGCATGGCACAACGGAGGACAGGCGCGCACAGCACACCCCCCCCCCCCCCCGGCGGGGTGCACCTGGCGGGGGGGGGGGGGTTCCTTCGTGGGGGTATCCTTTCACCGGGTGGGGGGGTCCACGCTGCATCGGGGGCGGCGCTGCACCCAGGGGGCGGGGCGCATCGGCGATCCGCCCCGAGTGCCAGCCCCCCTAGGAACGCCACTAATCATGTCTCCCCTCAGTCGTCTCTTCTCCAAGCTGAATAGCCCTAGCCTCCTTAGTCTTTCCTCATGGGGAAGTCGTCCCATCCCCGCTATCATTTTAGTCGCCCTTCGCTGCACCTTTTCCAATTCTACTATATCTTTCTTGAGATGCGGCGACCAGAATTGAACACAATACTCAAGGTGTGGTTGTACCATGGAGCGATACAACGGCATTATAACATCCTCACACCTGTTTTCCATACCTTTCCTAATAATACCCAACATTCTTTTCACTTTCCTAGCCGCAGCAGCACACTGAGCACAAGGTTTCAGTGTATTATCGACGACGACACCCAGATCCCTTTCTTGGTCCGTAACTCCTAACGTGGAACCTTGCATGACGTAGCTATAATTCAGGTTCTTTTTTCCCACATGCATCACCTTGCACTTGCTCACATTAAACATCATCTGCCATTTAGCTGCCCAGCCTCCCAGTCTCGTAAGGTCCTTCTGTAATTTTTCACAATCCTGTCGTGAGTTAACGACTTTGAATAACGTTGTGTCATCAGCAAATTTAATTACCTCGCTAGTTACTCCCATCTCTAAATCATTTATAAATATATTAAAGAGCAGCGGTCCTAGCGCTGACCCCTGAGGAACCCCACTAACTACCCTTCTCCATTGTGAATACTGCCCATTTAACCCCACTCTCTGTTTCCTATCCTTCAACCAGCCATTGACCTAGCGGTAAAGACTCTTGTGGTAACCGGCGGTAATGACCTACTGCCTCAAATGCCACTTGGCGCGCGTCCGAAAATAAAAAAGATTTTTTGGACCCATGTATCGGACGCGCGCCAAAAATAAAATTACTGCAAGAGCCACATGGTAGCCGGGCGGTAACTCCTTTTTGGCCCACGTAGACACTTACGTGGCTTAGTAAATAGGCCCTTTAATGTTTTTCTGACCACTGCAATGTTCATGGTGTTTTTTTTATTTTTTAGGAAGGACCTTCTGTGACTCCCTAAAAAATTTGCTTGTAAACATACTAGATTCAGTGGCCTAACTTGTTAGGAATACTTTTTAGTTTGCAGTAAAAAAGTAGTTTTAAGAGCTGTACTTAATTTTATTTGAGTATTTTTTTGCAGATAAGACTTTGTATTTTTACTTCACTACTTCTGAAGCCAGTACTTGTACTTTTAAAAAGGAACAAACCCATCTCTGCAAATTCTGCTTTTTGATCCAGTTGGAGCTGGGATTGCTGCAGTGTTCACACATGCTGGAGAAAGGAATGACATTCATCACACAACAGCAATATATAGTTACTGAACTTGAGGTCCACGTTAGCCTGGCTCCACAGTTTGCAGCTCTTGCCAAGGACTGTTGCTGAGTTGGGAAAAGATATCAAATGAGGGAAAAGCCGTGGACAGTTGCAAACAAAGACTCATGGTACTGTTGTCCAATAGAGGCTCATTTTGATTGTGTTGGAAGATCAAAAATAGCTGGAGGAAACTGCCAAGCCAAAAAAATACACCCTACTAGTTACCTTAAGTAAACATGGTGTTATATAAAGAACCATGAACAGCTGCCCAGTGGCGTACCAAGGGGGGGGGGGGCAGTGAGGGCGGTCCACCCTGGGTGCACGCCGCTGGGGGGGTGCCGCGCGCCAGTCGGCTCCGCTCGTTCCGTGCTCCCTCTGCCCCGGAACAGGTTACTTCCTGTTTCGGGGCAGAGGGAGCATGGAACGAGCGAAGCCGAGAGGCGCGCGGCACCCCCCCAGCAGGTAAAAATGTACCCGGGGGGGGTGTCCTTTCGCTGGGGGGGGGGAGGTGTCCTTTCACCGGGGGTGGGGGGGTCGCGCTGCACCCGGGGGAGGGGCGCATCAGCGATCCGCCCCGGGTGCCAGCCACCCTAGGAACGCCACTGCAGCTGCCGACTGGTGATGCTAAGTAAGACTTGTACTGCCCTTTGTGGTGAAGGCTTATTGCTTGTGTTAGTGAATAATAAATGGACCAAGTAAAGCCGGCCAAGTGCTCGTCGGAGCTGGCCTTCTATTTTCCATTATTGAGCGAAGCCGGTCATCAAGTAGCTACGCCCCCGTCCCGCCTTCAGTACCTTGCCGACACGCCCCCTTTAACTTTGGATGGCCCTGCGACGGAAAGCAGTTGAAGCCGGGCAAAATCGGCTTTCGATTATACCAATTTGGCCGGGTTTAGGAGATGGCCGGCCATCTCCCGATTTGTGTCGGAAGATGGCCAGCCTTCTCCTTCGAAAATAAGCAGGATGGTCTTTATCTGCCTTCGTTTTTCTCTGGTTTAATTTTTGTGCTCTAGGATAGAATAAAAATATATTTTATGAACAAATAATAATTGGGGGAAAGGGAATCCTACAGCACAGTTCTCCGTTGACTTTCCAAGGCAGTAGTTTGGAAACTATGGGGCTCTTTCACTAAGACATGTAGGCGCCTACGCATGTTCCAATGCATGTCAAATTAGAACTACCTCCTGGCTACTGCGTGCCCCGGGCAGTAATTCTAATTTTGATGTGCGTCCAAAATGCGCGGCAAAAAATAATTTCTATTTTCTACTGCATGACGCTAACCGGGTGGTAATCGGCAGTGTACGTGCACTGACAATTACCGCGTAGTTAACGCAGGAGACCTTACCGCTAAGTCAACAGGTGGCGGTAAGGTCTCAGGCCCAAAATGGACGACGCGTGCTGATTTTTATTTCGCCGCAAGTCCATTTGAAGCAAAAAAGGCCTTTTTTGCAGGCGCGCTGAAAAATGGACCTGTGTGCATACAATACACGCACCTACACCAGCGCAGGCCATTTTTCGGTAAAATGGCCCCTATGTTTAAAAGGCAGAAAGCGTAATTTTTTTGGCCATCTTGAAATGCATTTCAAAATGAATTGGAATCTGGTTTACCAGGAAAACATTGTCGGCTCTCCTAACCTCATCTTAGTGCCTGCAGCTTCCAACACAGCCAGAGATGTTCCTGTTTCTTTCTGTAGAATATTCCATGGCGATCGAGTGGCATCAACACCTTCAGACCCTGCAATTTGCCATGTTTGCCCAGGCTGAATGCCAACTCTACCTACTGGGGATGATTTTCAAACCGAGTGATGTTTGGGTGGCGAGGCCTGGCCTCCCTTCCATCCTGCAGACAGACAGACAAGCGGACCCCTGACATTATGCATCTTCTCTTTTTTGAGAAACGCATCCAAACGAACCCTTTTGAGGGACCTCTTTTTGTCATGAGGCCCGAAAAAGACGGGCTGTGTTCCATCCACTTTGAACTCTCTCCTTTGGAAGTACTGATTGAGGCTTGCTGGTCCAAGTTTTCTCTGCTTGGATAGAAGCCAGATGCCTAGATTTCTGTTTTGGCTTGTTTTCTGCAGTTTGTTTGCCGTTGGCTTCCTCCCCAGTCCTCTAAAGCAGAATCTGTTTGAAGGGTGTCCTTTTTTTGTTTTGAGAGAGGTGGAAAGCTTTCTCTTCAAGTTTGGTTGTGATTTGAAAATGAATTTGTGTCAATGATTAATAAATCACCAGCTGCTATTGCTGCCCCCTCTGTACATTGATGTGATATATGTACAGTGAGATACGTAACTGGGAAGAGTCAGCAATAAAAATGGAGGAAAAAAACAAGCAAAAAAATCTTCACAGTAATAACTTTATTCTTGTAACGATGAAGAAAACTGATCAATGAGCTCCGTAATCTCTTCTTGATAATGAGTTGGTCCAAATAGCAGTGATTTCTGGGAATGTGGCCAAGCCTTCTGGTCCTGCTGAGAAGAGTTCATTAAACCAATAACTGAAATGGCACCGGTGTGTTATCCGCTGGTTGGCAATTCATATTCTGCTCTACACGTTGATGGCCTAGAGCTCAAACCTGCTGAACCGCTAATTAGCGAGATGAACTTCACAATCGTAATGGAGAAATTCTGATATGTATGAGATTTATATCACTGAAGGTTGTGGGGGTCTGTAATGCACTGAAGAGAGTAATTGTCTTACTATGCAGAGGTCAAGATAGAAATTGAGAGGTAGACGAGAGGCTTGTAGTTTTCAAACATTTCTGATCATCTCAAATACTGTGCTCGAGTGAAGGACTAGCCTAGTGGTTAGTGCAGTGAGCTTTGATCTTGTTGACCTGGGTTCAATTCCCACTGCAGCTCCTTGTGTGAGTTGAGATGTTAGAGAATGTTCTACCCCGTTGCGTGGAGACAGGGAATTGGGTTGTGCCCTTGAACTACAAATCCCTGTAATCCTTTAGTTCCCTGTGATAGGCTCGTTCAAAGCACATGTCCAGTTCCCTGTGTCTTTTGGGACTCTTTCTATTGGTTTGACTTATTCAGTCTGCGTGTGTGTCCCGCTCCCTTTTCTGTCTCCATTGGGTCTGTAAGAGTTAGTCTTCAGCATATCTCCTCTGTGAACTGAAACTGCCTATGCTGTATTTTGCTGTATGACCCTCTTCAAGCCAGTGGTGTAGCTAGTGGGGCCTGGCCCTGGACCCCCTGCCAACGACCCTCTCGATTCCCCCTCCCTCCGCCAACCCTCCTTGCTGCCGCAGTGGGCTACCTTTGCTGGCGGGGAACCCCAACCCCTGCCAGCCGAGGTCTTCTTCTTCCGGCGCAAGGCTTCGTTCTGTTTCTGTGAGTCTGACATCCTGCACGTTGCAGGACATCAGACTCATAGAAACAGAACGAAGCCTTGCACCAGAAGAAGAGGACCTCGGCTGGCGGGGGTTGGGGTCCCCCCTCCAGCAAAGGTAGCCGACGGTGATGGTGGCGGCGGGAGGTGGTGTCAAAGTTGGTGGCGGGGGTGGGGTCGGCGGTGCCGGGGGGGGGGGGGCTAAAATGTGCCCCCTCACCTCGGGCTCTGGACCCCTCTCCTGCCGAAGTCTGGCTATGCCCCTGCTTCAAGCTGCTGTGACGCTATCAAGATTTTACCAGTGTAAAAGTATAAACAAAATCATTACTCAAGTGTGTTGTTGAATTACTCCCAGCTTCTCTCTTGATTGAGAGAGAGAGAGCTTGTGGAGAACAGACTCCCAGTTTGCAAGGTAAAACTCTTGTCCAACACATCTGAACTGTAAGTTATTTTATTTTGTTTGTGTCACGTTTACAAAGCTGGAAACTGGGTTTGTGAGCCCTTGGACCACTGACGAGGAGCGGTAGTGGCAGGCAAAACCACCCCACACTAGAGACAGGGCAGATCTCTGACAGTAGAATAAACCAGGGTACAAGCTGGGTCAAGGCAGGCAGCAGACAGTAGCATAAACCAGGATACACGCAGGATTCAGGGCAGGCAGCAAATCGGTAGCATAAACCAGGAAACAAGCAGAGTTCAGGGCAGGCAGCAAATCAGTAACATAAACCAGGGAACAAGCAGAGTCTGGGCAGACAGCAGAATCAGGCAAGAAACCAGGACAAGAAACCAAACAAGGCAGGAGTGCAACAAGCACCAACATACCAGGGCCTTAGACACAATGCAAAGGCAGAGCAGTAAGGTTTCAGAATGGCTAATAAGCCCAGCAGCACCTGGAGCTCAGCTGCAACCATCACCAGGAAACTGCAGGTGCTGTGTAGGTTCAATCCAAGCAAGCAAGTCTGGCAGCCCGGAAGATCCGGACCGAACTGGGCTGAAATCTGGAACGGGTGACGGTCCACAGCAGCCACCGGTTCTGGCCACCAGAGGGCGAGGTGAGCACAGACGTAACAGTTTGATTACTGCATTAAAGAAGATTTTGGTTCAAGAGTTCTGAGTCTGTTCTATACTCTGGTTTAAGCTGCCAGTCACACCCAGTGAGAGGGCAGAACAGAGGAAATGCTGGATGAGGGGGAAGAGATGATATGCTGGGCAGAGGAGGGGAAACCCAGAGAGGGACGTCGTAGGGGAGAGAAGGCAGATCATGGGATGAGGAACTGGAGGGATGGAGTGAAGTACATAAGTACATAAGTAGTGCCATACTGGGAAAGACCAAAGGTCCATCTAGCCCAGCATCCTGTCACCGACAGTGGCCAATCCAGGTCAAGGGCACCTGGCACGCTCCCCAAACGTAAAAACATTCCAGACAAGTTATACCTAAAAATGCGGAATTTTTCCAAGTCCATTTAATAGCGGTCTATGGACTTGTCCTTTAGGAATCTATCTAACCCCTTTTTAAACTCCATCAAGCTAACCGCCCGTACCACGTTCTCCGGCAACGAATTCCAGAGTCTAATTACACGTTGGGTGAAGAAAAATTTTCTCCGATTCGTTTTAAATTTACCACACTGTAGCTTCAACTCATGCCCTCTAGTCCTAGTATTTTTGGATAGCGTGAACAGTCGCTTCACATCCACCCGATCCATTCCACTCATTATTTTATACACTTCTATCATATCTCCCCTCAGCCGTCTCTTCTCCAAGCTGAAAAGCCCTAGCCTTCTCAGCCTCTCTTCATAGGAAAGTCGTCCCATCCCCACTATCATTTTCGTCGCCCTTCGCTGTACCTTTTCCAATTCTACTATATCTTTTTTGAGATACAGAGACCAGTACTGAACACAATACTCCAGGTGCGGTCGCACCATGGAGCGATACAACGGCATTATAACATCCGCACACCTGGACTCCATACCCTTCCTAATAACACCCAACATTCTATTCGCTTTCCTAGCCGCAGCAGCACACTGAGCAGAAGGTTTCAGCGTATCATCGACGACGACACCCAGATCCCTTTCTTGATCCGTAACTCCTAACGCGGAACCTTGCAAGACGTAGCTATAATTCGGGTTCCTCTTACCCACATGCATCACTTTGCACTTGTCAACATTGAACTTCATCTGCCACTTGCACGCCCATTCTCCCAGTCTCGCAAGGTCCTCCTGTAATCGTTCACATTCCTCCTGCGACTTGACGACCCTGAATAATTTTGTGTCATCGGCGAATTTAATTACCTCACTAGTTATTAGGTAGATGCATTAAAAAGAAGAAGACTGAATATTGGATAGTCAGAAAACTGAAAGGAAAAGATCGAAATCAGAGGTGGATGCAGGATGAGAAGATATGAAAGGAGAGAACAAGTAGCAGAAGGACTGGAGACACTGAGAAAAGAGTTAAGAAAAGACAGATGAAAACAGAAACTGGAGACTGACAAGTAGCCAAACAACAAAGGTAGTGTAACCCTGGCCTCACCACAAAGTTTTGGGCACCAGTTAGCTGTTCGGATCAGCACCCAAAACCAGGGTCACAATAAAAGTTTGAGATTTCTTCCTCAGCTGGGCGCAGGCCGAGGCCGGACTCACTCCGGTAGGCTGTGGGGTTTTAAGTCACACCTTTATTTTTTCTTTGTTAGTCTGGGAGTAAATAAACTTCACTCTCGCACAAAGAAATGCTCCAGTCCAGGGCTTATAAACCAGCTGAAACTT
Organism: Microcaecilia unicolor; assembly: GCF_901765095.1. Classification (NCBI taxonomy): domain Eukaryota; kingdom Metazoa; phylum Chordata; class Amphibia; order Gymnophiona; family Siphonopidae; genus Microcaecilia; species Microcaecilia unicolor. The sequence goes on along the minus strand of NC_044036.1, from coordinate 13,049,781 downwards.
TACTTGAAATGTCGCAACAGGCAGTTGATCTAACCCTTCATAACTCTGGAAGCCAACAGTTCTTTCAGATTTATATCCAACCTGTTAGCTTGCTGAAAACATAGTAAGTGACGTGGAGAGGCATTTTCGAAAGAAAAGTCTAAGTTGGAATTTGGACGTCTTTGTAAAACGTCCAAATTCGGAGGCGGGGAGAAGGTCATTTTCTAAAAAAAATGGACGTCCATCTTTGGTTTCGAAAAAATACCATGGACGTCCTTGGATTTGGACGTCTTTGATTTTCGGCGATTTTCGAAACCAAAGATGTGCAAGTCTAAAATGTCCAAATGCAAGCCATTTGGACGTGGGAGGAGCCAGCATTTGTAGTAAATTGGTCCCTGTGACATGCCAGGACAGCAATCGAGCTTCCTCCCCCCCCCCCCCCACCTGGGCCACCACTGCACCGCACTTCCTCCACTCAGGCCGCCCCCCCCCCACTTAGGCTGCCACCCCCACCCCCTTACCTCCTGTGTCTGCTCCTTCCTCAGTCTGTTGTCTCCTGCTCCTGTGTGCCGGAACCTGGGTTATCACATTAACGCAATCATCCGGGTCCTGGCACAGCAAAATCCGGTGATCAGGGGTGTCAAATGCTGCAGAAATATCAAGAAAAACCAGGGAATAGCTTCTGATCCAACCCTTCATATACCTCATCCAGCGTAACCTCTACCAATCCTTCGGTATTACGGGCCTTGTGAAATCCATAATGAAATAATTTTCCTAAGGACTCAAACTTCCTGTTCCTTACCAAGCTTTTTGAAGGAAATGTTTCTGTCTTGATTCGAGTTTTGTCGCTACTGTATATTACTCAGTATTGATATTGTGGTGTAAAAATCAATTTAGGGTCCCTTTTTATTTATTTAACACATTTATTTATATCCCACATTTTCCCACTTAGTTGCAGGCTCAATGTGGCTTACACAATACCGGAGAGGCAGGCTCCGGTTCGATAAAATACAAATACACAATATATTAATCAACATGGAAGAAACATAGGCATAGATCAACCAAGAAATAGAGGGAGTGGTGACAGAAGGTACAGTACGGTCCATCGTTTTTCTGTGTCGCAGGATGTAGAAAGTTAATTTGGGTCAGGGGGCTAGGCCTTCTTAAACAAGCTATGAATAGATCTCAAGGATTTGGGCAGAGCGTTCCACAGTTGTGTACTTATCAGTGCAATTTTTCTAGCAAAAAAGGTGCCGGTACTCAAATGCCAGACCACCCTTCAGGGGTGGGGTGATCACTGAGGGACCCACCCCACAATAGCCAGACCCCCTGCAACCAGTCACAGAATCTATGACAAGGCAGAATTGGTGTCTTGAGCCTGAGCTCTTTCATTAAAACTTGTGGTAATTAAATTTGCTGATGACACAAAGATATTCAAAGTAGTTAACTCGCGACAGGATTTTGAAAAATTACAGAAGGACCTTACGAGACTGGGAGACTGGGCAGCTAAATGGCAGATGACGTTTAATGTGAGCAAGTGCAAGGTGATGCATGTGGGGAAAAAAGAACCCAAATTATAGCTACGTCATGCAAGGTTCCACGTTAGGAGTTACGGACCAAGAAAGGGATCTGGGTGTCGTCGTCGATAATACACTGAAACCTTCTGCTCAGTGAGCTGCTGCGGCTAGGAAAGCGAATAGAATGTTGGGTATTATTAGGAAAGGCATGGAAAACAGGTGTGAGGATGTTATAATGCCGTTGTAGCGCTCCATGGTGCGACCGCACCTTGAGTATTGTGTTCAATTCTGGTCGCCGCATCTCAAGAAAGATATAGTAGAATTGGAAAAGGTGCAGCAAAGGGCGACTAAAATGATAGCGGGGATGGGACGACTTCCCTATGAAGAAAGACTAAGGAGGCTAGGGCTTTTCAGCTTGGAGAAGAGACGGCTGAGGGGAGACATGATAGAGGTATATAAAATAATGAGTGGAGTGGAACAGGTGGATGTGAAGCTTCTGTTCACGCTTTCCAAAAATACTAGGACTAGGGGTCATGCGATGAAACTACAGTGTAGTAAATTTAAAACAAATCGGAGAAAGATTTTCTTCACCCAACGCATAATTACACTCTGGAATTCATTGCCGCAGAACGTGGTGAAGGTGGTTAGCTTAGCAGAGTTTAAAAAGGGGTTGGACGGTTTCCTAAAGAACAAGTCCATAAACCGCTACTAAATGGACTTGGGAAAAATCCACAATTCCAGGAATAACATGCATAGAATGTTTGTACGTTTGGGAAGCTTGCCAGGTGCCCTTGGCCTGGATTGGCCGCTGTCGTGGACAGGATGCTGGGCTCGATGGACCCTTGGTCTTTTCCCAGTGTGGCATTACTTATGTACTTATGTGGTCCATGGGTCAATTTTAGCAGACACTGGAAAAGGTGCCGGTACTCAGTACCCCCAAATACCCCCTCAAAAAATGCCCTGGTACTTATGTAAGAGAAGCTGGATGCATAAGTTGATTTGTATCTAAGACCATTGCAGTCTGGATAATGCAAATTTAAGTAAGTTCGGGATAGGCTGGTACTGTTTCTGGGTGGTAGATTTATGAGGTTTAACATGTATATCCAGGAAATTCACCGTAATTAATTCAGAGAGCAAACCTTGAAGGTAAAACGTTCCTTGGTGGGAAGCCAGTACTAAGGAGTGGGAGGGCTGAGTGGGTAGCGCGTACCAAATTGGCATTAGCACAGCGGTAATTCTGAGTTTGGCGTGTACCAAATCTCGTGGTAGAAAATAATTTTAGTTTCTACCACGGGGGGGGGGGGGGGGGGGGGGAAGAGTGTTCCCGGCGGTAATCAGCAGTTGGCCCGCACTGCATGGTTAGCATGGGGGTAGCTTGTGAGCCCTAACCGCTAAGTCAATGGGTAGCGGTATGAACGCAGGCCGTAAATAAGAGGCGCGCTAGTTTTAATATTGGCACACACCCGTTTCCCGGCCCATTTAAAAAAAGCCCTTTTTCCCAGCCACGGTAAAAAAAAATGTCCCAATGCACGCCCAAAACATGCGCCCACAGTACCGCAGGCCACTCTTTATCGTGGCTTAGTAAAAGGACCCCCTTAATTACTTATGATTCTTTGGAATCTGCTTTGGGCCTATTGAGGGATTCGCTGAAATATAAATGGGCAGAATAGATTAGATTCGATCTTTCCTGGGCATTTTTCACAGTACAGGAGAAAGCTGGGTCTCTTTTTCTAGCATTGCACTGTGGATTGAGTCCAGCTATCTTGATGTATCCTTTTCAGTTTTTGTTTAAGCTTGGCCGTAGGTGAGGATCTTGTGTAGGGTCACAACCTGGATGGGCTTTCCATAGGTGCACCATTATTCGGCACCATCAGAGGGGTCACACAATTTAATTTGGCCGTGATCATGAGATCATGGCCACAAAAAAAAAAAGATTGATAAGCACTGGTGTACTTCCTCTGTGAGGATCAAGGTTTTTCCTCTCATTTCAGCAAATACACAAGAAGCGGTCTGTTAATGTGTATCTTTGATTCATAGTGTGTTTGGTTTAGGATCAATATTAAGCCAGCTTGGTTTGGTTTCCAAACAGCAGGTGTGTTTGGTAATCAAGGGCCTGGTGTAATATTTACAGTGCATTCTTTTCTTAGGTAGGGTTGTTGGTTTGATAAGTTTGCTATATAGGTTCCGAATCTCTTTCTGCAGGGTTTTGTTTATTTTACTGTGTCTGGCAGTGGGAAAAGGCTGTGTAGCTGTTCCTGAGATGACACCACAATTTGAGTGTGGTCTGTTGTGTAGGGAAAGGTCATAGTTCCATTTTTGGGATCGTGTTGTGGAACAGTGGCATAGCTATGTGGGGCCACGGGGCCCTGGGCCCGCCAAATGGCTCTGGGGCCCCCTGCCAGCTGAAGCGTTTATCTGTCCTGCGCTGGTCTCGCACTTGCCTCCTCTTCTGTTTCCAGTCGTGCCTTACATGCTTTCGTTTTAATGAAAACGTTTATCTGTCCCATGCTGGTCTCGCACTGAAAACAGGACAGGAAACAAGTGTGAGACCAGCGCAGGACAGATAAACGCTTCAGCTGGTGGGGTTTGGGGACCCCCACCAGCAAAGGTACTTGGTGGCGGGGTTTTTTTTTCGGAAGCGGCAGGGGAGGGGCAGATGGGGAGGCGGGCTAAAATATGTCCTCCCACTTTGGGCTCTGGCCCCCCCTCCCGCCAAGGTCTGGCTACGCCCCTGGTGTGGAGGTTCAGGGTTTATGCTGAAATTCTCAGAGCTGGATTGGCTACTGTTGGAAGCAGGATACAGGGCTAGGTGGACCATTGATCTGACCCAGTATGGCTGTTCTTATGTTCTACAAACCACACAAAATAAGCAGAAGTATCCCCCTAACCACAAACTACAAGACTGTGAAAAAAAAAGAGAAAAAAGTAGGGGGTAGACCAAGAGGGGCATTTTTGAAAGAAACATCTAAGTCAGAATTTGGACATTTTACAAGGACGTCCAAATTGCGAGGCAGGGAGACGGTCATTTTTGAAAAAGGTGGACGTCCATCTTTTGTGTTTGAAAATATCATGGATGTCCTTGGATTTGGACGTCTTTGATTTTCGTCCATTTTCGAAACAAAGATATCCAAGTTTAAAACGTCCAAAGTCAAGCCATTTGGATGTGGGAGGAGCCAGCATTTTTAGTAGACTGGTCCCCGTGACATGCCAGGCAGCAATCAGGCACTCTAGGGGGCACTGCAGTGGACTTTATAAAATGCTCTCAGGTACACAGCTCCCTTTCCTTGGGTGCTGAATCCCCCACTACCCTCAACTGTACACCACTACCATAGCCCTTATGGGTGAAGGGGGCACCTATATGTGGGCACAGTGGGTTTCTGGTGGATTTTGGAGGGCTCACAGTTTCCTGCACAAGTGTAACAGGTAGTGGGGGGATGGACCTGGGTCCACCTGTCTGAAGTGCACTGAAATACTCCAGGGACCTACATACTGCTGTCATGGACCTGAGTATGACATCTGAGGCTGGCAAGTAATGTTCTTCACCACACTTTTTGGGGGTAGGAGGGGGTTAGTGACCACTGGGGGAGTAACGGGAGGTCATCCCTGATTCCCTCCAGTGGTCATCTGGGGCACCTTTTTGTGCCTTATTTGTAATAAAAACTGGTCCAGCTCAAATCGTCCAAGTTTTAGTGCTGGACGTTTTTGCTTTGTTCCATTATGGCTCAAAGACGTCCAAGTCTTAGGAACGCCCAAGTCCCGCCTTGAACACGCCTCCGATACGCCCCCTTGAGATTTGGACATCCTTGCTATGGACTTCCGAGAAAGACGTCCAAAATGCGGTTTCGATTATACCGATTTGGATGTTTCTGTGAGATGGATGTCCAAGTGCCGATTTATGGCACTTTTTGGACGATCATCTCTTTCGAAAACGAGCCTGCAAATGTATTTTCAAAACAGTAGGGTTATTAAAAACAGACTCGACGCAGACCTGCATTTCGGCACCAACAGCGCCTGCCTCAGGAGTCAAACAACTTACCTTAGCCACCAATGATAAACATATACAGATAGGCTAAGAAATCCAAACCAAAGGTACAGCATTCTGTCTTTGTCATCAACTACCTTGCAAAGAACATCATTGAGGTCTACAATTACCCCATCCCCCATGCTCCAAACGATGCACTTGTACCCAATAATCAGGATCCTCCGTTTCCAAGCGCACTATCAAATCTCTGTAACAGGGAGATTTTAGGCCATCTCTGGCTGTCAGACAATTCAATACTGATGCATTATGGGCCTTGCAGCATGGATTTCAAAGGATAGAATCAGGGACTATAACTCCCACACTGCTTTGGGGTGTAAGCTCAAAACCAGGATTGGCCAAAAAGTCTCCCTTCTGGAACTAGGTAACTTGGCATGTCTGGATTCTGTTTAATCTTGTATATAGAAGAATTTGTGAAATAATGCTATCATTTACAATGACGGTTTTTGTGCGTCGAAGACCCTTGAGACATACCTTTCAATATTCAGCTGACTGTCGCTGGCTAAATTAGGCCCCCATTAAATTCTCAGCCGTGTCCGGGCACAGGCATTGAATATTGGCATTTGACCAGACAAATGCAAGCTACAGGAATTTATGCAAGTCCTGGGGACCACATAATACATTCATACGGGGCTGAATATCGGTCGAATCCACATAAGCGGAGTATACATATCCCCTCTCCACCCCACCCCCAACACAATCAATGATCCCCTTCAACCTATTTTCAGACCCCTAAGAAGGGTTCCAGAGGAGATCCGGGAAATTATAGACCGGTGAGTCTGACGTCGGTGCCGGGCAAGATGGTGGAGGCTATTATTAAGAATAAAATTGCAGAGCATATACAAAAACATGGACTGATGAGACAAAGTCAGCACGGATTTAGTGAAGGGAAGTCTTGCCTCACCAATCTAATGCATTTTTTTGAGGGGGTAAGCAAACATGTGGACAATGGGGAGCCGGTTGATATTGTATATCTGGATTTTCAGAAGGCGTTTGACAAAGTGCCGCACGAAAGACTCCTGAAGAAATTGCAGAGTCATGGAATCGGAGGTAGGGTATTATTATGGATTAAGAACTGGTTGAAAGATAGGAAGCAGAGAGTAGGATTGCGTGGCCAGTATTCTCAGTGGAGGAGGGTAGTTAGTGGGGTCCCGCAGGGGTCTGTGCTGGGTCCGTTGCTTTTTAATGTATTTATAAATGACCTAGAGATGGGAATAACTAGTGAGGTAATTAAATTCGCCGATGACACAAAATTATTCAGGGTCGTCAAGTCGCAGGAGGAATGTGAACAATTACAGGAGGACCTTGCGAGACTGGGAGAATGGGCGTGCAAGTGGCAGATGAAGTTCAATGTTGACAAGTGCAAAGTGATGCATGTGGGTAAGAGGAACCCGAATTATAGCTACGTCTTGCAAGGTTCCGCGTTAGGAGTTACGGATCAAGAAAGGGATCTGGGTGTCGTCGTCGATGATACGCTGAAACCTTCTGCTCAGTGTGCTGCTGCGGCTAGGAAAGCGAATAGAATGTTGGGTGTTATTAGGAAGGGTATGGAGTCCAGGTGTGCGGATGTTATAATGCCGTTGTATCGCTCCATGGTGCGACCGCACCTGGAGTATTGTGTTCAGTACTGGTCTCCGTATCTCAAAAAAGATATAGTAGAATTGGAAAAGGTACAGCGAAGGGCGACGAAAATGATAGTGGGGATGGGACGACTTTCCTATGAAGAGAGGCTGAGAAGGCTAGGGCTTTTCAGCTTGGAGAAGAGACGGCTGAGGGGAGATATGATAGAAGTGTATAAAATAATGAGTGGAATGGATCGGGTGGATGTGAAGCGACTGTTCACGCTATCCAAAAATACTAGGACTAGAGGGCATGAGTTGAAGCTACAGTGTGGTAAATTTAAAACGAATCGGAGAAAATTTTTCTTCACCCAACGTGTAATTAGACTCTGGAATTCGTTGCCGGAGAACGTGGTACGGGCGGTTAGCTTGACGGAGTTTAAAAAGGGGTTAGATAGATTCCTAAAGGACAAGTCCATAGACCGCTATTAAATGGACTTGGAAAAATTCCGCATTTTTAGGTATAACTTGTCTGGAATGTTTTTACGCTTGGGGAGCGTGCCAGGTGCCCTTGACCTGGATTGGCCACTGTCGGTGACAGGATGCTGGGCTAGATGGACCTTTGGTCTTTCCCAGTATGGCACTACTTATGTACTTATGTACTTATAACACATTTGCAGACTCCCTGCCCCCCCCCCCCCCCCCCCGATGGAACAGGGCCCCCCAGTCTATTATACCCCATTTGCTCCATCTCCTAATGGCTTCATTGTGAAAATGGCCACTGTGACCTCTGGTGGTAGTCTATGGTATTACAGTGTTAGTCACAATGGCATTTTTACAGTGGAGCTTCTAGGGGCAGGAGCGAGTGGGGTTTGCTCATGTCCTTATTGCCCCACATTAGGCTTAGGGGGGCTTAATTTAACTTGCAAAGAGAGGGGGTCCACAATTGTAGCAGGGGGTGGGAGGGGACTCTGCAATTGTGTCGGGGGTCTGCAAATGTGTCAGGGATCAGGGATTGCGTTGGGAGGGTCAATTGGAGTTTGCCAGGATAAATGGGAAGAAGAGGACACTGTACTCTGCAGGCTGGAGTTATGCGGGTGCCAACCAATATTTTGTGCCTGCACCTACATACCTAGCTGGGCAAAGTTAGGACTGATTCCTTGATCTACACTTCCCAAGTTGCAAAGGAATGAAATACAAACTAATGCATGGGTCAAACTTCACCTACTTGATCACACAGTTATGGAACGCACTGCCGTGCAACTTGAAATCGATATACGAAATAATGAACTTCCGCATACTACTGAAGACCCATCTCTTTGAAAGAGCATACCAAAAAGAATCAACCCAAGTGAATATGCACAACTCGCCTAATGCATTTTTTTGAGGGGGTAAGCAAACATGTGGACAATGGGGAGCCGGTTGATATTGTATATCTGGATTTTCAGAAGGCGTTTGACAAAGTGCCGCACGAAAGACTCCTGAAGAAATTGCAGAGTCATGGAATCGGAGGTAGGGTATTATTATGGATTAAGAACTGGTTGAAAGATAGGAAGCAGAGAGTAGGATTGCGTGGCCAGTATTCTCAGTGGAGGAGGGTAGTTAGTGGGGTCCCGCAGGGGTCTGTGCTGGGTCCGTTGCTTTTTAATGTATTTATAAATGACCTAGAGATGGGAATAACTAGTGAGGTAATTAAATTCGCCGATGACACAAAATTATTCAGGGTCGTCAAGTCGCAGGAGGAATGTGAACGATTACAGGAGGACCTTGCGAGACTGGGAGAATGGGCGTGCAAGTGGCAGATGAAGTTCAATGTTGACAAGTGCAAAGTGATGCATGTGGGTAAGAGGAACCCGAATTATAGCTACGTCTTGCAAGGTTCCGCGTTAGGAGTTACGGATCAAGAAAGGGATCTGGGTGTCGTCGTCGATGATACGCTGAAACCTTCTGCTCAGTGTGCTGCTGCGGCTAGGAAAGCGAATAGAATGTTGGGTGTTATTAGGAAGGGTATGGAGTCCAGGTGTGCGGATGTTATAATGCCGTTGTATCGCTCCATGGTGCGACCGCACCTGGAGTATTGTGTTCAGTACTGGTCTCCGTATCTCAAAAAAGATATAGTAGAATTGGAAAAGGTACAGCGAAGGGCGACAAAAATGATAGTGGGGATGGGACGACTTTCCTACGAAGAGAGGCTGAGAAGGCTAGGGCTTTTCAGCTTGGAGAAGAGACGGCTGAGGGGAGATATGATAGAAGTGTATAAAATAATGAGTGGAATGGATCGGGTGGATGTGAAGCGACTGTTCACGCTATCCAAAAATACTAGGACTAGAGGGCATGAGTTGAAGCTACAGTGTGGTAAATTTAAAACGAATCGGAGAAAATTTTTCTTCACCCAACGTGTAATTAGACTCTGGAATTCGTTGCCGGAGAACGTGGTACGGGCGGTTAGCTTGACGGAGTTTAAAAAGGGGTTAGATAGATTCCTAAAGGACAAGTCCATAGACCGCTATTAAATGGACTTGGAAAAATTCCGCATTTTTAGGTATAACTTGTCTGGAATGTTTTTACGTTTGGGGAGCGTGCCAGGTGCCCTTGACCTGGATTGGCCACTGTCGGTGACAGGATGCTGGGCTAGATGGACCTTTGGTCTTTCCCAGTATGGCACTACTTATGTACTTATGTACTTATGCCTATTTAATCTCAGAACCAGGGTTGCCAGGTGGAAAATTTTTTTCCCACCCAATCCAGCCTAAAAACAGCCCAAAACCCGCCCAGACTCAAACCCCGCCCCTGACACCCCCACCTCGCGTCATCACCCCCGCCCCCGCCGTCATCGGCCCTGCCCAGAACATCACTAACCCCGCCCAAAACATCACTAACCCCGCCCCCCGCGGCCGAAAAAACCGCCTGAAAACCGCCCAAAAGAAAAAAAAGAAGCCCAAAAAACCGCAACCTGCCGCGGGCAAAAATTTCCCGCGGCGGGTCGTGGAAAAACCGCCCACCTGGCAACACTGCTCAGAACTGTTTCCTAAAATCTGCTTGTATACTACTACTTTGAATTATCATCATGCCGACCAAGATCATGCAATACTAAATGTTTATATTACTAACATTCTTCCACTACTCATGATGTATTGTAAGCCACTTTGAGCCTGCAAAGAGGTGGGATAAGGTGGGATACAAATGCAACGAATAATAATAATTTTTATGGAGTCCTACGTGCCCGATTAGCTATCTGGGTACCAGCACTGACTATTGTGGCACTTGCATAACTCTTGGCTCCTCCTCCTGTACCGCCCCTCACCTGCCCTCTTCCAACATTCCGTGGCACTGACCAGTTAAATGATGCTGATTATTGGCAGCTAAGCAGGCACAAACAATTTAAATGGTCAGAAGGCTCTTGTGCATGCTTAAACCCCTTTAATATCAACCCAATAGTGTCTTTGATAGCTTTTTTAAAGGTGTAGGGGTGTAATTGTTATATATGGAAATGTCTCTTTGGCTTGCTCCCTGCATACCTGGATTGCCTCCCTGTTGCCACCCCAAATATTTCTGTCTAGAGACGCCACTGATTTTCATGAGGACCATTAGGAAAACCTGACATCTTCTATCTTTATCAACTCCACATCACTGGTGCTAAAAAAAAAATCCACATATCCAAAGTGTCAATTATTTAAATCAATACTTCATATCACTGGGTTAAATTGCATGTATATTTAAAAATTATAACAGTCGTGGGGGGATTTGGGATAGGATTAGGAAATTGTTAGGTTTCTGTTGAAGATCACGGGATGTTTGTTGTCACAATGTAACCAAACGCAATAGTGTTGAATCCTCTATGTATGTGACTTTAGATGGAACTTCTCTCGTATGAGGAAAGGCTAAAGAGGTTAGGGCTCTTCAGCTTGGAAAAGAGACAGATGAGGGGAGATATGATTGAGGTCTATAAAATCCTGAGTGGTGTAGAATGAGTAGAAGTAAATCGAGTTTTTACTCATTCCAAAAGTACAACGACTAGGAGACCATTTTTTCACTCAACGAATAGTTAAGCTCTGGAACTCTTTGCCGGAGGATGTGGTAACAGCGGTTAGTGTATCTGGGTTTAAAAAAGGGTTGGACAAATTCCTGGAGGAAAAGTCTATAGTCTTCTATTGAGACAGACATGGGAAGCAACTGCTTGCCCTGGGATTTGTAGTATGGAGTGTTGCTACTCTGAGATTCTGCTTGGAATCTTGTCACTCTTTAGGATTCCAGAATCTTGCTGTTCTTTGGGGTTCTACATGGAATCTTGCTACTCTTTGAGATTCTGCTTGTAATCTTGTGGCAAGATTCTTGTCACTCTTTAGGATTCCAGAATCTTGCTATTCTTTGGGGTTTTACATGGAATGTTGCCACGACTTGGGTTTCTGCCAAGTATTTGTGACCTGGCTTGGCCACTGTTTGGAAAACAGGATACTGGGCTAGATCTGACCTAGTATGGCTACTCTTATGCTCCTATGTTCCAAAGTAAACGTATCAAGGTCTATGAGTCTGTCTCTATATGGTTTATGATGAAGACCACTGACCATTTTAGTAGCTGCCCTCTGGACAAACTCCATTCTCATTATATCTTTTTGAAGGTGCGGTCTCCAGAATTGTAAATAGAATTCTAAATGGGGCCTCAGCAGAGACTTATACAGAGGCATCATCACCTCCTTTTTGCTGCTGGCTATTCCTCTTCCTATGCACCCAAGCATCCTTCTGGCTTTGGCTGTCGCCCTTTCTACCTAACTTAATTTAACTGAATAAATGTTGCAAATGTTAGCACTGACCACCACAGCATCATCCAGTTAGTACTGGAGTGGAGTCAGGGTGGACCCAGAAGTTTATCCGGGCACTGCAGACATTTAACGGTTGATATTCAGACTGCAGGAGGCAACCTGGTTAACTTCCATGGTCAACAGCGAACTCAGAAATTTTTGGCTGCTATGCACATAGACGGTTAAACAAATATTCATGAGCTGACCAGCTTAATTATAGCGGCCAAAAATAGACCTGCTATTTATGCAGGCCTATCTAGCCGCTAAACTTAGCCAGTCAGCCGGTGAATATTGGTGCGTAGCTGTCTTAAGGTTGCCGGAGAACGTGGTGAAGGCGGTTAGCTTAGCAGAGTTTAAAAAGGGGTTAGACGGTTTCCTAAAGAACAAGTCCATAAACCACTACTAAATGGACTTGGGAAAAATCCACAATTCCAGGAATAACATGTATAGAATGTTTGTACATTTGGGAAGCTCGCCAGGTGCCCTTGGCCTGGATTGGCCGCTGTCGAGGACAGGATGCTGGGCTCGATGGACCCTTGGTCTTTTCCCAGTGTGGCATTACTTATGTCCTCTACTTGGCTCACTTTTATTACATAGAGCAGTGATTTAACCTATTGTGATGTCATAGTGGCACATTCCACCAATAAGAGCCAACCTCATTAGTGATGTCACAATGGCTTGATTGTATAGAATGTTTGTACGTTTGGGAAGCTCGCCAGGTGCCCTTGGCCTGGATTGGCTGCTGTCAAGGACAGGATGCTGGGCTCGATGGACCCTTGGTCTTTTCCCAGTGTGGCATTACTTATGTACTTAACTGGCCAGGAGCCCCCTCCCCCCCCCCCCCCCCCCCCCCCCCACTGCACAATAGAAAACACCAGTGTTTGCTCGACATATACGTTGAGACAAAAACTCGAATGCCACTTTACTAAGAAGGAATTTTCATGCAGAGGGTAATTTCAGAGCATGACCTGGAGAGAGACATCTGGTTGCCAGCTCTCTACTGTTATAATAGAACATCTGCTCACTTTGACTTACAGTGATTAATTTGGGAACAGAGTTAGAGGAAACCCTTCTTTGTAAGAGATGGTATCGCTGCTTTCCAAAGCCAGAAACCACCGCAACATTTCAATGCTGGATCAAAGACTTCGACTACAGAAAACCTGAAGACCAGATGATCTGTTCCAGATGCTTGTGGATGCGAATTCTCCCGAGAAGCGCTGTTTGGTCAGCATTGTTTTCTGAGCTGATTGACTTGTGGCTTCCTTGGTGTCGTGGAGGGGCATTTTTGATATGACGTCTAAGTCCGACTTTAGATGTTTTGCAAAAAAAACGTCCAGAATCTGAATAGGAAAGAAGATCATTTTCAAAGTATTTTCGAAAATACTGTTTCTAACAAGGTTTTGTGTTTTGGTCCATTAAAAAAAAAAAAAAAAAAGTCCAAGTGAAAAACGTAGAAAATCAAGCCATTAGGATGTAGGAGGGACCCGCATTTTTAGTAGACTGGTCTCCCAGACATCTCAGGACATAAATGAAGCACCCAGTGGACTTCAAAAACATGCTCTCAGGTGCACATCTCACCATTGCTCCCTTATCTTGTCTACTGAGCCCCACAAAACCCACCCCAAACCCACTGCCCACAACTGTACACCACTACAATAGCCCTTATGGATGAAGGTGGCACCTATATGTGGGTACAGTGGGTTTCTGGTGAGTTTTGGAGGGCTCACAGTTTCCCTCACAGATGTTATAGGTAGAGGGAAGTAGGGACCAGAGTCCCCCACGCCATGGTGCACTGCACTGACCACTACACTACTCCAGGGACCAGCATGCTGCTCTAATAGACCTGACTTTAACATCTGAGGCTGCTAAATAATATTTGTATTCACATTTGTGGGGGGTGGGAGGGGGTCAGTGACCACAGGGGGGGTATTGTGGGGTCACCCTCAATTCCCTCCAGTGGTTATCTGATCATTTAGGGCACCCTTTTGTGCCTTATTTGTTAAAAAAACAGGTCTAGTTCAAAATGTCTTAGTTTTTTAGCCATGGACACTTTTTTGTTTTGTTCCTCTATGGCTGAAAAATGTCCAGATCCCGCCCTTAACACGCCCCCTTGAGGGGCATAATTGTCAGGGGTAGCACATGAGGCCTTACCGCTAAGTCAATGGGTGGCAGTAAGGCCTCAGGCTGAAAATGGATGCGCACTGGTTTGTACTTTGCCACACATCCATTTTCCTGCCCCTTAAAAAAAGCCCTTTTTCCAGGATGCGGTAAAAACTGGCCCAGCGCATACCCAAAAGATGTGCACTGTAGAGAGGTGGACCCAGGCCCATAGCTCCCCCTTCCTGTTACACGTGTGGTGGAAATTGAGCCCTCCAAAACTCATCAGAAACCCACTGTACCCACATCTAGGTGCCCTTTGCCCATAAGGGCTATTGTAGTGGTGTACATTTGGGGGTAGTGGGTTTTGGGGGGCTCAGCAGACAAGATAAGGGAGCAATTTAAATGAAGTACCTGGGAGCATTTAAATGAAGTCCACAGCAGTGCCCCATTGCTCTCCTGGGTTGTCTGGGGGACCAGTCTGCTAAAAATGCTGGCTCCTCCTACATCCCAGTGGCTTGATTTTCTACATTTTTCACTTGTACTATTTTTTTTTTTTTTTTCGAAAATGGCCTGAAAAAATAAACACACAGAGCACAGAATCATGTTCAAAACAGTATTTTCAAAAAAGATAGACATTTTACGGTTTCAAAAATGACCATATTTCCTATTCGGATTTGGGACGTTTAACATGTAACTTTGCAACTCTAAGTGCTTTGAAAATGAGCACCATGGTTATACCTTTATGTAGGAATAACCTGTTAGAAATCTAGATTGTTGATTAAATGGTCAAATTCAGCCCACAGACTGATGTTTCTTTACAACATCAGTAAAATCCGCCCCTTTCTTTCCGAGCAGTCTACCAAAACCCTCATCCACACCCTTGTCACCTCTCGTTTAGACTACTGCAATCTGCTTCTTGCTGGCCTCCCACTTAGTCACCTCTCCCCTCTCCAGTCGGTTCAAAACTCTGCTGCCCGTCTCGTCTTCCGCCAGGGTTGCTTTACTCATACTACCCCTCTCCTCAAGACCCTTCACTGGCTCCCTATCCGTTTTCGCATCCTGTTCAAACTTCTTCTACTAACCTATAAATGTACTCACTCTGCTGCTCCCCAGTATCTCTCCACACTCGTCCTTCCCTACACCCCTTCCCGTGCACTCCGCTCCATGGATAAATCCTTCTTATCTGTTCCCTTCTCCACTACTGCCAACTTCAGACTTTGCGCCTTCTGTCTCGCTGCACCCTACACCTGGAATAAACTTCCTGAGCCCCTACGTCTTGCCCCATCCTTGGCCACCTTTAAATCTAGACTGAAAGCCCACCTCTTTAACATTGCTTTTGACTCGTAACCACTCGCCTCCACCTACCCTCCTCTCCTCCTTCCTGTACACATTAATTGATTTGACTTGCTTACTTTATTTTTTTTCTATTAGATTGTAAGCTCTTTGAGCAGGGACTGTCTTTCTTCTATGTCTGTGCAGCGCTGCGTACGCCTTGTAGTGCTATAGAAATGCTAAATAGTAGTAGTTTGCAGCCGAAAAGGAACTCTCATTTATGTGAGTACAACAGAGCTGGCAAAGTGGCTGCTTGACCTTGAGCTGAAATGTTCAAAAAGCTGCTAACATCCTATTAACCTTGTTCCTCTTTCTTTATGTAAAGCTTTTGGTGTAAATCGGAAAGTATACAGAATTTTTCCATTCTTTCATTGTGTAATTTTTCTCTAACCTCTTTGTAGTCTGTTTTCATATGCCCAGTAATTTCTCATTTTCTAGTTGACTGATTACACAGAGCTGTTTTCATTATTTGGTTTGTTCTGCAAGAACATATCTGCTGTCTAACAGCAGGTGTAAAGGTACCCCAGATCATGGATTGAGGTACTTCCCCATTGTCATGTAAATGAAATTTACGTTTTTCTCTTTCAAGTTATGTACTGTAGTATTTAGGGGTTGAAAAAGGGAAATGGGACTTGATACACTGCCTTTCTGAGGTTTTTGCAACTACATTCAAAGCAGTTTACATATATTCAGGTACTTATTTTGTACCAGGGGCAATAGAGGGTTAAGTGACTTGCCCAGAGTCACAAGGAGCAGCAGTGGGAATCGAACCCAGTTCCCCAGAATCAGAGTCCGCTGCACTAACCACTATCCTACTCCTTCACTAGCAACATTCCCTGTAGAAGCCTGCCCTTGCAGATCAGCAATGCGGCCGCGCAGGCTTCTGTTTCTGTGAGTCTGACGTCCTAGTAGCAACAGAATCTACAAATAGTTTCAACATTCCATGTAGAATCTCAAATAGGGAAAGGGAACTGGGACTTGATATACAGCCTTTCTGAGGTTTTTGCAACTACATTCAAAGAGGTTTCCATATATTCAGGTACTTATTTTGTACCAGGGGCAATGGAGGGTTAAGTGACTTGCCCAGAGTCACAAGGAGCTGCAGTGGGAATTGAACCCAGTTCCCCAGAATCAAAGTCCACTGCACTAACCACTAGGCTACTCCTCCACTAGCAACATTCCATGTAGAATCTACAAATAGTTTCAATATTCCATGTAGAATCTCAAATAGGGAAAGGGAACTGGGACTTGATATACAGCCTTTCTGAGGTTTTTGCAACTACATTCAAAGCAGTTTACATATATTCAGGTACTTATTTTGTACCAGGGGCAATGGAGGGTTAGGTGACTTGCCCAGAGTCACAAGGAGCTGCAGTGGAAATTGAACTCAGTTCCCCAGGATCAAAGTCCACTGCACTAACCACTAGGCCACTCCTCAAGCTGGGTTAACATAGAGCATAGAACATGAAAATTTTTTCAGCCATGGTAATGTTTGCAAATGGATTCGTTTTGCGTAGGTTGAAAAACCAAAATCCAACCTGTGTGCAATAGAATCTTAATACTATAGCTATACTTAATCATTGCTGAAATTAAGCGCCGGTAATTACGTGGAGAAAAGGCCTCAGTAGATTAAGGATATCAGCTGATATGATCTCAGTCTCTCAGGGGTCGTTTTACTAAGGTGCCCTGAAAAATGGCCTGCAGTAGTGTAGGTGCGAGTTTTGGGCGCGTGCAGAATCATTTTTCAGCGCACCTGTAAAAAAAAGGCCTTTTTAAAATTTTTGAAGAAAATGGATGTACAGCAAAATGAAAATTGCCGGGCGTCCATTTTGGGTCTGAGACCTTAGCACCAGCCATTGACCTAG
The DNA here is from genome assembly GCF_901765095.1 of Microcaecilia unicolor. Lineage (NCBI taxonomy): Eukaryota > Metazoa > Chordata > Amphibia > Gymnophiona > Siphonopidae > Microcaecilia > Microcaecilia unicolor. Next base: position 13,032,591 of record NC_044036.1, on the reverse strand, counting down.
TGATAAAGTCTCACGCGGTAACCGGGCGGTAATGACCTATGTGCGCCAAATGCCACTTGGCACGTGTCTGATACATGCGGCAGAAAATAAAAAATTATTTTTCAGCCACACGTATTGGACGTTTATAACTCTCCATGTGCAGACAGCGGAACTGGATGCACCACAAGGGCCATGGGCTGGAGCAACTTTTAGTCCAAATGACACTAACTACTAGGGAACTTGGGGGATGGGGGGAAAGGTTTGGTAGCTTAAACCACCCCCAAACAAATATATATTCCTCTGACCCTGTCTCCAATACACCAGGGGTCTCCAAACTTAGTTTTCAAGGGCCATAGGCCTTTAAGCTATTCAGCATCTACTCAATGAATATGAAACAGATCTATCGGCATAAAATGGAAGCAGTGAATACAAAGTCATCATGGAAATCCTGAAAACCAGACTGGGTTGTGGCCCTTGAGGACCGGTGTACATATTCATACTTCCTTACCTACTGTACGTACTAACAGCGCTACACACATACACCTTTACAGGGTCTCCTACAAACACACCAATTCAAACCCCTATATACCCACACAGGAACACACCTATACCAACCCCTATATATCCACTCAGGAACAGTTAGATGCACACAAACACTCTTATACCTATAGAAACCTCTATATACACACACAGGGACAGTTAGATACACACAAACACTCTTACACCTATACAACCCCCTATATACACACACAGGGACAGTTTGACACACACAAACTTTCACCTATACAAACCTCTATATAGCAGGGGCGTAGCTATGGGGAGCCATAGGGGCCTGGCCTCCACAAATTTCATCCGGGCCCCTGGTTTGGCTGGCGGGGGTCCCCAACCCCCACCAGCCTAAGCTTTCTTCAGCACAGTCTCCAGTGCAACTGTGTTCGCTGCCTGCCCCATGATCTTCTTTCTTCTTGCTCTTCCTGTGCACACTGATGCTCAGCGGTCTCCAGCGCAGCCGCGTTCGCTGCCTACCTGCCCCCTGCTCTTCTTTCTTCTGAGCGTGCACGGGTGGAGCAAGAAGAAAGAAGAGCAGCGAACGCCGCCGCGCTGGAGACCGCGCTGAAGAAGGCTTCGGCTGGTGGGGGTTGGGGACCCCCGCCAGCAAAGGTATTTGTTTGTGAGGGGGCGAGGAGGCACTCAAAATGTGCCCCCCAACCTAGGACTGACCCCCTCCCACTGTGAGGTCTGGCTACACCCCTGCTATATATCAAGACAGGGACAGTTAGATGGACGCAGACATATACAAATCCCTATATACCCGCAACTAGTCGCCTACTAAAACACATTTTTATATTTAAACTCCATGAGCTACACCCTGATATGTGGCTATAACCCAATCTTATTTTTCTTACATTTGTACTCCGCGCTTTCCCACTCATAGCAGGTTCAATGCGGCTTACATATTATATACAGGTCCTTATTTGTACCTGGGGCAATGGAGGGTTAAGTGACTTGCCCAGAGTCACAAGGAGCTGCAGTGGGAATTGAACCCAGTTCCCCAGAATCAGAGTCCGCTGCACTAACCACTAGGCCAGTCCTCCACTCATTCCACCAATAAGAGCCAACCTCATCAGTGATGTCACAATGGCTTGATTGCCCAATACATGGCTCACTTCTGATATTGTGATGTCATAAGGGAAAGGGGGAAAGGGAAATGGGACTTGACATACCACCTTTCTGAGGTTTTTGCAACTACATTCAAAGCAGTTTATATATATTCAGGAACTTATTTTGTACCAGGGGCAATGGAGGGTTAAGTGACTTGCCCAGAGTCACAAGGAGCTGCCTGTGCCTGAAGTGGGAATCAAACTCAGTTCCTCAGGACCAAAGTCCACCACCCTAACCACTAGGCCACTCCTCCACTGTTGCTACTATTTGAGATTCTACATGGAATGTTGTCGGCGGCCCTTGCAGATCACCAATGTGGCCACGCAGGCTTCTGCTTCTGTGAGTCTGATGTCCTGCACGTACGTGCAGGACGTCAGACTCACAGAAACAGAAGCCTGCGCAGCCTTCTACATGGAATGTTGCTAGTGGAATATCAACATTCCATGTAGAATCTCCAATAGTATCTATTTTATTTTTGTTACATTTGTACCCCGCGCTTTCCCACTCATGGCAGGCTCAATGCAGCTTACATGGGGCAATGGAGGGTTAAGTGACTTGCCCAGAGTCACAAGGAGCTGCCTGTGCCTGCAGTGGGAATCGAACCCAGTTCCCCAGGACCAAAGTCCACCACCCTAACCACTAGGCCACTCCTCCATCGAAGCACTGGAAAAACACACCTGTAGACTGACATATGAATGCTGAGAGATACATCCACAAAGACATCCACACGCACAAACATAATACATGCATGCACAATCACGCATACAATTTTTACTTACAATATCTACAGACACATATATGTAGATAGAAATATATGCACACATCTGTACAGTGTATAGAACCCCGGTCTCCTGCCATACATGAACACACACACAAGGTCCTTTTTACGATTGCAGGTTGTTAATCTTATGTGAGGTCATAACAAATAATCGTGTTCCCCTGTATGAGAGAGAAGGGGTCACGCTAATGGCATCTGTGGTGCTGTGTAGGACAAAGCAAATGGAAAGATAATCAATGTCAAGGGTCACAGCACTCTACTGTAGTTCTGGCTCAGCTCTCTCTGCTTTAGCTGTCAATCTTCCTGGAATCACTGTACTAAACTGTTTTTGTCTCTCTCTAGCAGATCCCCTGGGGCAGCAGGACTGTACCGAGTTAAGTCTCCCAGAACAAACACCTCTGGTTGTATTGAGATTCATCGAAGCACTGGAAAAAGAAGGTAGGGACAATTATCATTTCACATTGCCTGGCTACAGCCATTCCTTGCCTCCCACTCATTCCATGGGGTCATTTTTAATGGGTGCTGACCCTGGTATGAAAAAAATAAAAAAAAGGTGGGAATATAAGCCAGGCTATCCAAAGAATGGAACCAAATTATCTTTAAAAAAACAAAATTTAATAATTTTCAAACAAATAATAATATAACAATCACACATTAAAAATGACTCGACACAACGTTGTGTTTCGGCCGAATAGGCCTACATCAGGAGTCTTATTAATCAAGGTGAAATTGAATATAACACATCAAAGGAATCTCAAAATGCAGATAAAAGATTCCAAGGATAAAAGATGTCCCCTAGCGCCCCCTGTCCTTCAGTTCAGTCCAGATGGACCCTCTTCACTTTCCCCAGGCGGGCGATCAGACTCAGCCACTTTCAGTTGAGTCCCTTTCCTCCTTTCGTGTGTGACTGTCAAGAGCTCTGTTCCTCTCAGCGCCTGTGGCAGGGAGCCTGGACTTTTGGAAGCCACTTTTTAGCACAAGGCACCCGGCCGAAACACAACGTTGTGTCGAGTCATTTTTAATGTGTGATTGTTATATTATTATTTGTTTGAAAATTATTAAATTTTGTTTTTTTAAAGATAATTTGGTTCCATTCTTTGGATAGCCTGGCTTATATTCCCGCCTTTTTTATTTTTCATTTCACGCCTCGTGGGATCTATCGAGTTCTCCACTTTTCTTGTGGATTCTCTTTAGACTTATGCTGACCCTGGTATGCCAGAAGGCTTCACCCATGCTGTGTTTAGCCAACCCCCCTCCTATGGAGTGCCAGGACAGCATCTCCATTCTGTATTCAAATTCTGACCATCCCATAATCAGGAGATCTAGGTCAACAAAACCATCAGGAGCTTAGAACTGGAAAGGACACAATAGACTTACAATCCTTTTTATTTATTTATTTATTGCATTTGTATCCCACATTTTCCCACCTATTTGTGGGCTCAGTGTGGCTTACAATAAGACTTGAATAATAGAAATACATTTGTTACGACTAGGTTATGGATTACATTGAACAGAGTTGTGCGAGACATTTTCCGTCTTAACCAACTCTAATGGCTGTTGAGTCGTTGCTTTTAATTTCTTTCCTGCGATATTCTCTCGTACAAAGTGACTCTAAAAAAAAAAATCAGTTCAGTATGAGAGAGTGTTTATCTGTGACATATTTGAAGTCCTGTTTTGCATAGGGACTCAATGTGAGAAATGGGACTTCTCTGAGGACAAGCAGGACAGATGTATCCTTACACTTGGGTGACATCATCCCGACGGATCCCGGTGTGGATGCTGCCCAGCGCACTATATTTTTAAGAGGCTTTTGGCAGTGGACCCACTGCACATGCATAAACATGTGAACATGGAATACTCAGTCTTGGTTTTTCCATGGAGCAAGGAGGTCGCATCTCAATGATCTCCTCAGCGCCTTTTTCTCACGTACTTGTGCCTTTCTGTGTGGATAATTTTTCATATTTTATCATTTTATTCCCTCACAGTTTGGCCCTTATATTCTTTTTAGCATTTTCAGCTCTCATGGCTGCGTGTCTCTGACCTTGAACTTGCGGTTCAGGAGAGGCTAGAGAATGTGCATTGCTAGGGGGATAACCTTTTCAGGGACAAGGTGGAAGAGGTTGCTGACCTCATCAAGAAACCTACTGACATCATCCAGTCCCTCTCTCGGAGGCCTCCTTCTGCATCCTCCACTACTCAGAAATCCCCTGGCGGGTCCTGAAAGACTTCCTACTACTCTCCTACCCGTCCTCAGCAACAGCCCCAGACCCAACACCCTCAGGCCCACCTGCAATATCCACAGAAGTCACAGCCTGCACTCCAGTCAAAAGCAGGGGTGAGCTTATGACTGGCTCCAGGACAGCATAGCTGCCATCGAAGTATCTGTCCCGGACGACCTGCCAGTAGAGCGGAGGCTAAATGTTTTCCAAGAAAGGTGGCCCTTGTAACCTCCGATCTCTGGGTTCTCCAAATAGTCCGCACAGGATACGCTCGTGATTGGCCACTAAGACCTCCAAATGTCCTCCATGGGCATCATCTCTCAGTGCCTGGCATGGTCAGGTATTTGAAGAGGAACTCTCTGTCCTTCTCCAGGCTCATCTGGTAGAGCCCATTCCAACAGGGCAAGAAGGGCAGGGATTCTGTTCCAGATACTTTCTCGTAACCAAGAAATCAGGGGGAGTTTTTCCTTTCCTAAATGTAAGGGCCCCGGAACAAATACCTTGTCAACGAAAAGTTCAGGATGGTTTCATTGGGCACCCATCTCCCTATGATTCATGAGAACAATTGGCCATGCTCTCTGGACTTGAAGGATGCAGTTTCTTCTCAGTCACTGAAAGTACCTCAGAGGCCTAGGAGGGAAACGCCACTACCGGTACTGCATTCTGCTATTTGGCCTCGTGTCCACACCCAGGGTCTTTACAAAATGTCTTACAGTAGTTGCAGTGTTGCTGTGCAGGCAGGGAGTGCATGTTGTCAACCAATTAAGTTACACACACAAATCAGAATAAGCCTAGATTTGTGCACGCAATTTTAGTTACACGATATAGAATCTGGGGGATAGGGGTTAATTTGATAAATTGGCAACTAATTTTGGATGCAAACAGCACACAGAAATGTTGGCCTTCTAGTCATTTATAAGCATACTAGTGAAAAAGGCCCTTTTCTGACAGAAATCAAACGGGCGCTAGCAAAGTTTTCCTTGGAGTGTGTGAGATTGAGTGTGTGAGAGAGAGTGAATGTGCGAGTGTGTGTGTGTGTGACAGAGAGAGAGAGTGAGACTGGGTGCGAGGGTGTCCGTGAGAGAGAAAGTGTGTGTGTGAGAATCAGAGTGTGTGCCAGGGGACCCTCCCTCCTCCGCCCCAGTTCCAGGGTTCCCCCCTCCATCCCTCCCTCCATCCCTCTGAGTTCCAGGGTCATCCCCCCTCCCTCCCTCCAAGTTCCAGAGTCATCCCCCCTCCCTCCGAGTTCCAGGGTCACCTTCCCTCCCTGCCTCCCAGTTCCATAGTGCGCCTCCCAGTTCCAGGGTCCCCCTACCAGTTCAAGGGTCCCTCCCCCTCCCTCCCGGTTCCATGGTCCTGTCCCCTCCCTTCCTCCCTCCCTCCGAGGTGCTTGGTGGGGGGGGGGGGGGGTTGGTATTTGCTTTCAACCTAAGGAGACACTGCTTCTGGTGTCCAGCAGCTAAGTCCTGTCATGACCCATAGGCAGGTGGAGCTCCCTCATACTCTTTCAGTGACACACATAGACAGGGAACAGCTGGATAAACTGTTTTAGTGATATGTAGTTTAGATTGATATGTACAGATGTGTAGCTTTCAAATAAATGAAAAAGGTGTGCAGTAAGAAACCAAAACCAAAAACCTTTTGTCCTTTACCTGTAAAGGCGCAGTTTATTCACTAGAAACAGCTTTAGACGTGTTTCAGATGGAAGAAGGGAAAAAAACGACAATGTGTATCAGCAGCGCGTAGGTGTGCTTGGTTTTGAGTGTATGGGAATGACAACTGTGTTGGGGAGTGGAAATAGAGATTAACCAATGGGCCCCGTTGCTTACATTGTAGTTGATTAGGGTCAGTTCCACTCGTGTGTAGTAATCGTCCTGCTGCATGGCCAGTCGGAGAGGAGAGGGGGGTGCGGCGGAATGGTGAGTGAGCGGCTGGGGGAGGGTGGTTGAGGGGGAGTGTGGGTGGGGGGCCGGGGTGCAGTGGTGATTTTGTTTGGTTTTGAGTGAAAACGACAATGTGTATCAGCAGCTCGTAGGTGTGCTTGGTTTTGAGTGTATGGGAATGACGGCTGTGTTGGGACGTGGAAATAGAGATTAACCAATGGGCCTCGATGCTTACATTGTAGTTGATTGGGTCCGTTCCACTCGTGTATAGTAATCGTCCTGCTGCATGGCCAGAGTCGGGGAGGAGAGGGGGGTGCGGCGGAACGGTGAGCGAGCGGCTGCGGGAGGGTGGGTGAGGGGGAGTGTGGGCGGGGGGATGGGGTGCAGTAGCGATTTTGTTTGGTTTTCAGTGTATGGGAATGATGGCTGCGTTGGGGAATGGAAACAAGAGATTAACCAATGGGCTTTCTTGATTCGTTGTGTGTTTGCTCCGCCCTCGACGTCATCACGTTGTGACGCGAGGGCGGGGCAGACACTCATGGCCAAAGGTTTTCAGTGTATGGGAATGACGGTTGCGTTGGGGAGTGGAAACAAGAGATTAACCAATGGGCTTCCTTGATTCGTTGAGTGTGTTTGCTTCGCCCTCGACATCATCACGTTGTGACGCGAGGGCGGGGCAGACACTCATGGCCAAACTGGATATCTCGGCCGCCTCAAGTTTCCGGCTTGAGGCTTCATTCGAACGTTGGAGGTGCCTTTTATATATAGTGATGTGGCCACGTGTGTATAAATGACTTCTTATACTAATAGAATTCTGACTAGCAGAGAAGTACACAACTATAAAATAATGAGTGGAGTTGAACGGGTAGATGTGAAGCATCTGTTTACGCTTTCCAAAAATACTAGGACTAGGGGGCATGTGATGAAGCTACAATGTAGTAAATTTAAAACGAATCAGAGAAACTTTTTCTTCACTCAACATGTAATTAAACTCTGGAATTCGTTGCCAGAGAATGTGGTAAAGGCTGTTAGCTTAGCGGAGTTTAAAAAAGGTTTGGACGGCTTCCTAAAGGAAAAGTCCATAGACCATTATTAAATGGACTTGGGGAAAATCCACTATTTCTGGGGTAAGCAGTATAAAATGTTTTGTACTTTTTTGGGATCTTGCCAGGTATTTGTGACCTGGATTGGCCACAGTTGGAAACAGGATGCTGGGCTTGATGGACCTTTGGTCTTTTCCAGTATGGCAATACTTATGTACTTATGTACTAGTCATTTCTATGACGCTACTAGACGTATGCAGTGCTGTAAACATTATATGCAGGTACTTTCTCTGTCCCTAGAATGGGCGTAGCTAGACCTCACGGTGGGAGGGGGCCAGAGCCCACGGTTGGGGGCACATTTTGAGTGCTGCCCCCACCCATGCCTCGCCTCCTCACCCCCCCAATAGAGATGTTTGAAAATTTTTGAAAAACATTTTTAAGGTTTTTTTTTGCAAAAATGTTTTTTATAGGCAAACCAATTATACTCTGCTCACATTTCAAACAATGTTAAAATCGCTATAGTGCTTCAGTACAAATGCACACTCTACAGTCCCATCTGGCAATGTCCCACAAAAAAAAGGGGGAATTTACCTTCAGCAACAGCGGAGCAGCCTGGTTTGCAGCCTAGACCGTGCAGCCTGTTACAGTTGGTTTCCTGAAGAAGCGACAGCGAAATGGGTCCATTGGGACCAGACTGAGCAGAGTTTAAACATTGTGGCTGCGACTTGAATACTACAGAACTAAAATAAGTTCCCAGTTTTTTATTGTGGGGCATTGCCAGATGGGACTGTAGAGTGTGCATTTGTACTGAAGCACTATAGCGATGTTGACATTGTTTGAAATGTGAGCAGAGTATAATTGGTTTGCATAGAAAAAACATTTTTTTTGCAAAAAAAAAAACCTTTAAAAATGTTTTCAAAAATCTCTATTAGGAGGTGTCTGGAGTCGGTGATTACTTTTTCACTGTGGGCGGCTAAGGAATGTTTGTTTCAGTTGCCACAGTAGGATGAGATCCCTTTCCTCCCTCAAGAAAGAGTTGTGTTTAATCTTCATGTGTTTGCTGTGAGTTCTTTCCTTCGTAGAATGCAAAAATAAAAAAATAGAGGATTAACCCCCCCCCTCCCCCCGTCTGTATTAAGCAATGGCTGCAACTCACTTCTGCGGAGGTGCAAAAGCCGATCCTATTTGCATTGGGAAATATAAGTATAATTTGTCGGCTTGCCCAGATCGTGTCTGCGACACCTGCCTCCCCCTGAAACCTTTACATAACGAGCAAGTGGCATGGAAACGTTCGCTTTCCGAAATCACTTTACCCCTGTAAATAATCTGCATGGGTAAATGCCACTATGTTGTACATGCTTCTAATAACAAGTGTTATTAAAATAAATAAAATAACTAGGCACTTATTTGGTGCTCTCCCCTGTGTCTGTCCTGGTTATCTAACTTCCACTGTACGTGTGTTTCAGGTATGGACAGTGAAACTCTATACAGGCCCTCTCCAGGCTCCGTCAGTGACTCAGAGGTGAAGAAGTTGCTTCTGACAGGTGAGACATTTCTGGGGCAATGCTACTGTGCAGCAGTGGTGTAGCCACAGGTGGGCCGGGGCTCATCCACTTAGGGCTCAGGCCCACCCATTTAGTGCTAGCTAGTGGGGATACCAAACTCCGCCAGCTGAAGACCTCCCCCTGATGGTGCTGAAAACACCGCTCTCCACTTCAGCAGTCTAAGCTTCCTAAGCTGCTGATACTGGCCTCATCACATTGGGGGGGGGGGGGGAGAACACTTGGTGCCCACCCACTTCTTGACTAGGCCCACCCAAAATCTGCTGTCTGGCTACGCCCCTGCTGTGCAGGAGGCATAGCCAGACCTTGCGGTGGGAGGGGGCTACAGCCCGAGGTGGGGGGGGGGCACATTGTGGTGTGCCGCCCCGCCCCTGCAAATACCTTGGCTGGTGGGGGTCCCCAACCCCCGCCAGATAAAAGCATTCGATCCTGCACCGGTCTCTGCCGCCGCGTTGCCTGCCTTGCTCTTCCCCTCACGTCCTGCACGCTCCTTTTAGTTAAATTGAGCGTGCCGGACGTGAGGGGAAGCGAGAGCAGGGAATGCAATGTGGCGGCGCTGGAGACCGGTGCAGGATCGAATGCTTTTATCTGGCGGGGGTTGGGGACCCCCCACCAGGAAAACTAGGGGGTCCTCTGTGCATTCTGTGATTTTGCTGGATACTTCCCTTTCGAAAAATATGAATGTAGCCAGTCCGGGTCTGTCTCTCTACCATCAATCTTTCTCTCTTCGGAGTTGGAGGGAGGAGGGGGTAGACAAGAGAAGCTGCAGTGAAATAGGCGGGATCACCAAATCATTTCATGTCGTCTAGACAGGTTTCAGAGGTACTAATCCGACTGTACCTGGAGATCGGCAGAGGATGATTTGACGACGGTGCCGACTCTTAAGGAAGTTAAAGGAAAGGGCTGGAGTTGTGCCTAGGAATGCGAGGCTGGAATAGAACGAGGCTACTTTGGGGGGAATTAATAAAACTATGGCTTTCCCATCATCTGGGATAGTTATAGGAGAGGAGTGGGAATGTGTAGATTTGGCAAACTCCCTGGAACTCTTAGGACACTGAAGAATCAATTCAGGGTTGTTTTAAAAAAACCTGCTGAAACAGCATTTGTTGCTTTCAGGCTAAATAGTGATCCGGGAAGCTGATGAACGCAACATGGTGACCTGTTTAATTGTTATGTCTTTAAAAGTTTATATTGTATTTGATGTGTTTGGTTTTGCAATATTTTAATATGTGAGTTTGATCTATCCACCGTTCTGGATAAGGGCAGTATATAAATGTTAATAACTGAAATAAAAGAGAAGCAGGTTGTGGGGCAGATGGATTATTTCTGTGTTGCTGGTATAGTTTTGTATCAGTTACTGATTTATAAACTGTGTATAGGATTTTGGAAATTGCACTGGAATGGCTGCTCTCTCAATATGTGATATACATAAAGGAATCCTGTGCAGAAGGAATGGATCCTCAGAAGCTTAGCCGAAATTGGGTGGTGGAGCCGGTGGGGGGAAGAGGGGTTGGTGGTTGGGAGGCGAAGATAGTGCTGGGCAGACTTATACGGTCTGTGCCAGAGCCGGTGGTGGGAGGTGGGGCTGGTGGTTGGGGGGTGGGGATAGTGCTGGGCAGACTTATACGGTCTGTGCCAGAGCCGGTGGTGGGAGGTGGGGCTGGTGGTTGGGGGGTGGGGATAGTGCTGGGCAGACTTATACGGTCTGTGCCAGAGCCGGTGGTGGGAGGCGTGGCTGGTGGTTGGGGGGCGGGGATAGTGCTGGGCAGACTTATACGGTCTGTGCCAGAGCAGGTGGTGGGAGGCGGGGCTGGTGGTTGGGGGGTGGGGATAGTGCTGGGCAGACTTATACGGTCTGTGCCAGAGCCGGTGGTGGGAGGCGGGGCTGGTGGTTGGGGGGCGGGGATAGTGCTGGGCAGACTTATACGGTCTGTGCCAGAGCAGGTGGTGGGAGGCGGGGCTGGTGGTTGGGAGGCGGGGATAGTGCTGGGCAGACTTATACGGTCTGTGCCCTGAAGAGCACAGGTACAAATCAAAGTAAGGTATACACATGAGTTCATCTTGTTGGGCAGACTGGATGGACCATGCAGGTCTTCTTCTGCCGTCATCTACTATGTTACTATGTTACTATATGATATATAAGCTTTTTTAAAATAATAAATAGACTGCATGTATTCACATGGAAGCAGGTTACGTTGTCTGTATACATGAAGCACTGTGTATCATGGACTACAAGGTCCTATAGTTTTGTAGTTCTTTGTAATTGGCCCTTTCTGAACACATGAGTCTAATCCCATTGCCTTTTGGCCTTTCCTTATTGGCTTGCCCTGTCTCCAAGTATGCTGGGTAAGGAGCCTGCTCCTCTCTCTCCTTGTGTCTGAAACAAGCAGCATGTTTCCTGAGCGGAAACACCCAATGCTGTGATCTGACTGCTCAGCTTGTCAATCTCTTGTGAACTCATTGAGTTTTTACCAATACATATCTGCAACATTGCTATTCAGTGTGTAGCTGATGCCCCAGGCCTCTCTTGCCTGAAGAGGGCTGGTTAAGAACAGACTCTTAGTTTGCAGAAGGCAGCAACTCTTATCCAGTGCTTCTCAATTGTAAGTCTTGTTTTTTCCCTGCGTAACACCCCCTTAACTAGGCGCTTCTGGATTTGGAGTCCGACCTGACTGGAGCATCCTGAAGGTAATCTCCATTGGTCCCATACTTGGCGCTCTGTGCTTCCACCTGGGGAAGAAAAGTGCTGATGGGGTGAATTACCCTCTTCTCCCCCCAGGAACAATAATAAAAAATGATGTGAATAAGGATGGATAATAAAGTAAACATGTCTTGTTTAACTACTTACATGAATGTATGCATATATGCCATTCTTCAGTCTTTATACACCATATTCCTAGAGCCTGTTGCACTGGGCTTTCTTTAGCAAATATAATAAAGGGAATGGGACAATGGAGGGTTAAGTGACTTGCCCAGATTCACAAGGAGCTGCAGTGGAAATTGAACCCAGTTCCCCAGGATCAGAGTCTGCTGCACTAACCACTAGGCTATTCCTCATGACAGTTAACCTTGTAAACCAAATACTATTTCAATGTATGCCCTCTGGCATCACAGTCACTCTTGGGCTCTGGTATTCAGAGTAAATAACTTGGTCTTTCCACCACTGTTCAGTCCCTGTCCGTCTGACTTGCCCAGGTAACAGCTATACGTCCTTCCCTGCTGCCGAATCAGGTTAGTGTATGGGTTTGACTGAGTGGTCTAGGTTCTTCCCTTCCATCCCCACCAGTCTACCCACTCCTGGTCCTCTCAGATCTCACCCCTCCTGCAGACGCTTCTGGTGGCTGCTGGGCCTGGACTTCCAGACCTGTTGTACCTAGCCTGCCGCTGCTTCCTGGAACTTCACAGGGCTCAGAAGACCCGCCATCCTCCCAGCTGTCCTTCCTTGCTGGGCCCCTAGTGCCAATCACATCCCAGAGGCCTTCACCCTCACTGGTCCTCTGGGGTTTCTAACAGAGCTCTGTAACCGCCAGTTCCAGGGAGCCCCACTAGAGGACTAACTCTTCTCGGCCCACCCCTGCAGGCCATTTTCTTCTGCTCTGAACTGTGCCTGCTCCCAAGGGCTGCTGCTTCTGCTCTCCCTGTCTTCAGGGAAGCCTGTAAAGGTATTTTCCCTGCTGGGATTCAGATTTATCAGCCTTTATCAAAGCTCTGTAATGATCAGGTCCAGGGTTTCCCCAGCAGAGAGCAATCTCTACACCCAGCCAGAACCATGCAGATGAGTCAAGCTCTTTACCAACCTTTTTTTTAAAACCCCCTTCTCTATTTGTGCCCTCAGTCACCCTCTATTACTACTACTTATCACTTCTATAGTGCTACAAGGCATACGCAGCGCTGTACACCATACATGAAAAGACAGTCCCTGCTCAAAGAGCTCACAATCTAAAAATGGAATGTTGCTAGTGGAATAGCAACATTTCATGTAGAATCTCAAACAGTAGCAACAGAATCTCCAATAGTAGCAACATTCCATCTAGAATCTCCAATAGTAGCAACAGAACTTCCAATAGTAGCAACATTCCATGTAGAATCTCAAATAGTAGCAACAGAATCTCCAATAGTAGCAACATTCCATCTAGAATCTCAAATAGTAGCAACAGAACCTCCAATAGTAGCAACATTCCATCTAGAATCTCCAATAGTAGCAACAGAACCTCCAATAGTAGCAACATTCCATGTAGAATCTCAAATAGTAGCAACAGAACCTCCAATAGTAGCAACATTCCATCTAGAATCTCAAATAGTAGCAACAGAACCTCCAATAGTAGCAACATTCCATCTAGAATCTCCAATAGTAGCAACAGAATCTCCAATAGTAGCAACATTCCATCTAGAATCTCCAATAGTAGCAACAGAACCTCCAATAGTAGCAACATTCCATGTAGAATCTCAAATAGTAGCAACAGAACCTCCAATAGTAGCAACATTCCATCTAGAATCTCCAATAGTAGCAACAGAATCTCCAATAGTAGCAACATTCCATGTAGAATCTCAAATAGTAGCAACATCCCATGTTCCACTGCACTAACCACTAGGCTACTCCTCCACTAGCAACTTTCCATGTAGAAGCCTGCCCTTGCAGATCAGCAACGCGGCTGCGCAGGCTTCTGTTTCTGTGAGTCTGACGTCCTGCACGTATGTGCAGGACGTCAGACTGACAGAAACAGAAGCCTGCACAGCTGCGTTGCTGATCTGCAAGGGCAGGCTTCTAAATTACTACTACTACTTATCACTTCTATAGCGCTACAAGGCATACGCAGCACTGTCCCTGCTCAAAGAGCTCACAATCTAAATAGGACAGACAAACAGACAGAACTAAACCCTCCCCCCCTAAACTCATGAGTAGATTTCCTTTCCCCTCACTTTGATTCAGTTCACTCCATACAGTGTATAGGCCAGTGGTTCCCAAACCTGGCCCTGGAGGCACCCAGCCAGTCAGGTTTTCAGGATATCCACAATGAATATTCAAAGAGAGATTTGCATGCACTGCCTTCACTGCAGGCAAAAATCTCTCTATAGCCCATATTAAATTGACCTAAGGAAAATCCACTGCGTATTTCTGGGATAAGCAGCATAAAGTGTATTGTACTGTTTTAGGATCTTGCCAGGTACTTGTGATCTGGATTGGCCACTGTTGGAAACAGGATGCTGGGCTTGATGGACCTTTGGTCTGTCCCAGTATGGCAACACTTATGTACTTATTAGGCTACAGAGGAAGAACTGAAAGTAGAGGAAAACTCAAGAGAAAAATCATGATTGGAAAAATAAATCTCAGCCAGCAACACAAAATAAAATCATTTTATGTTCTAAAATCCAGGTCTAGTGCCTTAGCAACTTAGAGGTTATTAAAAAAAACAAGACTTAATCTTAACCAGTCAGAGAAGGTTCCTGTTTCAGTTTGCATTAATAATGGTCAGAATCTTTCTGGCTACCAGCAGGTATTACGTTTCTCAATGACAGTTTCCGCTCCTCACCTTGTTCCCATATCTCCTTTCTTTTGTATCCCTATTTATGCCACTCATTAGGGTTAAAAACAAAAACTCTTGGAATGAGAGGTGTGCACTCACATATTTCATGATCAAACTAAAACAAATGATAACATCACAACTATTAATGAAAATATATTCCATTGTAAACTTTTTCCTCTTTCTTGACTCTCAATCGCTCAAAAGGTTATCTAACCATTATCATTATGAGATAATATTAATTATTATACTATTAATTATTATACTATTAATATTGTATTATAGAAGGAAAAGACCTCAGACCACATCATTGCAAGACATCTTCTGTTCTACAGAAAGAGCTTTTAGACCATTGATTCATCGCAAAGCCTGTAGAACAGAAGATGTTTTTGCCATGATGTGGTCTGAGGTCTTTTCATAGTAATATAGTAACATAGTAGATGACAGCAGAAAAAGACCTGCATGGTCCATCCAGTCTGCCCAACAAGATAAACTCATATGTGCTACTTTTTGTGTATACCCTACCTTGATTTGTACCTGTCCTTTTCAGCGCATAGACCGTATAAGTCTGCCCAGCACTATCCCCGCCTCCCAACCACCAGCCCCACCTCCCAACCACCGACTCTGGCACAGACCGTATAAGTCTGCCCAGCACTATCCCCGCCTCCCAACCACCAGCCCCGCCTCCCACCACCAGCTCTGGCACAGACCGTATAAGTCTGCCCAGCACTATCCCCGCCTCCCAACCACCAGCCCCGCCTCCCACCACCAGCTCTGGCACAGACCGTATAAATCTACCCAGCACTATCCCCGCCTCCCGCCACTGGCTCTCCCACCTAATCTCAGCTAAGCTCCTTAGGATCCATTCCTTCTGAACAGGATTCCTTTATGTTTATCCCACGCGTGCTTGAATTCTGTTACCATTTTCATTTCCACCACCTCCTGCGGGAGAGCATTCCAAGCATCCACTACCCTCTCCGTGAAAAAATACTTCCTGACATTTTTCTTGAGTCTGCCCCCCTTCAATCTCATTTCCTCCTATAATACAATATTAATAGTTGATTGATCTCATAAAGATAGTTGTTACGCTGACTTGTATTACAGTCAGACCCTCTGTTTTCAAAATTCCTTTTTCCTGGAGCTACTGGTCACACATCTGTGCTGTATTCCTGCTGTCCCATACATCAGCATGCAGCTTAGGATGAACATTGCAGCACCATGATTCACTTGTCTTCAGGATGATGTGACTGACTGAATGGGAGAACTTTTCAGAAACTTCAGAGAATGTAAAAGGGGTCAGAACAGAAATTTGGGATCTCAAAGAGTTTATTTTAACTTACCTGCCAGCAGATTTGTGTGTTAAATCCTACAGCAGTTGCTTAAGAAGGCAAAAGTTTTGTGCTTGTTGTGATGCTATTGTCCATAAGATGGCGACAGAGCACTGTGCTGAATTCTGCTCGGATGTATTTCTATCCAAGGGAACTTTAAAACAATACAGGAACGTAAGACCGTTTGAAGTCAGAATGATTAAATATTTTGACACCTACCAGGCAGGACTTAACAAAGATCTGAGTTTTCTAGCCCATTATAAACCATAAAGTTGTCCTGCTTTGTCACCCTCCTATCCCTCATCCACCTGACTCTTCCTGTCTCTCACCTACCCACCCCCATCCTGTTAGACTGTCACTGGAATGCTTTGATGTTTCGCTTATATATACTGTCATCTACCAACATTTGCTTATTTCCGATCTGACGAAGAAGGGCAACCTTCGAAAGCTAATCAAGAAATGTATTGTTATGTCCAATAAAAAAGGTATCATCTTATTTTCTTGTCCATGTTTTATTTCTATTGATTATCCAATTCAACAGAGCTGTCTGACATGACCGAATCTTGCGTGTTCCAACAAACGCACAGACACATTAGCTCCGTATTGCTGCCTGATTCTGTCGTTTCTATGACCAGCAGAACTATGTCAGTCCTGTGTGTAACCACAGGACTTTATGTCCGTGTAATCACTGGAATCTGTATCTCCGCAGTGTATGACTGGGGTCTACGGACTAAAAAAAAAAGGTTTCATGTTAATATGGGCTTCCGCTTCCAAGCAATCGCTTGCCAGAAGACACAGCGCTCCATTGTCATTGACGTGTTTAGAGTGTGGCACAAGAGTACACAAAGCATTCAGAGGCATGAGGTTGAGCATCAAAAGCTTCTATGAGTTTGCCGTTGTTTTTCGTTTCAGGAACTAGCAGACCGAGCTTGGTCTTCACTCCCAGTCCTCAAGGATCATCAATAGACTGGTGGTTGGGAGGCAGGGATAGTGCTGGGCAGACTTATACGGTCTGTGCCAGAGCCGGTGGTTGGGAGGCGGGGCTGGTGGTTGGGAGGCGGGGATAGTGCTGGGCAGACTTGTACGGTCTGTGCCAGAGCTGGTGGTGAGAGGCGGGGCTGGTGGTTGGGAGGCGGGGATAGTGCTGGGCAGACTTATACGGTCTGTGCCAGAGTCGGTGGTTTGGAGGCGGGGCTGGTGGTTGGGAGGCGGGGATAGTGCTGGGCAGACTTATACGGTCTGTGCCAGAGTCGGTGGTTTGGAGGCGGGGCTGGTGGTTGGGAGGCGGGGATAGTGCTGGGCAGACTTATATGGTCTGTGCCCTGAAGAGCACAGGTACAAATCAAAGTAGGGTATACACAAAAAGCAGCAAATATGAGTTATCTTGTTGGGCAGACTGGATGGACTGTGCAGGTCTTTTTCTGCCGTCATCTACTATGTTACTATGTAATGGGTCAGATCTTCAGGAGATCCCTAACGAATATGCATGAGATAGATTTGCATGCAATAGAGGTAGAAGGCATGCAAACTTCCTTCATGCATATTCATTAAGGATATCCTGAAAAACTGACCAGTTGGCAGCCCTCAAGGACTGAAAGTGAAGACCAAGAGTCTACAATATAGAATAGTCGTATAAGAGCCAACTTTTCAAAGTGATTAGGGGTGCTAAGAGGAAGACAAATTACCCTGCCTGGACACATTAACATAGTAGATGACAGCAGATAAAGACCTGTATGGTCCATCCAGTCTGCCCAACAAGATAAACTCATATCATAAGGTCATGTTTCAGGATGAGTGAGCCCTTGGACTGCAGTGGAACGGTACTGCCTGCCTGTCCCAGGCCTGTAGCAAGCAGTGGGCGTATAACTACAGGAAGGATTGCTCCTCTAGAAGCGTTGAAGGAAGCAGGAAGCTGTACCCAGAACTGGAAGCTGATGCTGGAGCTGGAACTAGGACTGGAAGCAGGAGTAGGGTTCCCATATTTGCTCCCCCAATAAAGAGGACACATGCCCTGCCCCACCACACCCCTGCACCACCCTGCCCCTTTCACACCCCCACCCCACCCCTCTGTCACACCCCCTGCCCTATCCTCCTTACCTTACTGTACTACCCTGGTGGTGACCTCTTCGGGGCAGGAAAGAGCCCCCTCTTTCCTGCCCAGAGTGGCTGCACATTATCTTGCTGCCTCCCATCCCGGTGCCGATTCAAAATGGCTGCCTAGACTTCAAGCAGCGACCTTGCAAGACTTCTGCGGAACTCTCGGCGGCCATTTTGAATTGCGCCGGCACCAAAGGCAGGAAGAGACAGTCTGCAGCTGCTCCGGGCAGGAAAGAGGGGGCCCTTTCCTGCTCTGAAGAGGTCACTAGACCACCAGGGCAGTACAGTTAGGTAAGGGTAGGGGAGGATAGGACACCTCTACTCCCGCCAGCCAGCCTGCCTGTTTGTTCACAAATCTGGGCAAACGGGCAGGCTGGTAAAACCTGCCCGATTGCCCGGCCATGTCCTCAAAAAGAGGACATGACCGGATTAAACCGGACATATGGTAACCCTAAGCAGGAGCTGTGCTGGAAATAAGTACATAAGTAATGCCATACTGGGAAAAGACCAAGGGTCCATCGAGTCCAGCATCCTGTCCACGACAGCGGCCAATCCAGGCCAAGGGCACCTGGCAAGCTTCCCAAACGTACAAACATTCTATACATGTTATTCCTGGAATTTTGGAGTTTTCCAAGTCCGTTTAGCAGCGGTTTATGGACTTGTCCTTTAGGAAACCGTCCAACCCCTTTTTAAACTCTGCTAAGCTAACCGCCTTCACCACTTTCTCCGGCAACGAATTCCAGAGTTTAATTACACATTGGGTGAAGAAACATTTTCTCCGATTTATTTTAAATTTACTACACTGTAGTTTCATCGCATGCCCCCTAGTCCTAGTATTTTTGGAAAGCGTGAACAGACGCTTCACATCCACCTATTCCACTCCACTCATTATTTTATATACCTCTATCATGTCTCCCCTCAGCTGTCTCTTCTCCAAGCTGAAAATCCCTAGCCTCCTTAGTCTTTCTTCATAGGGAAGTCGTCCCATCCCCGCTATCATTTTAGTCGCCCTTCGCTGCACCTTTTCCAATTCTACTATATCTTTCTTGAGATGCGGCGACCAGAATTGAACACAATACTCAAGGTGCGGTCGCACCATGGAGCGATACAACGGCATTATAACATCCTCACACCTGTTTTCCATACCTTTCCTAATAATACCCAACATTCTATTCGCTTTCTTAGCCGCAGCAGAAACCAGGACTAGAAGCAGGAGCTGTGCTGGAAGTTGGAACTAGGGCTGGAGCTAAAACTAAGCTGAAACCTAAAGCAGGGCTTTAGATAACGTGTTGCAAGACAAAGAGGCAGAGAGCAGCGACTGCAGAAGAAGTCCCAGGGTTATGACGTCAGTGAGGGGCGAGCCCGAGTGGTGTCAACCCAAATCTAGCCTCCCCCGAGTGAGTGAACGCGCACAGCTGTCGGCAGGCCAGGGGAGGGAACAGCGTGGAAGAGAGCGCAGCGCGTCACATAGGACCCAGACGCGGAAGTAAAGGAGCACGGGAGTGACCCTGACAATACGGTATGATGTGATACTACATATGTATACACAAAACTCCAAACACCTCCTTTTTCCTGCTAGCTATACCCCTGTCTATGCAGTCTTGGTCGCCGCCTTGCCGCATTGTTTCATCACCTTGAGATCCTCAGACACCATCACCCCAAGGTCCATCTCATGAGTTGAGCTTATCAATATCTCTCCTCCTATCTGGTACATTTCGGCACCCCCCCGAGTGCATCACTCTGCACTTCTTGGCATTACAGTTTAACTAAAAAGTGGACGGAGTGGGAGACTGACCACAGATTCCATAAATAAGGGAAGCGAACTCAATACTTAAGAAGATTTATTGATTGTGGACTCGACACAGGACCTGTGTTTCGGCCAAATGGCCTGCCTCAGGAGTCTAAAAACAATCACATATTACATACAGTATTAAAAATGAAACTACTGATAAAATAAAAATAAACCATGTTACAAAAATTTAAATAAATTATAAATTGTGAATAAAAGAGTAATGAACATAAGCACATATATTGACAGAAGATATGTATTGATTGACAATATATATGTATAGGTATTAAATTCTTGATTTATGTTAATACAAAATTTTAACTGTGTAAAAATGTATATGAACATATTGAAAATGTAAAATATATAAATATATATAAATACCGCCATATATAACATAAACACAGATAAAATGGAATAAAATATATGCAACAGAACATACAATAAATACATACATTTATATATGAACCAACCTTGCGAGTGAATAAATGAGCAAAATCTGATTTATTCACTCATAAGGTCCAAAACATAGGTCCTGTGTCAAGTCCATGATCAATAAATCTTCTTGAAGTACTGAGTTTGCTTCCCTTGTTTCTGAAATCCGGGGTCCCTCTCCCACTTTGTCCACTTTAAGCTACACCCCGTGGGATTTTTGAGTTCTCCGCCCGGGTAGATTTCTTCTGGATTAAATTTTAACTGCCAGACCATTGACCATTCTTCTAGTTTTTTGAGATCTCTTCTCAATGTTCCTACTCCCTCTGGGGTATCCACTCTATTGACTATCTTTGTGTCTCCGCAAAAAGGCAAGCTTTTCCTCCTAATCCTTCAGCAATGTCTCTCCCAAATATATTAAACAGAATTGGCCCCAGTACCGATCCCTGAGACACTCCTCTACTCGTCTTCCTTTCCTCCAAGCGGATTCCATTGGCCAACACCTTCTCTCGCCTATCGGTCAACAAGTTTCCAATCTAGTTCACCACTTTGGGTCCCCATTCTCATCCCTCTCAGCTTATTCATGAGTCTTCCGTGAGGGACTGTATCAAAGGCTTTGCCGAAATCCAAATGGATTACATCTAACGCATACCCTTTATCCATTCTTTGGTCACCCAGTCAAAGAAGTCAGTCAGATTCGTTTGGCAGGATTTTCCTAGCACCGACGTGAGGCTTATCGGCCTGTAGTTTCCCATTTCTTCCCTGTGCCCACTTTTGTGAAGAGGGACCACATCAGCTCATCTCCAATCCCGCGGAACCTCTCCCACCTCTAAACATCTATTAAATTAATACTTAAGAGAGTATCCTGTGCAGAAGGAAGGGATCCTCAGGAGCTTAGCCTAGAATGGGTGGCAGAGCTGGTGGTTGGGAGGTGGGGCTAGTGCTGGGCAGACTTATACAGTCTGTGCCAGAGCTGGTGGTGGGAGGCGGGGTTGGTGGTTGGGAGACGGGGATAGGGCTGGGCAGACTTATACGGTCTGTGCCAGAGCCAGTGGTGGGAGGCAGGGATAGTGCTGGGCAGACTTATACGGTCTGTGCCAGAGCTGGTGGTGGGAGGCGGGACTGGTAGTTGGGAGGCGAGGATAGTGCTGGGCAGACTTATACAGTCTGTGCCAGAGCTGGTGGTGGGAGGCGGGGTTGGTGGTTGGGAGACGGGGATAGGGCTGGGCAGACTTATACGGTCTGTGCCAGAGCTGGTGGTGGGAGGCAGGGATAGTGCTGGGCAGACTTATACGGTCTGTGCCAGAGCTGGTGGTGGGAGGCGGGACTGGTGGTTGGGAGACGGGGATAGGGTTGGCCAGACTTATACGGTCTGTACCCTGAAGAGGACAGTACAAATAAAAAAGTAGCACATATGAATTTATCTTCTTGGGCAGACTGGATAGACCGTGTAGGTCTTTTTCTGCCATCATCTACTATGTTTACTATCCTGGGATGTATTCCATCTAGCCGCATAGCTTTGTCCACTTTCAAGTTTATTGAGAACTTATACCCCGCCCATCACAAAATACGTCTGAGTGGCTTACAATGCAAAGGGGAAGAAAAGCAAAGAGGAAAAGGAAGATAGAGACTATAACAGAGCAAAGGGACAGGGGAAGAAATACAATATGAATAGGAAAGCAGAGAGGGCAACACAAGAGGGAAGGGGCATCATATCTTCCAGAGCACCATCGCTCCAGCCCATATGTTCTGGGGCTTAACTATTCATTGAGTGAAAAAATATTTCCTTCTATTTGTTTTAAAAGTATTTCCATGCAATTTCATTGAGTGTCTCCTGGTCTTTGTACTTTTTGAAAGAGTGAAAAATTGATTCGCTTCTACCTGTTCTATACCACTTAAGATTTTATAGACCTCAATCATATCCCCTCTCAGCCGTCTCTTTTCCAAGCTGAAGAGCCCTAACCTCTTTAGCCTTTCCTCAAACTTGGAACCCCTCATGCAAAAAGGCATTCTGCTGCCACATAGCCCACCATCCGGGAGCAGTGTAATGTAATTCTGCAGCAGGGGTGGGCAGCCACCTTCCTCGAGGACCACAACCTAGTCGTTTTTTACTCTTGAATATACATGAGATCTATTTGCATACAATGGAAGCAGTACATGCAAATCAATCTGAGTCGGTAGGTCAAGCTCCTTCTCTGGCCGTCTTTAAATCTAGGCTAAAAGCCCACCTTTTTGATGCTGCTTTGAACTCCTAACCCTTACTCACTTGTTCAGTACCCTTATTTTATCATCCCCACCTTAGTAATTCCCTTATCTCTTATTTGTCCTGTTTGTCTGTCCGAATTAGATTGTAAGCTCTGTCGAGCAGGGACTGTCTCTAATGTTCAAGTGTACAGTGCTGTGTATGTTTAGTAGCCCTATAGAAATGTTAAGTAGTAGTAGTAGGAATTCAAACTTGCATGGGATAAACACAAAGGAATCCTGTTTAGAAGGAATGGATCTGCGGAATCTTAGCGGAGATTAGGTGGCAACACCAGTAATTGGGAAGCAAAACCAGTGCTGGGCAGACTGGTACGGTCTATGCCCTGATCGTGACTGAATAGATATGGATGGGCTTGAGTGTAAATTTTAAGGGGCTTCGATGTTAGCTTCAGAACGTAGTACTAGAACAGTGCTGGGCAGACTTCTACGGTCTGTGTCCTGATCATGACTGAATAGATATGGATGGGCTGGAGTGTAAATTGTAAGGGGCTTCGACGTTAGCTTCAGAACTTTTAGTACAAAAAGAGTACTGGACAGACTTCTACTGTCTATGCCCTGAGAAAGGCAAGGACAAATCAAATTCGGGTATACATATACAGTATCGTATATCAAGTAAAATGAGTTTATCTTGTTGGGCAGACTGGATGGACCATAGAGGTCTTTATCTGCTGATATTTACTATGTTACTCTTTGGGATTCTACAAGGAATTCTGCTACTAATTGGGATTCCGGAATCTTGTAACTCTTTAGAATTCCAGAATCTTCAGAACTTTTAGTACAAGAACAGTGCTGGGCGGACTTCTACGGTCTGTGCCCTGAGAAAGGCAAGGACAAATCAAATTCGGGTATACATATACAGTATCGTATATCAAGTAAAATGAGTTTATCTTGTTGGGCAGACTGGATGGACCATAGAGGTCTTTATCTGCCATCATTTACTATGTTACTACTTTACTATCTCCTCATTTTTACTGAGTCTGAAAGGTAATAGTGAACTAGTCTCCCTCAGGTACCTGCCTTCTGGCATCTGGATGCAGCACTGATGTGAAATATCCATTACATCTCTTTAATAATGATGTGATCAGGACATGGACAATTAAAGGGAAGAAAGAGTTCACACAAGTTCGGGCCACTCCCTGAGGTAACACAGGTTACTAACAAGCCTCAGGTGTGCCTGGATGAGCAGCTGACTGAGGGACCGGGTGTGGCTCCATAGAGGGTCTAAGATTATCTGCTGCTTATTTAGGAATCTTTGGGTAATAATTGCTGAGGGTTTTAAGACAAGAGCTTAAACAATGGGCCGTAAATGTGGTCATTGGCACTAAACCAGGATGACACCAGGGAGGCAAATCTGAGCCCGGGTCTGCGGCTGACTCTCTGTGCCAGCTTGGGTAACTCCCTGTGCCTCAGGTAGCCATCTGGATTTAATGATTATTCTAACACCCTTTGTCTGGAGCAGCCTGGCCCTCCGCCCCGCAGGTGGCTGCACCTGCAACTCTGAAGCATTAAACAGTATTTGGATTATCAAAAGCACTTCATAAATTGAAAGAGCTACTATTACTCGGAAAGAGAAGGTAGAGATGTGTGATAAAAATCAATATTTTGGGAGATATGATAGAGGTCTATAAAATAATGATTGGAGTTGAACGGGTAGATGTGAAGCGTCTGATTACGCTTTCCAAAAATACTAGGACAAGGGGGCATGCGATGAAGCTACAGTGTAGTACATTTAAAATGAATCGGAGAAATGTTTCTTCACTCAATATGTAATTAAACTCTTGAATTCATTGCCAGAGAATGTGGTAAAGGCGGTTAGCTTAGCGGAGTTTAAAAAAGGTTTGGACGGCTTCCTAAAGGAAAAGTCCATAGACCGTTATTAAATGGACTTGGGGAAAATCCACTATTTCTGGGATAAGCAGTATAAAATGTTTTGTACTTTTCGGGACCTTGCCAGGTATTTGTGACCTGGATTGGCCACTGTTGGAAACAGGGTGCTGGGCTTGATGGACCTTTGGTCTTTCCCAGTATGACAATACTTATGTACTTACGTAATGCTGCAGTATTCTTGAAGACACATAGTCAATGTTCTGTTTTCTCAGGTCACCCGAGTCTGAACTGGCCTCTACTGGGCTACGAAGACATAAGTCCTTCTCCTTCTCCTAGGGTTGCTCTGCTAGAAGTCACCTTATTTTCGAAGAACTCCTCTTACTCTCTCACCTACCTATGAGGCCCTTTTAATAAGCGGCGGTAAGCCCAATGCGTGCTTACCACACGCCAATTTGGAACCACTGCCAGCCCAACATGGGCACTGGCGGTGGTTCCAGCCCTAGCGTTCGTCATTTCCCTTGCAAGGAAAACTGGCTATGATTTTCTAGCGTGGCAGTAATTGGGCAGTGCTCGCTCGCTACCCAGTTACCCCCGGGTTAGCGTGGGAGCCCTTACTGCCACCTCAGTGGGTAGCAGTAAGTGCTTCTCCTTGCATGGCCATGTGGGAAGAGCAATGGCTATTTCTGCCTTTTTACCCGCTGCGGTAAAAATGGTCGCTACCACTACCGCAGGGCCCTTGTTAGCGCTGATTGGGCCCTGTATGTTCCCTAAGCTGTCTATTAAAATGTTCTATTACCTATTGTGTTGACATTGTAAGCAGGGGCGTAGCCAGACCTCGGCGGGAGGGGGGTCTAGAGCCCGAGGTGGGGGGACACAGTTTAGCCCGCCTCCCCCAGCTGCCGACCCCCCCCCATGCCACTTTCGACCCCCCTCCTGCCACCGATCCTCCCCCGCCACTTTCGATTCCCCCTTCTGCCGCCGCCGCTGCCTGGTACCTTTTCTGGTGGGAGTCCCCAACCCCAGCCAGCCAGTCTTTCCGGCGCTGAAGAAGTCTTCGGCTGTTGGGGTTGAGGACCCCCGCCAGCAAAGGTACCAGGCAGCGGTAGTGGCGGGGGAAGGGGGATCGAAAGTGGCGGGGGAGGATCGGCAGTGGGGAGGGGTCATAAATAGAGGGGGCCAGGGCTAAATCTGTGGGGGCCCATGCCCCCATAGCCCCACCTAGCTGCGCCCTCACCTAGCTGCGCCCCCGTGGCCCCACCTAGCTACGCCCCTGATTGTAAGTAGTTTTCTATCCAGCTTATAATCGAAAGAGAAAAATGCCTATATTTCAACCCAAATCGGGAGATGGGCGTTTTTCTCGCAAAGGCGCCCAAATCGGTATAATCGAAAGCCGATTTTGGGCGTTTCCAACTGCACTCCGTTTGCGGAAACAAATAAAGTTGACGGGGTCGTGTCGGAGGTGGGACTGGGGCGTGGTTATCAGCCGAGAAGAGATGGGCGTCTGTAGCTGATAATCGAAAAAAAGGCGTTTTTACCGCGATTTTGGGTCACTTTTTTTGGACCCTTTTTTTCACGAACAAGTCCCAATAAAGTGCTCCAACTGCCCAGATGACCACTGGAGGGAATCGGGGATGACCTCCCCGGACTCCCTCAGTGGTCACTAACCCCCTCCCACCAAAAAAAAAACCCACTTTAAAAACTTTTTTCCAGCCTGTATGCCAGCCTCAAATGCCGTACCCACCTCCATGACAGCAGAATGTGTTCGATCCTGTCACAGCCTTTCCCTGGGTCAGATGTGGCTCTCAGGTGCAGTACAGGGTCACATCAGCATTGCGTTGTGGTGGGTGTAGGGTATTGGGCTCCGTGATTTCATTAGCTTGTGTTACAGTCTCACGATGTTGGTAGTTGGTAGGCTCTTCTCCCATGGTGCTTTTCCCCCTGCCTACTGGGTCAGAGTGTGCCCTGTTGTGTTTCCGGTAGTCCATGAGGTAGTGGCCATTTTTGTAAGCCAGTTTTAGATCCCTTCCATGTGTTAGCCACGTTAGACAACTTAGTTCTTACCTTGAATGTGGCTGAAAGAGGGCATTGTACAGCATTCTGCCAGCTCTGACCTACTGCTCATCTCAGTACCAGGGAGACTCGTTGCAAGTGGGACACAACCTCTGATCTGCAGTTAACTGTGAGTAAAGGTGCTTATTCCAATAAAGGACGTTTTCGGAGAGATTAGTCTTCAGGTGTCAACTGGTGTGCCAATGTTATATAGCAGCAACCAGTCCTAGAGGCCTGCGTGTATGCAGGTCCCTGGAGCACTTTTAGTGGGTACCGCAGTGCACTTCAGCCAGGTGGACCCAGGCCCATCCCCCCTACCTGTAACACTTGTGCTGGTAAATGGGAGGCCTCCAAAACCCACTGTACCCACATGTAGGTGCCCCCTTCACCCCTAAGAGCTATGGTAGTGTTGTACATTTGTAGGTAGTGGGTTTTGGGGGAGGGGGGTTGGGAGCTCAGCATGTTGGAGCTTTTTCTGAAGTCCACCGCACTGACCTAGGGTGCCCAGTTGGTGTCCTGGCATATCAGGGGGGCGAGTGTACTACGAATCGTGGCCCCTCCCACGACCAAATGTCTCGGATTAGGACGTTTTTGAGCTGGCCATTTTTAGTTTCCATTATCGCTAAAAAAAAACAAACGCCCAGCTCAAAAACGTCCATTTTTTCGAAAATACGGTTTGGCCCGCCCCTTCATGGACCCGTTCTCGGAGATAAACGCCCATGGAGATAGGCGATTGCGTTCGATTATGCCCCTCCACGCCATACTTTGTATTGTTGTTCGAATATTTTTACTGCTCTAATTGCCTCCTGCTCAGGTTTGATCTATTCTTACTGTACACCGCCTTGAGTGAATTCCTTCAAAAAGGCGGTAAATAAATCCTAATAAATAAATAAACGGAAGCTACTTGGGGTTGTGCATTTTAATGCACCTTCACCATCACTATGGAATGCTCTTCCTTCCAACGTTTGGCTTGAACTTTCATATCCCAAATTTCACATTGCATTGAAAATGTATTGGTTTCAGAAAGAATTTGGAGATGCAGTGGCGAACGCTGATGGCGTGTTGCAGATCCGGTGACTTGATTATAAGTACATAAGCACTGCCACGCTGGGAAAAGACCAAAGGTCATAAAAAGGCATGCAGTTCTTAAAAGCATGAAGATTACCCTCAGAAACCAAGGTGTTAACCAAGGTCTGACCAACAAGACCCGTTATCTATATAAGATTCTGGTGTCCCTGGTCTGATCTCTTTCATTGGGTAAAAAATTAATCTCACATGCTTACAATCAGAATTTTCTCATAATGCAAACATTTTCACTGAGAATCAATTATTTCCAAAAGCACAGCTATAGCATAAAATAACTTAGCTTTTCTTAGCTGGCTTAATCACCCCTCATTCCAACTGCTTAATTGTGTTCAACGGGGCCCTTATCGTTTCACCCGCTTCTGGGCTTCATAGGAACAACCCAGTTTAAACAAACTTATGCAGGGGCATTCATCTCGCTGACAGGAATCCACTAGGTGTTTCCTAGTGGCACAATTAAGCAGTTGGAATGAGGGGTGATTAAGGCAGCTAAGAAAAGCTAAGTTATTTTATGCTATAGCTGTGCTTTTGGAAATAATTGATTCTCAGTGAAAATGTTTGCATTATGAGAAAATTCTGATTGTAAGCATGTGAGATTAATTTTTTACCCAATGAAAGAGATCAGACCACGGACACCAGAATCTTATATAGATAACGGGTCTTGTTGGTCAGACCTTGGTTAACACCTTGGTTTCTGAGGGTAATCTTCATGCTTTTAAGTATTGCATGCCTTTTTATGACCTTTTGGGATTGAATTTGGCTGTTGTTCAGTTTGTTTTGAATTAGTTTACGCAATTTAGATCAACAGCTCATACTGTTACCTATCTATAAAAGACCAAAGGTCCATCAAGCCCAGCACTCCATCTCCGACAGCGGCCAATCCAGGCCCCAAGAACCTGGCAAAAACCCCAAATTTAATAATGATCAATGGACTTTTCCTTCAGGAATCTGTCCAGACCCCCTTTAAACTCAGCAAGGCCAGCTGCCGTCACTACCTTCTCCGGCAATGAGTTCCAGAGTCTAACCACGCGCTGAGTAAAGAAAATCTTTCTCCGATTTATTTTAAACCTACCACATTCTAATTTCATCTTGTGTCCCCTGGTTCTATTATTGTTAGAAAGTGTAAACAAATGCTTCACATCTGTCCGCTCTACCCCATTCATTATTTTGTAGACCTTTATCATACCCCTCAGCCGCCTTTTCTCCAGGTTAAAGAGTCCTAGCCATCTTAACCTCTCCTCATAGGCTAGTTGTATCTTTATATCTTTTTTGAGATGAGGCGACCAGAACTGAACACAATACTCCAGGTGCGGTTGCATTATGGAGCGATATATCGGCATTATAACATCCTCATGCTTGTTTTCCATCCCTTTTGTAATAATACTCAACATTCTGTTCGCCTTCTTGGCCGCCGCAGCACATTGAGCTGAAGATTTCAACGTCCTATCACGATGACTCCCAGATCCCTTTCTTGGTCCGTAACTCCTAAAGCGGAACCTTGCATGACATAGCTGTAATTAGGGTTCCTCCTTCCCACATGCTTCACTTTGCACTTGTCAATGTTGAACTTCGTCTGCCATTTGGACACCCAATCCCCCAGTCTCATGAGGTCTTCTTGCAATCTTTCACACTCCTCCTGCGATGAGACGACCCTGGATAACTTTGTGTCATCTGCGAATTTAATTACTTCACTAGTTACTCCCATCTCAAGGTCATTTATAAATATGTTAAAAAGCAGTGGTCCCAGCACAGACCCCTGAGGGACCCCACTAACTACCCTTCTCCATCGAGAATAATGACCATTCAACCCTACTCTCTGCTTCCTATCCTTTAACCAGCTCTTAATCCATAATAATACACTGCCTCCGATCCCATGGCTTTCCAGTTTCCTTTGGAGTCTTTCATGAGGCACTTTGTCAAATGCCTTCTGAAAATCTAGATACACAATATCCACTGGCTCCCCTTTGTCCACATGTTTGTTCACCCCCTCGAAAAAATGTAGTAGATTTGTGAGGCAAGACTTCCCTTCACTAAAACCGTGCTGACTTTGTCTCAGTAGCCCATGCTTTTGTATGTGCTGTGTAATTTTATTCTTAATAATTGCCTCCACCATTTTTCCCGGCACCAACGTCAGACTCACCGGTCTATAATTTCCCGGATCGCCTCTGGAACCCATTTTAAAAATCGGCGTTACATTGGCCA
The DNA here is from genome assembly GCF_901765095.1 of Microcaecilia unicolor. Taxonomy (NCBI): domain Eukaryota; kingdom Metazoa; phylum Chordata; class Amphibia; order Gymnophiona; family Siphonopidae; genus Microcaecilia; species Microcaecilia unicolor. The sequence continues at coordinate 13,002,877 of NC_044036.1, read as the reverse complement.
CCCTCCAATCTTCCGGTACCACACCTGTTTTTAGGGATAAATTGCATATTATTAACAGTAGCTCCACAAGTTCATTTTTCAGCTGTATTAATACTCTGGGTTGGATTGGATGGATAAATTTGATTTTATGTTCTGGGTTTTTTTTCTTTATTGTTGTTTGTTGTATGAATGGCTCTTGTATTTTGCTTAATTGTCAAAACATGACCAATTTCAATAAAATTTGGGATATACTGTATCATCCTGAATAAATTTGCAATAAGCCTTCACTCACAACAGCCATTTCACCTAACAATGTCACCACCATCTAGCGATTATCATCATGATAATCTTTTTGAAAAAATTTACGGAAAGAAACAAAACACATAAAGTCCACACTTACTGTTCACTAATGCATCATACATTCACCTCTGAACTCCCGTTTCCGTATTATCACATCACTCATACCTTTACTCACAGAAAGATATATACCATTCGCCTTCATGCCTTTTTATCGCCCTCTAAGCTCCCATTGTTTCCTTCCAAAGTTGCAATGCCTATGTTCCATTATTACATTCCTTAACGACACCTCAATTGTTTCGCATAACTCTGCACAATGTAATCCATAACTATCTGTAACAAATTGTATTTCCAACATTCAACTCATATTGTAAGCCACGCTGAACCCGCAAAAAGGTGGGAAAATGTGGGATACAAAGGCAATAAATAAATGATACGTACAGAAGCCATTTTGCTTTAAATTTACCATGATTTTCAGTCAAAATCTGATCCTTATTTATTTAATTATTTGTTGCATTTGTATCCCACATTTTCCCACCTATTTGCAGGCTCAATGTGGCTTACATGGTACCGTGAGGCGATCGCCTTTCCGGTATGACAAATACAGAGTGATGATATGGTATAATAAAGTGCATGTGTGACAGACACATAAGCGAATAGAAAGGAGGAAGTATTATGTCCAGTTCGAGTATTAGTATCGTGTTGCAGGATTCATGTATTTAAGTCGGGTCGTTAGGGTATGCCTTTTTGAACAAGATAGTCGTTAGTGATTTCCGGAAGTTTGGTAGGTCATACGTTGTTTTAGCAAGAAGCACGTGTAAATCCAAATTGTTGTCAATTAACGCCAATAATTGTTGGCACCCAATTATTGGTGCTAATTAGCTCATTACTCAATTAAGTTACACAAATTGGGCGCACAACCAAATTTGCATGCTCAATTTTGAGCTCCATACATAGAATCCAGAGGAGAGTGGCAATATTAAGCCTGCTATCTGGATAACCTAGGACAACACTGCCCACGCTCCGCCCCGGCACTTTCCAGCCCATACTGTGTACTTTACAGGTTTGTTTTTCATATTGCTTCTTTTTTTTTAAATCCCTTCCAGTCCTCAGATTCTATAAATGGTGCTGAAAAATATGAGCTCTGAGCGCCATTCTTGAAACGTCGCGTCAGGTTGGGTGCCGTTAATAGAATAGCGCATTGTACCGGGATCCACACCTAACGTTTGGCATGAGGATTTGCACCGACTGAAATCTAGTGTAAATCCTCATTATTAAAATCTTATATCTGGAAAAACGTTATGGTTCTCACAGACTGATGTAAGAGTTTCCAGAAAAGAGGTAGAAGGGGGAAAGCGTAGAATGTGTTTTGAAGAAATTGCGAGAAACGGTCGGGCTTCACTGACATCCAGTCAGGAAGCAGCAGGTCCCGATCAGTTCGCACTGAAGAAAACATCATGAGGAGGATCACCATACAGGAGTCCAAGGTACAAGGTCACCAAACATATAAAGAGGAATCCAATAAAATTTATATGGAAATATGATGTTTGATTTTAACAAAAATATTTCTAAAAAGCAAGGAAAAGACCTCAAAACGCCCGACCGCTTACTTTCAGTTTTCGGCGGCTTTAACTGGGGGCGTGGTGTTCATCACTGGTCACAAAAACCTTGCTTGGAAAGAATTATTTTAACTTTTAATTTATTTCCAAAAAAGATTTTAGCACACATAAGTGCTCGACTTTACTTTATCTTTGTAAAGCTGCTTTAGAGCACTTCATGAGAATCAGTGAAGGTTTTTATGAACCAAATAAACTTTGAAGTTAGCATTGATATTGTCAATATATTTTTAAAAAATTGCTAAATTTCCATATAAAATTTAGTTGAAGAACCAGGAAATGAAGTGACGTCATTTAGGTGAGGTGGCTGGCATGAGTGTAGGCTTATTGCAAATTTATTCAGGATGATACAGTATATCCCAAATTTTATTGAAATTGGTCATGTTTTGACAGAGTGTTATGTAGGGTTGTTTTTTCTTTTAACACAATGTACATTGAGATTCTAAATTATTTTCTGTACATTCATTTAAATGTGTACTTAAATTGCCAGATTAGAGAGTTCATAAACCTTTATATTCTGTAATGTCCATCCTGATTCTCTCGTCTGAATGTAATCTGGTTTTCACACTTGGACTGTGCCCTGGTCATTGAAGTAAAACTAAACCAAACCCTTGAGGAATATCTAGATTTTCTCAAGGTGCTTTTCCATGACAGAGCAGAAATGTAAGAAGCAGAAGGTGTTAGGGTAGACAGGACAGAACTGGTAGCGCTTTACGTGAGGGCATCAAACTGGCAGAACAAACTGAAACCATAAATTCACTGAGATGGTCAGGACTGGACAGGGCTTTCAGAACCGGAGCAGAGCTCCCTGCTCTCTGCAATTCCTCCTTGTAGATCACAGGCAGGTGCTGTACAGTTACATAGTGGCAGGTGTCAAGCTGATCCTACAGTTAGAGCAGGGAGCAGGGTTCAAATCCTCGCTTCCAACAGTACTTTTCAATATCTAAACTCAGCTTCCGGGTACCTTCCCATGGAGATGACATAGTAACATAGTAACATAGTAGATGACGGCAGAAAAAGACCTGCGCGGTCCATCCAGTCTGCCCAACAAGATAAACTCACATGTGCTACTTTTTGTGTATACCTTACCTTGATTTGTACCTGTCCTTTTCCTGGCACAGACCGTATAAGTCTGCCCAGCACTATCCCTGCCTCCCAACCACCAGCCCCGCCTCCCACCATCGGCTCTGGCACAGACTGTATAAGTCTGCCCAGCACCATCCCCGCCTCCCGCCACCGGCTCTGCCACCCAATCTCAGCTAAGCTCCTTAGGATCCATTCCTTCTGAGCAGAATTCCTTTATGTTTATCCCACGCATGTTTGAATTCCGTTACCGTTTTCCTCTCCACCACCTCCCGCGGGAGGGCATGACTTTTCTTTGTAGATGATATTCAACTGGTCCTCCTTATTGAGAGAAACCTCAATGCCATGGGGACCACCACTTGCCCCTTGCCTCGATCTAGGGAGGGGATTTGGATTTATCTCAGGCCTTTTTTCAATTCTAGCTCAAGGTGAGTGACATTCGCTTATGAAATGAGTTTGAGTAGAGGGTGCAGAGAAGGGCAACGAAAATGATAAATGGGATGGGACGACTTCCCTATGAGGAAAGACTAAAGCGGCTAGGGCTCTTCAGCTTGGATAAAAAAGACGGCTGAGGGGAGATATGATAGAGGTCTATAAAATAATGAGTGGAGTTGAATGGGTAGATGTGAAGCGTCTGTTTACGCTTTCCAAAAATACTAGGACTAGGGGGCATGTGATGAAGCTACAATGTAGTAAATTTAAAACGAATCGGAGAAAATCTTTCTTCACTCAACATGTAATTAAACTCTGGAATTTGTTGCCAGAGAATGTGGTAAAGGCGGTTAGCTTAGCAGGATTTTAAAAAGGTTTGGACGGCTTCCTAAAGGAAAAGTTCATAGACCATTATTAAAATGGACTTGGGGAAAATCCACTGCTTATTTCTGCGATAAGCAACATAAAATGTTTTGTACTTTTTTGGGGATCTTGCCAGGTATTTCTGACCTGGATTGGCCACTGTTGGAAACAGGATGCTGGGCTCGATGGACCTTCGGTCTGTCCCAGTATGGCAACACTTATTTACTTACTAGTAAAAAAGGCCCGTTTCTCAAACAAATGAAACGGGCGCTAGCAAGGTGTTGATTTTCTGACATTAATGTTTTAAATGGAAGTGTTAGGATAAATGTGTTGTGATGGTAAAGAATAATGTTAATTGTTGTGTTATGTGTAATATGATGTATTAAAATGAGATGTGTATTCTTGTATATGTGTTTGTTATGTTGTTGGTATTTAATGTATGCATAGGATTTTCAGATATGGAAAGAGTATGCAAGTTTTCAAACAGTTGTATTGTATTTTTAATTTTTGTTTACATTTGTAAGATTTCTTTTTATTTATTTAGTAACCCTATCCCCATCGTTTTTGATAAAGTAAAGTGACATGCATTATTTTCAGAACATACATATATATATTTATACTTGCCTGGTATTAGAGCGCAGTAGTATCCTGTACAGCAGATTGTCGTGTAGTGCAGGCAACCTTCTCATAAGCGCAGTGAATTTGGGCGGCAAAAGTGTGGGAAACAGGTAGCGGGGAAATGGCTGGCGGACCAACTGAGAAACAGCACTGGTAAAGAAAGTCAAAAGGAATGTCGTTTCTTTCTTTACAACATCCGTAAAATCCGCCCCTTTCTTTCCGAGCACTCTACCAAAACCCTCATCCACACCCTTGTCACCTCTCGTTTAGACTACTGCAATCTGCTTCTTGCTGGCCTCCCACTTAGTCACCTCTCCCCTCTCGTCGGTTCAAAACTCTGCTGCCCGTCTCATCTTCCGCCAGGGTCGCTTTACTCATACTACCCCTCTCCTCAAGACCCTTCACTGGCTCCCTATCCTCCTGTTCAAACTTCTTCTACTAACCTATAAATGTACTCACTCTGCTGCTCCCCAGTATCTCTCCACACTCGTCCTTCCCTACACCCCTTCCCGTGCACTCCGCTCCATGGATAAATCCTTCTTATCTGTTCCCTTCTCCACTACTGCCAACTCCAGACTTCGCGCCTTCTGTCTCGCTGCACCCTACGCCTGGAATAAACTTCCTGAGCCCCTACGTCTTGCCCCATCCTTGGCCACCTTTAAATCTAGACTGAAAGCCCACCTCTTTAACATTGCTTTTGACTCGTAACCACTCGCCTCCACCTACCCTCCTCTCCTTCCCATACACATTAATTGATTTGATTTGCTTACTTTATTTCTTGTCTATTAGATTGTATGCTCTTTGAGCAGGGACTGTCTTTCTTCTATGTTTGTGCAGCGCTGCGTATGCCTTGTAGCGCTATAGAAATGCTAAATAGTAGTAGTAGTAGTAATGAGCGCACATGCGTGAAACGAAATGAAGAGGTAGTAAAGAAGTGTAATACCCTCCGTTCTTGTTTTCGTTTCACCGGCACTTGTTTTTGTTATTTTGCGGCCCCACTGATGTGCCAGCGCAGTTGGAAATCCCGTGAAAACGGTAACAGGAACCGGATGAGAACGGTAGGCAGCAGGACCGAAGGACACCAATATAGTCGCCGCTATACCCCCTCCGCCGTACCCCGTACGCTACATAGTTTGACCGAAGGACAGCAATATATTCGCCGCTATACCGTCAAGCCACACAACTTAAGCCCCCGTGTGTTTATTCCTGATCCTTCTGTCGTACTGTGTAGTTCCTGAACTGGAAGCTGGAGGGAACCTGGACTCAGATACATGTCTCTCGAACCCCAATTCATACTTCGGATCCATAACTATTCCCACTTGTCTGAAAGGAGGCTGGAAGAGTGAGTGTGAGTGACATGATTCAAGCTGTGGAGTTGGGGAAACTGAGAAAGAACAGCACTGTCCTTGGGACTCAAGTCCGAGAGCTAACCCTGGTGCGTTCTGGGTCGCATATACACACACCCCTTTTTCTTTGTCTAAGCCCAGGTTCAGCAACTAGGCTGCAGCTTCCTCCGGAGCCTTGTGCTCCTTCTTGTCAGATGAATCCTCGCTTTTTCCTTCACGTCACTGCTACTTGAACACCCAACGCTCCACAAGGCCTGAAATACTGGTTGTTACGATCTCAGCCTGCTTCTGGATGGCAGAAAAGAGGCCAGACAAAGTTGCCTCCCAAAATCCTCAGTTTAAAACTTCTAACATATCACTAGCTCCTCCCCTGTGGATGAGACGGAGATTACAAACAGAGTGGATACCCCAGAGGGAGTAGAAAACCTGAGAAGAGATCTCCAAAAATCAGAACAGTGGTCTAAAGGCTGGCGGTTGAAATTTAATGCAAAGAAGTGCAAAGCGATGCACTTGGGTTGCAGAAATGTAAAGGAAACATGCCAGATTGGAGGTGAAAGACTGATAAACAGAACCCAGGAGAGGGACCTTAGGCTGATAGTGTCTGAGGATCTCAAGGTGGCAAAACAATGTGACAAGATGGTGGCTGCAAGGTTGCATAGAAAGAGGTATAACCAGCAGAAGAAAAAGAGGTGTTGATGCCTGTGTACAAGTTGTTGGTGAGGCCCCGCTTGGAGTATCGGGTTCAGTTTTGGAGGCCTTACCTTGCTAAGGATGTATAAAGACTTGAAGCGTTTCACAGAAAAGCGACTAAAATGATATAGGGTTTGGCCCAAAAGACATATGAGAAGAGACTTGAACTGAATCTGTTTACCCCAGAGGACAGGAGGGATGGGGAGATATGATACATACGTTCGGTTTTACCTGGACATGTCCTCTTTTTGAGGACGCAGCCGGGCATCTGGGCGGGTTTTGCCAGCCTGCCCGTTTGTCCGGATTTGCGGATGAATGGGCAGGGTGGCGGGCAGGCGGGCCTCAGCGTGTCCTATCCTCCCCTCCCCTCCTTTACCTTAGTGTGGTGCCCTCTTCGGAGCAGGAAAGAGCCCCCTCTTTCCTGCCCGGTGCATCTGCAGATTGACTTCCTCTTGGCGCTGCTTCAAAATGGCTGCTGAGATTTCAAGCAGCGGCCTTGCGAGACTTCCGCAGACGTCTTGTACGTAGGGTTACCATACGTCCGGATTTACCCGGACATGTCCTCTTTTTGAGGACATGTCCAGGTGTCCGGACGGATTTGGCCAGCCTGCCCATTTGTCCGGATTTCTGGACAAACGGGTTGGCTGGCGGGCGCGGGACTCCTCTCCCCTACTCTACTCTACTATCCCTGGTGGTCTATAGGTACCTCTTCGTCTTCGGGGCAGGAAAGAGCCCTGCATACTGTGAGTCCGGCTCTCGGCGTTTCAAAATGCCCGCCGAGAGTTGAAGCAGCCTCGCCATTTTGAAGCAGCGGCCATTTTGAAACGCCGAGAGCCGGACTCACAGTATGCAGGGCTTTCCTGCCCCGAAGAGGTACCTGTAGACCACCAGGAATAGTAAAGGGGAGGGGAGGTGACAGGAGGGAGTGGAGATGATGGGGAGGGAAGGTGATGGGGGAGGAGGGGGTGACCGGGGGAGGGGAATATGTGTCAGGTGTGGGGCGTGAAAGGGGCAGGGCAGGGGCGTGAAAGGGGTGGGGCAAGTGTCCTCTTTTATGAGGACAAAAAATGGTAACCCTACTTGTACGGTCACTGTATCAACTCTCGGCAGCCATTTTGAATCAGCACAGAGCAAGAGAGGTCTACAGCCATGACGGGCAGGAAAGATGGGACTCTTTCCTGCCCCGAAGAGGCCACTAGACCACCAGGACACTACAATACCTCTGGAGGAGGGGCAATGATGTTAATGATGTCACTATAACATACCGTTAGTGGTGGGGGTCTTTGTCATTCTCAGCAGAACCTCTACTGTAGGATTCCCAACATCTCTACACTCCCATTAGTCTTCCTTATTTAAGTGCTAGGGAAAGTGATACTCCCATCTCACAATAACACAGAACAGGCCATCAGCACTGAATGAACACAGAGGCAGGGCAGCGCTCCCTACTTTTCTGTAGCTGTGACCCCAATTGCGCTGGGCGTGCAAACTATGACTTCCTATGGAACAATCCACAAACGAACCTTTTCCGGAGATGCGAAGGAGGTAGAATGAGAGGACATGAAATGAGATTGAAGGGGGGCAGACTCAAGAAAAATGTCAGGAAGTATTTTTTCACGGAGAGAGTAGTGGACGCTTGGAATGCCTTCCCGCGGGAGGTGGTGGAAATGAAAACGGTAACAGAATTCAAGCGTGAGTGGGATAAACATAAAGGAATCCTGTTCAGAAGGAATAGATCCTAAGGAGCTTAGCCGAGATTGGGTGGCACAGCCGGTGGCGGGAGGCGGGGATAGTGCTGGGCAGACTTATACGGTCTGTGCTCTGAAAAGGACAGGTACAAATCAAGGTAAGGTATACACAAAAAGTAGCACATGTGAGTTTATCTTGTTGGGCAGACTGGATGGACCATGCAGGTCTTTTTCTGCCGTCATCTACTATGTTACTATATGTTACTATCTGCCTCTAGGTTGTGACCCCAAGCGCACATTTCACAATCCCCACAGTTTAGGAAGCTCTGCACTACACGGCGTGCCCTGTGACCTTTTCACAATTATGCCTCAGTGTATTGTGGGATTTAAAGTCTTCCTCCTTCCATATGAAGTCAACGCTATAGTTACCAAGATACTTCAGGAGTAGAAGGAATGGTTTCCTAATAAATCCAGGACCAACAGGGAGTGGAGTGGGTCTCTGGGCCTTGGTGGCAGCAGTTCTTGGGTGTTATTTTCGGCAGAAAGCACAGATCCGAGCTCTTCTTGCTGCATTGGTTTTCTCGGCCTGGCCACTGGAGTGTACTACACGCACACACACCAGCAGACAGAGAGGCGGTGGGGGAGGAAAGAGCAGAAAGCAGCTGACAGCCAAAATTTGACCTCTGCAGAGGGGGGGGGGGGGGGGGGGGGGAGGGGGTTTCCAGTGCTGACTCATGGTAGCAGCAATGCAGGCCCAGTATGAGCCTGTCTCCTGAATCTACTGTGTGGTGAAGTAATCCTTCATGTCAGAAACACACAAGAGGCTCTCCTCCATTAAACTTTCCTTGAGTCACTTGGATTCTCTGTTTTTGGGGTCAAAGGTTAGGGTATTTCCTGATTTGGCCAGGGATACCCAACAAAGGTGTAGAAAATATTTATCTCTACGCCCTAGAACAATAGCAATAGGTGCAGATTTTATTCTGAGATATCCATCTCAGGGGCGTATCTGAGTAGGGGGGGCAGGGGCTAGAGTGAGGGGGCACATTATAGCCCCCGCGGCCGCCCCCCCTCCCGCCGTCAACCCTCCCTCCCCCGCCTACCGCCGTCACCTACCCCCGAGGTCCGCTTCCTCCTGCCGGCTTTTTTAAATATTGCTTCAGCTGGCGAGGGACCCCAACCCCCCGCCAGCCCAGCCGTGGTCTTCTTTAACTTCTTCATCCTCGTCGTGCTGTGAAAGCTGCATGCATCCTTAGTTCCAGTTGGACGGAGTCTGACGTCGCAGCTGAAGCAATATTTTAAAAAGCTGGCAGGAGGAAGCGGACCTCGGGGGTAGGTGACGGCGGTAGGCGGGGGAGGGAGGGAGGGTTAACGGCGGTAGGGGGGTCCGGGGCGAAATCTGCGGGGGCCCAGGCCCCTGTGGCTTCACTCAGATACGCCCCTGATCCATCTATATGTAGAATAAAATTTCAATCCAGGCAATACCAATTCTTTGACCCAAAACAGTTGGAGGAATTTCTGTTAAGCAGAGAGGAGGTGAATGTAAAAGCCTAGTGCCACGTGCCTCACTGTATTATTATTATTATTACATTAGTATCCCACATTATCCCACCTCTTTGCAGGCTCAATGTGGCTTACAATTCATCATGGATACTGGAAATTGAAAAGAATGTACATTTGGTTTTACAGCAAGATTTGGGTATATGATGGTGAAATACATAGCAATGGAAATAGAAAAGATTTTGCATTTGATTTGCGGAAGTTTTGGTTACATGTTGGTGGAATACATGATGGTATTAAAGCCATAGATATAGGTACATGACAGTATAGAGGCAAAAGATATAAGGAACATTCTTAGATATCTTAAAGAAAGTGGAGTTACACGTGTTGTTCCTTATGATATATTTTGTCGAAGAGATAAGTTTTCAGGAGTTTGCGGAATTTGGTCATTTCATAGACCGATTTCAGGTTACGTGGCAGTGTGTTCCAGAGTTGTGTGCTTGTATAGGAAAAGGTTGATGCATGCATTGATTTGTATTTCAAGCTTTTACACTTGGGAGGATGAAGATTGAGGAATGTGCGGGAGGATTTTTTTGCATTTCTGGGTGGTAGTTCTATTAGGTCCGACATGTAGGCTGGGGCGTCGCCATGGATGATTTTATGGATCAAGGTGCAGAGTTTGAACGTGATGCGCTCTTTGAGTGGGAGCCAGTGTAGTTTTTCTCAGAGGGGTGTAGCGCTTTCGTATTTTGGTTTGCCGAATATAAGTCTGGCTGCCGTGTTCTGGGCTGTTTGGAGTTTTTTTTTGAGTATGGCAGCTAGGAGTCAGCCGCACGAGATGTAACTTGCTCTTTTGATATATTTTCTGGTGATTATGCTTTATACTTAAGTATTTGAAATTTTCTATTAGTCTTGGATTATTACCTTAATTTGGGATCGACAGTAGAAGACATTAGTGGAATAATTGTTAGAATTTTTGTTTATGATTTACTGATATGTGTATTACCATTCATAAGGAATTATGACTGTTAAAAATCCTATATAATAAAACGCACCTCCAACATTCTGAAGCTGACTGCATGGCTGAGGCATTCCTGCTCTCTGTATCCATCTCCTGAATTGACATCACGTACTTCCGGGTTCGTCACAAGCAGAAGTGACCAACCACACGAGGTTTCTAGGCTTCAGAATGTTGGAGGTGCATTCTATTAAATAGGATTGGTCAGTTCCTTGAAGCACAGCCAGAGCTCAGCGTCCTGCACAGTAACACTCCGACACCAGAGAGAGAGGGGGGGCCTGACACCAGAGAGAGGCGGGGGTATCTCTGTCACACACACACACTCTTTCTCTCTCAGTCAATGTCTTTCTCTCTCTCACTCTCACACACTCTATGTCTCACACTGTATCACATTCACTCTCTTTTTTTTTATTTATTCATTTTACAAAATATATCAAGATATATAACCTTGAGCAAGAAAGTAAATATTTCAGGATGCCTGTACATACAACAACTTAGAAGAAAAAAAAAACATGAAAGATATTACTCAAGTCCACCATGGAGTGAGTCCAAGATACAATATATGGAGGTAACTAGAAGAAAATTGTTTTAAACAACTTCAAATAATACCTAGAACAACAGAAAAAAAAAAATTCTTATTTTACTCCTATTGTATTCTTAGAGGCTAAGAAGGATGTTAGCTGTGAGGGTTCTGTGAATACATACTTCGTCAAATTATATGGAATCACACATTTACATGGGAACCGCAAATAAAATACGGCTCCCAATTGAAGAACTGCTGATTTTAACAAAAGAAATTGTTTTCTTCTCTTTTGAGTTTCCTTTGAAACATCTGGGAACAAATTTACTTTAAATCCAAGAAATAATTTGTCCTTGTTTCTAAAGAACATTCTAAATAGCCAAACCTTATCTGATGATAATGCTAAGGTAGCTATCAAGGTCGCCGGCCTAGCTTGTTCAGATTCAGAAGTTTCTAATAATGCAGAAACATCTAATGAGACATTTTGTTCTTGCTGAAGATCTTGTTGTGGCACGTAATATGCTTGATTGAAAGGTGGTAAATTTTCTTGTGGAATTTGTAACACTTCCAATAGATATCTTTTAAGCATATCTGCAGGTTTCACCATTTTAACCATGGGGAAATTTATAAATCTGATATTATTATACCTCATGTAATTGTCATAAAGTTCCATCTTCCTTCTCAGATTTACAAGATCTTTCACCATAGTTTGTTGTAATTTTTCAGCCTCTAGAAGCTTTTTATCCATCTTTTCTTCACTCTCTATGTGTCACACAGTCACTCACACACTCTCTTGGTCTCATACACTCGGTCTCACAGAGAGTCTGTGTCTCACACACACTCTCTCGCACACACTGTATCTGTGTGAAACACACTCTCTCTCTCTCTCACACACTGTCTCTCACATACGCACTTGCACACACTCTCATTCTCACACACACACTCGTACCCAGACTCACTCTCTCTCTCTCTCTCTCACACACACACATTCGCACATTCACTCTCACTCTCACATACTCTCTCTCAAACATACACACTCTGAGGAAAACCTTGCTAGCGCCCGTTTCATTTGTGTCAGAAACGGGCCTTTTTTACTAGTATATAAATAAAGAATTAAAAAAAAAAGGCTCTCCTCCAAACTGTACTGAAATCCGTTTCACAATTCCTAGTCTATTCCGAATACATGACTGAGCCACTTCTGGAGTGGGTGGCCTGACAGTTTCAAAAGGAGGGTAGACGATGCATCATTTTGATAATTAGCTGATCACCCTCAAAGGAAGCCACTCAGGAGATAAGGGGACTTCCCAAGGTGAAAAGAAGGTCACTAGCAGAGCAGAGAGAAGGGTTAATGTTCCAGGAACCCACCTCACCTGCTCTTCAAGATGGAAACTGTCAGCGTGCCTCTCTATATTTCACTTGTAGCGTACACTAGACGTTACTGGAACAATATTTGCCGGTCCGCACCTGTAGCGGCGCCATAATTCCTGGACGGCCTGCACATGTTTTTCAGCAGTGGGGGCCACCACGATGCAGGTGTGCGTGTGCTGCAGGACATTTTTTTATATTGGACCCACGTGATCAGAAATCCATACGTGTGTGAATATTTTAGACTGCCAGAGTACCGTATGCTCACCAGTATGCGTGAATGTCTTCTGAAATTCTAGTTCATGGGTAAAAACTTGTGTTGCTACAGTTATCAAGGGGGCTGCATCCCAAGGCCAGAGGGGCCGTGCGTCGGACATCCCTGCCCTACCTGAACAATATAACGGCATGTGAGACGCAGCATTCGGCAACCCACAGGAGCTCTGGACACGGATTGCATTGCATAGGGTTATAGTTTTTTTTAAATATAAGCCAGACCAAACTGCCTTTCCTAAAAAGCCCTAGGGCTTAGCCCATAAATTGTGGCTTGTATGCCCTTGTTTAGGCTGTTGTAAGAAGCTGGTGTTCACCAGTACTAGTCACAGAACTCGGTGAAAGGGCCAGAGTACTAAACCTGTGTTAACCATAATGCAGCACTATTAACACGGGTAACCAAGCCTGGAGGAGCATCAATGCAAAATCTATGCTAATGTGGTAATGAAATGCAAAAGCGTGTTAAATAGCCCATTACCTATTAGCTGAGTACTAGCATGTTTCATTTGCATCTCATTTATATCGGCCATTAATACATAATAAATGATGGCAGGTAAAGATCGGTACCAACCATCCAGTCTGCTCAGTAAGGTGTCTGTAGTTCTACCCTCAGTGCCCTTCTTTGAGGTTGTGCCTGCCGCTATCTGCAGGTAACACCCCTCCGTTCCCTTGTTGGGGGTTGTACCTTTTTTCTGCTGTCATCTACTATGTTACTATGTTACCTGCCGCTGTCTGCAGGCAACACCCCTCCGTTCCCTTGTTGGGGGTTGTACCTTTTTTCTGCTGTCATCTACTATGTTACTATGTTACCTGCCGCTGTCTGCAGGCAACACCCCTCCGTTCCCTTGTTGGGGGTTGTACCTGCCGCTGTCTGCAGGTAACACCCCTCCGTTCCCTTGTTGGGGGTTAGACACCACATTAATGCTCATTAGACCCTAATCTGCTGAGGGAGACATAGGAAAATATGAGAGAGAGACATTAAAATACCCGAAAGGCCTAGGTGTGGGTAACAAGGAATGGATCTACTCCAGAGCTTCTCAATCCAGTCCTCGGAGGCACACCCAGCCAGTCGGGTTTTTAGTATATCCACCATAAATACGTATGAGCTAGGTCTGCATAAAAAGCAGGCAGTGCAAATCTAGCCTCCTGTATATTCATGGTGGATATCCTGAAAACCGGACTGGCTGGGTGTGTCCCAAGGCCTAGATTAAGAAGTTCTGCTTTACTCTTTGGGATCCTACTGTGTTCTGGTGACGTGGATTGGCCACTGTCAGAGACAGGATGTCAGGCTCCTTGGATGTTTGGTTTGACCCAGTTATGTCAAATCTTAAGTCCTTATGACGGGGTCAGAGTTCAAATGAATTCAGCAGCCCTGTGAGCATTCTTTGATTAAGCTAATGCGAGTGCTGAGGGAGGTGAAGAGAACAGACAGCGTGCAGGGACGGCAGCTTCAGCATTAAATCTGAGAACAAATATATGCGAAAGAGATCAACTTATAATTTCCTCAGTGTCATCAAGTTACAGAATCACCGTCTCGGATTCGGCTTGGCATTCTCTTTGTGCTGGGTGGGTGTGGCAGTCAATAGAATTGGAAGGAATATTCCCTCCTCCCCGTCCATTTTTCGTGTAGTTAACCCACTTTTCCTTAGTGTGAATTCACTATCACTTAGGTTTCAATGGAGAAGGAAAACACGCTCCAGTCTGCAGAAGATTGCATGGTGAGAGAGGTTGGCTTTACTGTCTTTACGCTCCTACCCGAAACCTCCGCTCACAGGACAAATCCCTCCTCTCTGTTCCCTTCTCCACCATCGCCAACTCCAGGCTCCGCCCTTTCTGCCTTGCCTCTCCCTATGCTTGGAATAAACTTCCTCAGCCCATACGCCAAGCCCCCTCCCTGCCCATCTTCAAATCCTTGCTCAAAGCCCATCTCTTCAATGTCACCTTCGGCACCTAACCATTTCACCTCTACCCAGGAATCTAGACTGCACCAATTTGACTGTCCGCACATAGTGACCATTAGATTGTAAGCTGACTTCACATGTTGTCCATTAGATTGTAAGCTCCTTTGAGCAGGGACTGTCCTTCTTTGTTAACTGTACAGCGCTGCGTAACCCTAGTAGCGCTTTAGAAATGTTAAATAGTAGTAGTAGTAGTATTTTACAGTGAGGAAGGCAGGTGTTCACCAGAAGCTCGCTGAGGGCTCTTTTCATCATTTAGGTCTGCATGACCTCATCATTATGGGGTCCTTTTACTAAGTTGCGGTAAGCACTTACCATGGGACGTGCTCAGGCGTCCTGTGGTAAGTTTGACATTGGCATGCACTAACCGTGCAGTAAAATGTTTTGGGTTTTTTTGCACGGAGGGGAGGGTCTGGGGTAGGGTTACCATATGTCCGGATTTACACCGACATGTCCTCTTTTGCTATAGTGACATCTTCCGCCTTCGGGGCAGGAAAGAGCCCCCTCTTTCCTGCCCGGAGCGCTGCCCTGCATGCATCCTTCCTGTTGGTGATCTCGGCACCGATTCAAAATGGCCGCTGAGAGTTGAAGTGACCTCGCGAGACTTCAACTCTCGGCGGCCATTTTGAATCAGCGCCGAGATCACCAACAGGAAGGATGCATGCAGGGCAGCGCTCCGGGCAGGAAAGAGGGGGCTCTTTCCTGCCCCGAAGAGGTCACTAGACCACCAGGGCAGTAGTAAGGGGAGGGGGGGTGACGGGGTGTGTGACGGGGGGAGGGGAAATGTGACAGGGGGCGGAGTGAGGGTGTGAAAAGGGGCGGGGCATGTGTCCTCCTTTTTGGGGGACAAAATATGGTAACCCTAGTCTGGGGCAGAGAGTGGGTGTTTGTGCACTGATCATTTTGCACAGCCACATTACTGCTTGCTAACTGATTAGCGCAAGATGATAATGTCACCCCTTACCGTCTACGAAACAGGTGTCAGTAAGTGCTAACGCGATAACTTTTTGTAATGGCTGCATGCCAATGGCGCAGAAAGCACAGTGGAAGCAACCCTTGCAAATAGCACAGGTACACGACCACAGCGAAGGAACTACTAACTCAACTCAACACAGGCTTGTGTTTCGGCCAAAGGCCTGCATTGGGAGTCTCTGTTGAATGTGTGGATACAACAATAAATGAATGAATAAATTAATAAACGATGTTGCAAATGTAGCTTATAAAATCAATCTGATGCACACGTAGGCAGAACAGGAAACAGCATCTCCTGATGAAGGCCTTTGGCCCAAGTTGAGTCAAGTCAGTGGATGGAATCAGGGCCGCTGAGGGGGGGGGGGCAGGGGGGGACAAAATTCCCCGGACCTGGGCCTCCAAGGGGGGGCCCAGCGCCGCAGTCCCACCTGCCCTCCGTCATCGACCTTCTGCCACCAGGCCGGCCCCTTGCATTGAAATCACAGCGCCTCTCACCTCCATGTGAAAGCGCTGCAGGCAGCAGCAGGTCGCCTTCCTTCAGCCCTCCTTCCCTGTGTCCCGCCCTCGTAGAAGTTACTTCAGATGAGGACGGACACAGGGAGAGAAGGAGCCCCGAAGGGAGGCGATCTGCTGCTGCCTGCAGCGCTTTCACACGGAGGTGAGAGGCGCTGTGATTTCAATGCAGGGGGCCCGGCCTGGTGGCAGACGGAGGGGGGCGGGTGGAGGGAGGGAGGGAGCAGTGGCGGTGCTGACCTCGGGGGGGGGGGGGGGGCGGCCTTGCCCCCGGGCACAGCCCAGTCTCTCAGCGCCCCTGGATGGAATAAAGCTTTGAAACTTACACTATCGTCTGATTATTCATTTGGGGGCCCTTTCATTAAGCTGCGTAGGTGCAAATGCACATTCTACACACGTCAATTTTGAACTACCGCCTATCACCTGGTCTGGGTGGTATTTTCATTTTTGACGCGTGTCTGCTACATGCGCCAGAAAATATATTTTTTATTTTCTGGTGAGCGGCGCTAACTGGGCGGTAATTGGCATTGTATGTGCGCTGACGATTACTGCCTGGTCAACGCGGGAGACCTTACCGCTAAGTCAACAGGTGCCGGTAAGGTCTCAGGCCCAAAATGGACTCGCGCCAGTTTTCATTTTGCAGCATGTCCGTATTCAGTAAAAAAAAAAAAAAGGCCTTTTTTGCAGGCGCGCTGAAAAATGGACCTGCATGCATCCAATACACGCGTCTACACCAGCGTAGGCCATTTTTCAGCGCAGCTTAGTAAAAGGACCCCTTGGTTTCTTCGCTATAATTAACACACGCCAATGGTGACATTAGCCCATGTCCGTTAATGCAGAAAACGGAATATCAACCATTGCGCTGCTGCGGTAAAAATGGAGAAACCCATGTATGGCGACTTTATACCGCAGCTTAGTAAAAGGACACTTATTTGAGCTCACTTCTGGCCAGGCTTTGACCCTGCAGCCAATGCCTGCTGCACAATCCAAATCATTAGTGTATCTGTACTACCCTGTACACAGAGTGACTCGGGACTTGGGAAACAAAGTAAATGTAGCATTGCAGAAATTCAAACGGAGAGTTCCTGTACCCACTAAAGATGGTTTCGCTGTGCTGGCTGTGAAAGTGATTAGATTCCTGTGAAACAGAATTAGCCTTCAAGGGCATGTTGGCAACTCACTTCGGAATTCTGTTATCGTACAGAGGGTACTTATCTGTTTAGAAACTGGAAAGGTGGCACCTTGCGAGTGATAATATAATTTGAATATAATCCCGTTTAGCAGTGTATAACGATGAAGCCTGTCAGTCTGAAAATACGGCCACTTATTTGAGATATTTAAGAGAATTTGCCTTGTTTCTGGGAGAGCTGAAACCTTCCGGGCTGTTAATAAACTCATGGGTCAATTTTCAGTTCCTGCAGCCAGCAGGTTTTTGGGGGTTTCTTTTAACGTTGACTGGTAGCATTAATTTAAAAAAAATGTATATTCAGCGCTGCTCTGTCCTGTTTGTCTGTCCTAAGTAGATTGTAAGCTCTGTCGAGCAGGGACTGTCTCTTCATGTCCAGTGTAAAGCGCTGTGTACGTCTAGTAGCGCTATAGAAATGATAAGTAGTAGTTGTCTTTGGGATTCCGGAATCTTGCTACTCTTTGGGATTCTGGAATTTTGCTACTCATTGGGATTCTGAACAGAATCTTGCTACTCTTTGTCTTTATCCCTTATTTGCCCTGTTTGTCTGTCCTGATTAGATTGTAAGCTCTATTGAGCAGGGACTGTCTCTTCATGTCCAGTGTACAGCGTTGCGTACGTCTAGTAGCGCCATAGAAATGATAAGTAGTAGTAGTAAGGATAATCCAGAGGCATAGCCAGACCTCAAATTCTGGATGGGCCACTGAATTATCCATAGAACAGTGCCAATTGTACAGGGGTTTTTTTTTCCTTCTTCCCCCCCAAAGCCCCAGCGCCAACAAAAAACATTAAATACCTGAGCTGGCGGGGATCCCCAAGCCCCAGTAACTGCAGAGGCCCCTCTCCTTTTTGCTTCAGCTGGCGGCACTGTGTACATACTGCTGCTGCCCTGCCCCGCCCCCTCGTGCATACTCGGTTTTCATGCATGCGCAAAAACTGACATGACGACAGCGCATACACAGTGCCGCTGGCTGGATCAAGGAGGAAAGGAAGCTGATCTTGCCTCTGGAGGACCTCTGGAGCTGGTGGGGCTTGAATAACCCCACACAGCTATAACAAGGGCGCTAGAATTTTGGGTGGGCCTGAGTTCAAAGAGGGTGGGCCCAGGCCCACCTGTGGCTACACCACTGGGATAATCAGCAGTGCTGAACACATGGAATCAAAAAGGTGGGAATATGAGCCAGGCTATCCAATAACTGGACCTAAAGTCAAGTTTAAAATAAACAATATTTATTAATTTTCAAGCAAATAATAATAAAAATAATTCCACATTAAAAATGACTCGACACCACGTTGTGTTTCGGCCAGATGGCCTACATCAGGAGTCTTGTGGCTGATGATGTGTGCTCACATATAAAAGCTGTGCAGACAAGGATTCAAAAATGATCCGTTTATCGCTGCACGCTACAAACAAACAGTGTTGAATCTTCTCTCAGAATAGATTGTGCTTGGTGGCCAACCAAAGTAAATCGTGCTCTCCTTATATCAGGCTGCCCAGATGTTTGTTTTTTCCCCGTAGAAGATTTTTATTTTATTTATGCGAGATCTTTCTGACTACGTTTAGATTTTGCTCACACCTTTTCAGTAGTAGCTCAGGGTGAGTTACATTCAGGTATACTGGGTCTCCCTGGAGGGCAAATTGTTTGTACCTGAGGCAATGGAGGGTTAAGTGACTTGCCCAAGATCACAAGGAGCAGCAGTGGGATTTGAGCCCGCTGCCCGCCACCTCTGGATATCGAGACTGGTGATCTAACCACTAGGCCACTCCTCCACTCCCCATGTTCATAATGTTTAGATTGCAAATAGCCCAGTGCTTGTTCTGCTGTTTACAGCTGCCAGCAGATTCCATGTTGTGTGGGGATCGGGTACCAAGGGAAAATTAATAGCAGGATCTATGGCAAACATAAAGAATCCCATGGATTCTTCTTTCGCTTTCCTGCCAAACGAACACTGATCCTATTGACATGACACCTGCTCTTTCAGACATTCCTTTGAGCTCACCTACCCTGTGCTGATTCCCTTGGCCATTAAAGAATCCCATCATTATTCTGTTTCCTACATGGTTATTAAGAGACCTGGTTTGGGGAGTTAGAAGCCTAAATCGATCCCTTTAAAAACTAGGCGACCACATCTTACATAAGTACATAAGCACTGCCACGCTGGGAAAACACCAAAGGTCCATCAAGCCCAGCACTCCGTCTCCCACAGCGGCCAATCCAGGCCCCAAGAACCTGGCAAAAACCCAAAATTTAATAATGATCAATGGACCTTTCCTTCAGGAATCTGTCCAGACCCCCTTTAAACTCAGCAAGGCCAGCTGCCGTCACTACCCTCTCTGGCAATGAGTTCCAGAGTCTAACTACGCGCTGAGTAAAGAAAATCTTTCTCCGATTTGTTTTAAACCTACCACATTCTAATTTCATCTTGTGTCCCCTGGTTCTAACATAGTAACATAGTAACATAGTAGATGACGGCAGAAAAAGACCTGCACGGTCCATCTAGTCTGCCCACGATAAACTCATATGTGTATACCTTACCTTGATTTGTACCTGTCTTTTTCAGGCACAGACCGTATAAATCTGTGCAGCAGTATTTCCCGCCTCCCAACCACCAGTCCCGCCTCCCATCACCGGCTCCGGCACAGACCCCGTATAAAAATCTGCCCTCCCCCATCCTAGCCTCTCAACCACCAACCCCTCTTCCCCCTGCCACCCAATTTCAGCTAAGCTTCTGTGGTTCTATTATTGTTAGAAAGCGTAAACAAACGCTTCACATCTGTCCGCTCTACCCCACTCATTATTTTGTAGACCTCTATCATATCACCCCTCATCCACCTTTTCTCCAGGCTAAAGAGTCCTAGCTGTCTTAACCTCCCCTCATAGGGTAGTCGTCCCATACCTTTTATCATTTTTGTCGCTCTTCTCTGCACCTTCTCCAATTCCTTTATATCTTTTTTGAGATGAGATGACCAGAGAACTGAACACAATACTCCAGGTGCGGTCGCACCATGGAGCGATATAACGGCATTATAACATCTTGAAAATTATGTGAAGCTCTGATTACCCCATCTCAAACAAGGACGTGTTATTACACTTAAAAACGATACACAGAAGGGCAAAGGAGGTGATCAGACATATGGAAATACTTTTGTACAAAGTTAGACCCAAACCTAGGATTCTTCAGCTTGGAAAAGAGATAACTGAAGGGAGATGTGATGGAAGCCAATAAAACCATGAAAGGCGGAGAAAGAGTAAAAGTGACTCATGCTAAAAGATCGAAGGGTCACCTCTGAAACTATCAAGGGCAGGTTTAAAAGATAAAAAAAGCACAGACTTGTTCACATCATGCAAAGATACCCTGAGAAACTCATTGCTACAGGACGTTGAGGAGTATAAGTGATATCAAAATGCAATTAGACAAATTTATGGTCCATGGATCAAACACGGTCTATTTAACTTACTGTGGTCAGTATATCCCTAATCAATCATTGCGGCTGTCTGGATTCTGCCTTTATGGGAGAAATGTTGGATGCCTTTACCTGTATGGAAAACAAAAATGAGGATGTTAAAATGCCTTTGTATCGCTTCATGGTACGACTGCACCTTGAATACTGTGTGCAATTCTGGTCACCACATCTCAAAAAAGATATAGTGGAATTAGAAAAAGTACAGAGAAGGACGACAGAAATGATAAAGGGGATGGGATGACTTCCCTATGAGGAATGGCTGAAATGGTTTGGGCTCTTCAGCTTGGAGAAAAGACAGCTGAGGAGAGGTATGATAGAGGTCTATGAAATACTGAGTGGAGTGGAATGGATAGACGTGAATCATTTGTTTACTCTTTCCAAAAATACTAAGACTAGGGGGCACGCAATGATGCTACAGACTAGTAAATTTTAAACGAATCTGAGAAAATGTTTCTTCACGCAACGTGTAATTAAGCTCTGGAATTCGTTGCCAGAGAATGTGGTAAAGGAGGTTAGCTTAGCAGGGTTTAAAAAAGGTTTGGATCTCTTCTTAAAAGAAAAGTCCTTAAGCCATTATTAAAATGGACTGGGGAAAATCCACTGCTTATTTTTAGGATAAGCAGCATAAAATGTATTGTACTGTTTTGGGATCTTGCCAGGTACTTGTGACCTGGGCCACTGTTGGAAACAGGATGCTGGGCTTGATGGACCTTCGGTCTGACTCAGTATGGCAACATTTATGTACTTATGCGGCACAACCCAGACAGCACAATGATCATGACACCAGCCATGGGAGACTAAAAGAACAAGTATATCTCTAAACAATAAATCATATCTCAAACAATTAATTATTACCTGAATTGGTTATTACTTTATTTACCATTACCTTTCTCTTTGCTTCATGTACAATTTCTCATTCCTAACAGATTTTCTAAATGTTAAACATCCATAGTTATCCCAGTAGGTTTATGATACTGTATTTGTAAAATTGGATTCTTACAACAAATTACTTTCTTATGCATTATTCTTTGTTATGTATTCTAGACTGTTTATTGTAAGCCACATTGAACTCAAACTTGTTTGGGATAATGTGGGATATAAATGTCAGAAATAAATAAATAAACCAGAGCTGTTAGCAGTGGGGTATTTAAACAAGGTGCGTCAGTGGCGTATGCAACCCCTGTCAGACCCCCCCCCCCCCGTCTCCACCTTAAAATCCTGTCTGCTGAAGTCAAGAAGGTTGGCTGCAGTCTTCACCTGGGCAGTGGCCAGGGCTTTTTTGGAGGGGGTACTTGGGGGTACTGAGTACCGGCACCTTTTCTATCATCTGGTAAAATTGACCCATGGTCCTCAAGTTTTAATGAAAGAGCTCAGGCTCTACACACCAATTCTGCCTTGTCATAGATTCTTCTTTGTTACATTTGTACCCCACGCTTTCCCACTCATGGCAGGCTCAATGCGGCGGGCAATAGAGGGTTAAGTGACTTGCCCAGAGTCACAAGGCGCTGTCTGTGCCGGGAATTGAACTCAGTTCCTCAGTTCCCCAGGACCAAAGTCCACCACCCTAACGACTAGGCCACTCCTCCACTCTGTGACTGGTTGCAGGGGGCCTGGCTATTGTGGGGTGGGTCCCTCAGTGATCACCCCACCCCTGAAGGGTGGTCTGGCATTTGAGTACCGGCACCTTTTTTGCTAGAAAAAACACACTGGCAGTGGCAATCATAGACTGTGAGTGCCGCTGCTTGGGTGAAGACCGCAGCAGACAGGATTTTAAGGT
Organism: Microcaecilia unicolor; assembly: GCF_901765095.1. NCBI lineage: Eukaryota > Metazoa > Chordata > Amphibia > Gymnophiona > Siphonopidae > Microcaecilia > Microcaecilia unicolor. Next base: position 12,980,226 of record NC_044036.1, on the reverse strand, counting down.
ACGGGAGGAGGTGGGAGACGCACCCCCTGGTAAACATTTTCTGGTTACGCCCTTGGCTGCTAGTAAGGGGCAGGATATGTACTAGTCTACAGGCAACCTATTTCTTTCACATTACTTGCTAAGGATGTAAAAAAAAAATGGAAGCAGTGCCAAGAAAAGCTACGAGAATGGTATGGGATTTGCGTTCCAAGACGTATGAGGAGAGACTTGTTGACCTGAACATGTATACCCTGGAGGAAAGGAGAAACAGGGGTGATATGATACAGACGTTCAAATACTTGAAAGGTATTAATCCGCAAACGAACCTTTTCCGGAGATGGGAAGCTGGTAGAGCGAGAGGACATGAAATGAGAGTGAAGGGGGGCAGAATCAAGAAAAATGTCAGGAAGTATTTTTTCACGGAGAGAGTGGTGGATGCTTGGAATGCCCTCCCGCGGGAGGTGGTGGAGATGAAAACGGTAGCGGAATTCAAGCATGCATGGGATAAACATAAAGGAATCCTGTGCAGAAGGAATGGATCCTCAGAAGCTTAGCCGAGATTGGGAGGCAGGGCTGGTGTTTGGGTGGTGGGGCTAGTTCTGGGCAAGACTTCTACGGTCTGTGTCCTGAAAATGGCAGATACAAATCAAGGTAAGGTATACACAAGAAGTAGCACATATGAGTTTATCTTGTTGGGCGGACTAGATGGACCGTGCAGGTCTTTTTCTGCCGTCATCTACTATGTTACATTACTTTGAGGTACCCGCTGCCTGCCACTCTTGGAGCAGTTTCTGAATTCCCACGCCTGTCACTGGACGAGGTCTGCTAGGAGTTTCCCATCAGTCTCTGCTGACCCCCCCCCCCCCCTTCTTCCAGTGGGTGCTTGTGGCTGATTGGCTGCAGATGATGTCATGCTGTGTGCAAGTCAATAAGCAATTAGTGCTATGGATTTTTCACTAAAACGAGAGAACCGTTTAAGCAGAATTTTATTGTACTAAATTACTGCACTGGTCCATTAATAGACAACCACATTTGTCAAGTATTTATATACTTTCTTGATCCAAGCTAAGAGTAATCATATTGGGAAAGGCCTTGGTGGGACCAGTGAGGAGCCCCATATTCCAAGGGACTCAGCAATTCCTCAACAGAAGCGCCTCAGCTGAGTAATTAGGGACACAATTCACCGCTTTAATATTAGAGCACAGACAGTAAGGGATCACGTTTCAAAGAAGTTATATGTTTATCGGCTGTCAGAATATGCATAACTTCCTTATCTGTAGATACTCGAACTGTTTTGTCCCCATTTGCCTGGAGGCAGGCAATTTGTTATCCCTGAAATCCTGTGCTTTCCTGTTCTAGGCTCTTTCAGAGTTCCCTGTGTCTTATAGGCAGGGCTTTTTTTGAGGGGGTACTTGGGGGTACTGAGTACTGGCACCTTTTATATTGTCTGCTAAAATTGACCCATGATCCCCAAGTTTTAATGAAAGAGCTCAGGCTCTACACACCAGTTCTGCCTTGTCATAGATTCTGTGACTGGTTGCAGGGGGTCTGGCTATTTTGGGGTGGGTCCCTCGGTGATCACCCAACTCCTGAAGGGTAGCCTAGCATTTGAGTACTGGCACTTTTTTTGCTAGAAAAAATACACTGCTTATAGGACTGTTTTTTATTGGCTTGCCTTGCTCTCTAAGTTTGCTGGGCAGGTTCCCCCCTCCCCTCCCCCTTTCTCTCGCCATCATTCTGTAAAGTCAATCGGCAGCATGTTTCCTCTGTGAACTGAAACTGCTTATGCTGTATTCTGTTGTATAATCCCTTCAAGCTACTGTGACTCTATCAAGATTTCGTCAATATAAAGTTTGAATAACCAAATTATTTTAAACAGTACCTTGGTTAAGCTCTTGGTTCTTTACTGCCATTATACTGGAAACACATTAGGGTTATCTATCTAGTTTTTTCTCCAATTTTTTTGGTTTTATTGCTGTGAGGCTGGTAGTTTATGCTATATTGTAATTCTCTGGGCTATTCCCAGTTTTCTTCATAATGTAATCCACAGTGAACTCAATAGGTATACGCAGAAAATAGCTAAGTACTGTAATGTTTCTGCAATTCTCCCAGCCCCTTTAGCATGGAGAGAGAGCTGGTTAAGAATAGACACCCAGTTTGCAAGGTAAAATTCTTACCAAAGCTCTTCCTCCTGGCTACTTCTAATTGTATGAGTAGGAGAGGAGAAGGCCTTGCTGTCATCTAGTCTTCCAACCTCTCAATGCCTTCTACTCCTCTATCTCATCTATCTGCCCCTCTTGAAGCTCTTTCCTTCACTATTTGTGCCAGGGGCGTAGCCAGACAACAGATTTTGGGTGGGCCTAGGCAAGAAGTGGGTGGGCACCAAAAAACATATCTCAGCTGGCGGGAAAACGCTTCTTTCCTCCTTGGCAGTTTGCAGCAGGCATGTGCTGAAAACTGAGCACATGCAGATGCCGGTATCATGGAGAGTAGAGTTTTCATTACCATCAGGGGGAGGTCTTCAGCTGGCAGAGCTTGGGATCCCCACCAGCTACCGCTAAACGTGTGCTACTGTTGGGTGGGCCTGAACCCTAAGTGGGTGGGCCCTGGCCCACCCAGGCCCACCTGTGGCTACGCCACTGATTTGTGCTGATTCACACTCCCCTCCCCCCATTTTCTCCTTGTCTATCTTCCCCCTCCTGTCTGTGTTCCTTCCTTTCAGGCCCTACAGGCTTTTCTTTCCCAATGCATCCTCCAAATTCCACATTTAGCTGTTCTAATCTTCAGTTTGATGACCCCAGTGCACCCCTAGTTTCTGACTTTTTTGACCTCCTACATGACTTATCTCTGACGCAACATGTCTCTTCTGCCAGGCATCAGGCTGGTCACCTTCTTAATCTTTGACTTACCTCTCAGTCCTTGTCCGGTTGCAGTGTCTTCTTCTACTTCTCTGGCAGTTCCGTGGACTGATCATTTTCTGCTGAAGCTTCACCTTACCTCAGATACTTCAATCCCTCCCTGCCCCCTCTATTCCTCGCCCAACTTGTGCCTTCTTTTGCTGACACGTTTCCACTGCTGTTATGGTATAAGCCAATCATCAGAATTAAATGTGTAGCATGATGTTGTGTTGGATCAGATACATATATATACACCAATATATTTGTGCAGCTTTTAAAAATATATATTTGACACTGCAGCAGACAGAATAGTTTCATTTCAAGCCCCTCTCTCCCCATCCCTTTTTCTGGGAACTTCTGATAGCAGGGATAGTTAATTACAAACACTTAACAAAGACAAAAGAGAGATATATAACTCTCTCTGCCCTCCCACCTAAAAAGACTGAACAAAAGGTGGGTACCTGGACGCTCATCAGGACATCTCTGAAAACCAAAGACCCAAGAGACAGAAAGTCTGGAGAACCCATTGAAGACAAAGACTTCAGAGGGGAGACCATAAACAGGACATTTGCTTGTCAAAGGTATACCTGCCCCTCCCATCAGCTTTCAGACATGTGCAGAAAGGAAGGACTTATAATGTGGTCATGTGAACAGACTACATTAACCATAATGCCTTGCAAAATATCCAGGACATGCACACACCATGCTTCTCTGCTAACATTATAAAAGGCCTGGAAACAGCCCAGCTCGCTCTCTTGGAACCTGCCTCCTCTTGGGACCTGCTGCTCTCTTTGGGGTCTGCTGACGCCTTGCCCCTCAACATGTGCTCATCAATCAGCTGGACCACAGCATGCTTGTAACAAGGACTTGTAAGTTAACCTACCTGCTACTTTGTTCTATTTTATGCACAGATTACCTGTAAAGATCTCTTAAAACCTACCTCTCGTGTGCAATTATATATTAAATCAACCTTTTTGAAGCTAAAAATACGGTCTCCTTGTGTTCTGAGTATATGGTATCTTTTATATATACTTAATTTATTTAATTTATTGCAATTATCACCTTTGGTGATTGGTGGAGAAATTAATATCCTAAAACTTACAATATAAATACAGCACCTGCTCTTAAATTATAAACAGTAGCGAGTGCGCTCTAGAGCTATTTTCCCCAAAATAAATAATTTCTTGTAACACTGCAACTTTCTTCATTTAAGTACATAAGCATCGCAATGCTGGGACAGACCAAGAGTACATATAGCCCAGCACCCTGTCACCTACAGCCAGGGGTGTGCTGGTAAATTTTTAACAACGGGCTCTCTCTCCGGGCATAGCCGGCCCTGAAATTTTTTTTTTTGGGGGGGGAATACATGCCTCTCTCTCCCCTCCCTTGTGCGAGCATGCTAGGCATACCTTTGCCAAGCCCCACAGCCAATAAATGGACTGCCACCATTCTCTGCTGCTTGTTTCTGGCTCTGAGCAGCATGATGGAACCTTCTTGCGCTTGCATGAAAAGTCTCAGCCTGATGCTCAGAGTCAGAAACAAGGAGCAGGGAGCAGCATCGGTCTATTTACTTGGCTGGTGGGGCCAGCATCACTGCAGCAAAGTAAAAGAGAATTCAGGAGGGGGCCCAAGCCCACATTTTGGGAGTCAGTTGTTAAAGTAGCCGTGGGGAGGCCTACTTTAACAACCGGCTCCCAAAATTCTTAAAAACTTAACAAACAGCTCTCGCGAGCCCGCTCCAGCACACCACTGCCTACAGCGGCCAAACGAACAAGCAATTTGTCCCGCCCTTTACCTCCATCGTTGTCAACTCTGCCAGCTAGAAAACTATTGGCAAAAATCTAAACTCTCTGATGACCTACATTGTTATAAGACCATGGCCTAGCAATCCCACTACTCTGCTTTGATCTTACGGGCACCAACTTCCAGCAAGCTCTATCGTATATTCGGTTCACTGACTTCAGCACCTTCTGTCTGTGACTCTATACCTTGTGCTGATGCACTAGAGTCACATTTTCACTCCATAGTGGTTACTGCTCAAGCGCTGCTGCCCCCTCTCCTTAGTCCTTCACTCACAGTTCCCTTGAATGTGCCTTATTATTATTTGTTTATTTAGATTTTGCTCCCACCTTTTTCAGTAGTAGCTCAAGATGAGTTACATTCAGGTACTCTGGATATTTCTCTGTCCCAGGAGGGCTCACGATCTAAGTTTGTACCTGAGGCAATAGAGGGTTAAGTGACTTGCCCAAGATCACAAGGAGCAGCAGTGGGATTTGAACCGGCCACCCCTGGATTGCAAGACCGGTGCTCTAACCACTAGGCCACTCCTCCACTCAGCAACATTCCATGTAGAATCTCAAATAGTAGCAACATTCCATGTTCCAATGCACTAACCAGTAGGCTACTCCTCCACTAGTAACATTCCATATAGAAGCCTGCCCTTGCAGATCAGCAGTGCAGGCTTCTGTTTCTGTGAGTCTGACGTCCTGCACGTACGTGCAGGACGTCAGACTCACAGAAACAGAAGCCTGCGCAGCCGCGTTGCTGATCTGCAAGGGCAGGCTTCTACATGGAATGTTGCTAGTGGAATAGCAACATTAACATTCCATTTAGAATCTCAAGGTGAGTTACATTCAGGTACACTGGATATTTTCCAGGAGGGCTCACAATCTAAGTTTGTACCTGAGGCAATGGAGGGTTAAGTGACTTGCCCAAGATCACAAGGAGCAACAGTAGGATTTGAACTGGCCACCTCTGGATTGGAAGACCGGTGCTCTAACCACTAGGCCACTCCTCCACTAGCAACATTCCATGTAGAATCTCAAATAGTAGGAACATTCCAGAATCTCAAAAAGTGGCAACATTCCATGTAGAATCTTCACAATAGTAGCAACATTCCATATATTTAGATTTTGCTCCCACCTTTTTCAGTAGTAGCTCAAGATGAGTTTCATTCAGGTACTCTGGGTATTTCTCTGTCCCAGGAGGGCTCACAATCTAAGTTTGTACCTGAGGCAATGGAGGGTTAAGTGACTTGCCCAAGATCACAAGGAGCAGCAGTGGGATTTGAACCGGCCACCTCTGGATTGCAAGACCGGTGCTCTAACCACTAGGCCACTCCTCCACTCAGCAACATTCCATGTAGAATCTCCAATAGTAGCAACATTCCATGTTCCACTGCACTAACCACTAGGCTACTCTTCCACTAGCAACATTCCATGTAGAAGCCTGCCCTTGCAGATCAGCAACGTGGACGCGCAGGCTTCTGTTTCTGTGAGTCTGACGTCCTGCACGTATGTGCAGGACGTCAGACTCACAGAAACAGAAGCCTGCGCGGGTTGCTGACCTGCAAGGGCAGGCTTCTACATGGAATGTTGCTAGTGGAATAGCAACATTAACATTCTATGTAGAATCTCAAATAGTAGGAACATTCCAGAATCTCAAAAAGTGGCAACATTCCATGTAGAATCTTCACAATAGTAGCAACATTCCATATATTTAGATTTTGCTCCCACCTTTTTCAGTAGTAGCTCAAGATGAGTTTCATTCAGGTACTCTGGGTATTTCTCTGTCCCAGGAGGGCTCACAATCTAAGTTTGTACCTGAGGCAATGGAGGGTTAAGTGACTTGCCCAAGATCACAAGGAGCAGCAGTGGGATTTGAACCGGCCACCTCTGGATTGCAAGACCGGTGCTCTAACCACTAGGCCACTCCTCCACTCAGCAACATTCCATGTAGAATCTCAAATAGTAGCAACATTCCATGTTCCAATGCACTAACCAGTAGGCCACTCCTCCACTAGCAACATTCTGTGTAGAAGGCTGCCCTTGCAGATCAGTAATGTGGCCGCGCATGCTTCTTGCAGATCAGTAATGCGGTCGCGCAGGCTTCTGTTTCTGTGAGTCTGATGTCCTGTACTTACGTGCAGTACGTCAGACTCACAGAAACAGAAGCCTGCGCGGCCGCATTACTGATCTGCAAGCACATGGAATGTTGCTAGTGGAATAGCAACATTAACATTCCATGTAGAATCTCAAATATTTATTTATTTGGATTTTGCTCACTCCCTTTTCAGTAGTAGCTCAAGGTGAGTTTCATTCAGGTACTCTGGATATTTCTCTGTCCCAGGAGGGCTCACAATCTAAGTTTGTACCTGAGGCAATGGAGGGTTAAGTGACTTGCCCAAGATCACAAGGAGCAGCAGTGGGATTTGAACCGGCCACCTCTGGATTGCAAGACCAGTGCTCTAACCACTAGGCCACTCCTCCAGGAGGAGTTGGGATCCTATGATATCCCCAGAATACTCTACCACTAGTCACATGCTTCAGATTACAGAAAGTTGCAGCCCGAGGCCCTGGCCAATCCTTCCAGCAGCCCATCGCTGATCCCAGGGGCGTAGCCAGACAACAGATTTTGGGTGGGCCTAGGCAAGAATTGGGTGGGCACCAAGTGTTCTCCCTCCCTCAAAAAAAAAAAAAATCTCATCTGGTGGGAAAACGCTTCTTTCCACCTTGGCAGCAGGAATGCACTGAAAACTGAGCGTGCGCAGGTGCCGGTGTTGTGGAGAGTAGTGTTTTTTGTTACCATCAGGGGGAAATCTTCAGCTGGCGGAGCTTGGGATTCCCACCAGTTACCACTAAATATGTGCTACTGTTGGGTGGGCCTGAGCCATAAATGGGTGGGCCCTGGCCCACCCAAGCCCACCTGTGGCTACGCCACTGGCTGATCCTCCAGTATCCTCTCTCTAGCAAAGGAGACTGTTGTCTGAAGAGGAAACAGGTTTTGTTTTTTGTTTTGTTTGTTTTGTTTTTTTGCTGCACAAACTCAGCTACTGTTGCAGAACGTTTTACATAACACTCGTAGATCTGCGTGTCTCTGTGTTTGATTAGGTAAAGACTGTTATTCCCAAAATTTATCCCCCTCCCTCTCTTCAGCCTCTCATTTCTCCCAGCCTTTCTTAGCCTTTTATTTTCTTGCCTTTTTTCTTGGTCTCGGTTTCCTTTCCCTCCTTTTTTTGGGGGATTGCCCAGTGCCCTGACAAACGTGGAAGTCCAAGCCCAAGTTAGATTCTAGACTTGGAGCTGTAATCTGGAGGTGGGGGGAGGACAGTGAGGGAGGAAGGGAAGATCTGAGAACAGGTGGGAGGGGAACATTCACTGATCTAAGTAGAGGAGCAGCTGCATCTTTTCAGTTTTCTCATTCTGGGGCCAGTGCAGTAAGCTTTGTGTTAAAGCTGACACATAAGAAGGTAAGAATAGCCATACCGGGTGAGACTGATGGTCCATCTAGCCCAGTATCCTGCTTCCAACAGTGGCCAATCCAGGTCAGTGTACCTGAATGTAATTCACCTTGAGCTACTACTGAAAAAGATGTGAGCAAAGTCTAAATAAATAAATAAACAGGTCACAAGTACCTGGCAGAAACCCAAAGAACGGCAAGATTCCAGAATCCCAAAGAGCGGCAACATTCCAGAATCCCAAAGTGCAGCAAAATTCCAGAATCCTAAAGAGCAGCAAAATTCCAGAATCCCAAAGGGCGGCAGGATTCCAGAATCCCAAAGAGTGGCAGGGTTCCAGCATCCCAAACAGCAGCAAAATTCCAGAATCCCAAAGGGCGGCAGGATTCCAGAATCCCAAAGAGCGGCAACATTCCAGAATCCTAAAGAGCGGCAAAATTCCAGAATCCCAAAGTGCAGCAAAATTCCAGAATCCCAAAGGGCAGCATCATTCCAGAATCCTAAAGAGCAGCAAAATTCCAGAATCCCAAACAGCAGCAACATTCCATGCTACCGATCCCAGGGCAAGCAGTGACTTCCCCCATGTCTATCTTAATAACAGACTATGGACGTTTCTTCTAGGAACTTGTCCAAACTTCTTTTTAAACCCAGATACACTAACCGCTGTTACCACATCCTCCGGCAATGAGTTCCAGAGCTTAACGACCATTGAGTGAAGAAATATTTCCTCCAATTTCTTTGAAAAGTATTACCATATAACTTCATTGAGGGTGCCCTGGTTTTGTACTTTTTAAAAGAGTAAAAAAGCGATTGGCTTTTACCCATTCTACACGTTAAGTATAATTCTGTAACGGAATGCTTAGATTTACTGTATGTGCACTATAAACACATAAATGCACAGTACACTGACACTGACGTGCCCATGTGTGAAAATATATACATAAATGTCAGTATTCCACCTAAGCATTATTCTGTAACTGTGCACCTCTGTGGTATAGCACATCCATTCCATTCCATTTCCAGCTCTTATATCCTGCTTAAATCCAACTGGAATCAAAGCGGGTTACACTAAGGTTCAAATACCAATAGTGGATCTACATCGATGCAAGGAGGTGGGACCTGCCACTTATGAGCATAACTTACAGAATACTGATGCCAGGTTACCCCAGTGTTCTGTAATCGAAACTGGGATCCAGGTGTCATTAGAAGAGGCTTTCACCGCTCAGCATTGGTGTCCACTTATAAACTGTTCCCCTAGTGCATGACTTCTTAACGCAAGCCTAATGCACTGGACATACGCCCCAGCTGCTGCAATTGCCATCGAAACCCACTGAAGCCAAATTGGGGCACAGACCTTAGCAGGGCCGCCGAGAGGGGGGCCCGGCGCCGCAGTCCCCTCCACCCGCCCCCCTCTGTCCACCACCGGGACGGGCCCCCCTGAATTAAAATCATAGCACCTCACCTTGACCTCGCTCCGTGTGAAAGAAGTGCAGCAGTGGCAGTCTGCAGATCGCCTCCCTTTGGGCCTTCCCTCCCTGTGTCCTGCCCTTGCGCAAGTTACGTCAGACGAGGGCGGAGTACAGGGAGGGAAGCCCGAAGGGAGGCGATCTGCAGACTGCCGCTGCTGCGCTTCTTTCACACGGAGCGAGGTCGAGGTGAGGCGCTATGATTTGAATTCAGGGGGGCCCGGCCTGGTGGTGGACGGAGGGGGGGGCGGCGGCGACGACGATGACCTTGGGGGAGGGAGGCGGCTTTGCCCCGGGCCCGGCCTAGTCTCTCAGCGGCCCTGGACCTTAGAAGTCTGCCCGGCACTGGCCTTATTTGCCATTTACTGGCCATTACCGTTCTAAGCACCGCTTTCCACATAGGACGCATTTATGTTTATCCCATGCATTTTTGAATTCAATCTTCGTCTCCACCTTCTCCTGTGGGAGGGCATTCCAGGCATCCACCACCCACTTCCTGACATTATTCCTAAGTCGACCCCCTGCAACCTCAGTTCATGGTCCTCCAGTTCTATCACTTCCCCTTCTCTGGAATAGATTTGTTTGCATATTAATACCTTTCAAATATTTAAACCTCTCTGTCATAGGAGCCAACGTTTCAAAATTATTAGGGGTGCTAAGCCCAATGGAAATAACCCCTCCATGGATACAAGGAATTTTCTCAATATTGGGGGTGCTCAAGCACCCACAGAGCCGGCTCCTATGCTCTCTGTATCATATCACCCCCATCCCTCCTTTCCTCCGTATTCAGTTCCTCAAGGCTTTTGATCCAAACCCCATATCATTTTTCTTGCTTTTCTTTTCTTTATTTTGAGGTAAATACATTACAACAAACCAAAATACAGTCTCTGCAGGAAAGCCATTAGCATAAATCAAGGTTTGCAATTGCAGAGTCAAAGGACTGAAGCAAAATAGCTTGAATCAGATCAGTTTCCATGCAGGGAGAAGTGCTGGTCTTACACTTCACAACTGGCTTCTGCTTCTGCCATTACATCATACATCTGTTTTGATCCATGACTGAATAAGTGCTCTCTAGCAGTATCTGATCGGGTTTAACTCTAATAACTGATGACAGCTGAGCCAACCTCACAGAATGCTGGATATTCACCTTTATGCAAGATAAGCATGGTAGCAGAGGGCTCAGGCAGTCCCTTGGCACAAATGAATTCTGATTCCCAGCTCCAGGTCGATGCAGTGAGCTTGCATTAGAGCTGTGTACAGATGCTTAGTAATGTAAAATTTTAACTCCCCGGTGCAGTAACCAAATGTCAGAAACTTAGGAGAAGTGAGCCCTTGGGTCACTGCCGGAGTACGGCTTGCAGCAGGAGAATCACCCAGGCTAGGAGTGAAGCTTGAAAGCTGGACTGGAGCTGGAGAGCCGGACTGGAACTGGAGAGCCAGACTAGAACTCTGGAACTTGAAAGCAGGACTTGGCTGGAGCAGGAACCAGGAACAGAGCAGGAACTGGGAACAAAGCAGGGCTGGAGCTAGAAAGCAAGTCAGGAGCTTCAGAAACAGGGCAGGGAAACAGGACGGGAGCAAGGAAGCAAGGTAGAGGAGACAGGAACAAGCCGGGCAAAGCTGGGAACTAGGCAGGAACAAGGAAAGGCAAGGCAAAGACAAAGAAAAAATTAGGCAGAAGCAATGCTGGAGTACAACACACATGATAGACACCTCTAGGCATAGGAGCCAACTTTTCAAAATGATTGGGGGTGCTGAATTATTATTATTTTTTTTTTTACAGGTGGTGCGTTCCCCCTCCCCCTTGCCCCCTTCCATCTCCCTCCGAGTTCCAGGCCCCCCTGCCTCCCCTCTCTCTTTCCTTTCCCGGTCCCCCTCCCAGTTCCAGGGTCCCCCCTCCCTCCCAAGTCCAGGGTCCCCCCTCCCTTTGAGTTCCAGGCCTCCTCCCTCCGAATTTTAAGTCATCTATCTTACCTCGTCGGGGTTAAGGCGGCAGCAGCAGTAAAAAACATGCAGGCTCGTCTCGGTGCTTAGTTGTTTTCCCTTCTCTCTCTCTCAGCTCTGGTCCCGCCCTTGCGGAAACAGAAAATGAGGGTGGGACCAGAGCTGAGAGATAGAGAAGGGAAAACAACTAAGCACCGAGCCGAGCTTCAATGCTTTTTACCGCTGCTGCCGCCCTATCCCCCGATGAGGTAAAATAGATGACTTTTAAAATTGGGAGGGAGGGGGCTTGGAACTCGAAAGGAGGAGGGAGGGAGGGAACAAACTTTCGGTGGGTGAAATATTGGGGGTGCTCGAGCACCCACGGAGTCAGCGCCTATGCCTCTAGGAGACCTGTGTTGCAAAGGCAATGTTTGAATCAGGGGCATAGCCAGACCTTGGCAGGAGGGGGGTCCAGAGTCAGAAAGAGATCATCAGTGAAGGCACCAGAGTCGACAGGCGCTGAAGAAGACTTTTCGGCTGGAGGGGGTTGGGGAACCCCGCCAGCAAAGGTACCTGGCGGTGGCGGCGAACGGGGAGGGTCGGCGGCTGGAGAAGTCAAATGTAGAGGGGGCCAGAGCTTAATCTGTGGGGGCCCATGCCCCCTTGGCCCCACCTAGCTACGCCCCTGGTTTGAATGTCCCATTGTTCCTTATGAGATCCCTTACTCATGATGTCATAGCCTCAGGAATGAGGCTTGAAGCACACAGAAACACCAGAGTGAGTCTTGCATTACTCGGGAGTGAGGCTTGGAAGCTGAAAAGGCAGGAGAGATACTACTACTACTACTACTACTACTACTTAGCATTTCTATAGCGCTGCCAGGGTTACGCAGCGCTGTACAAGTTTAAACATGGGGAAGGACAGTCCCTGCTCAAGAGAGCTTACAATCTAAAGGTAACAAACTATGTAGTCAGTTTAGGTATCAGGAATGGGAAGGTGGTTAGGCACCAAAAGCAAGGGAGAAGAGATGGGCCTTGATACCCATTTGCTCTTGTCTCTGGCACCGTCTTCTTCACAATGGCGACATCCTGCCCCATGCATTCATCTTGGGATACACCGGGCAGGAGAAATTCCCTTATATGGCAGGCTGGCCCCACCCAATGCATCTCAGGGTGCATCGCGTAGGACAAGGTGTGCTGCCATTTTGGAGATGACCGTTCATATCTATCACAACGATCTTTAACCTTACTAGGAGTAGCACATTATCCTTAAACGGGGATCCTCAGATTATTTCACCAACTCCACCATGTGGGGACAGCCCCAATCTCGTAGTGGTGACACCCACGTCTTCATTGATCAACCCGGTTTTTTTTTGAAATTTTTGTTTTCTTTTTTTCTTTGTTTTCTTTAAATAATTCAATTCAATAATTCAAATTCATAATATTCTTCTTCTTAAAGTAGGAATCCGACTTCATCCCCAAACTTGTATACAACCAATGTTATTATACTACTGAGCTTTTTAAATAACTTGCAGCAGTGATGTTTCTCCCAGACCAAACCTCTGCCAACATGGCCAGGTTTCGATAATCTAATTAAGGGAAGAGCAGTGGCGTAGGAAGGGGGGCGGGGTTTGCGGTCCGGCCCGGGTGCACGCCGCTGAGGGGTGTCGGCTCTGCGCTGGTGCACTGCCCTCTCTGCCCCGGAACAGGTTACTTCCTGTTCCGGGACAGAGAGAGCAGTGAATCAGCGCGGAGCCGACACACCCCAGCAACGTGCAGTCGGGGCGGATCGGCCCTCCCGCCCGTCCCTCGCCGCAGGTATGCGCTCCGGGGGGGGGGGGCTGCGCTCCAGCGGGAGGAGGGTGCGCCGTGCTGCACCCGGGGGGGGGGGTGTGTGCAGCGGCGACCCGCCCCGGGTGTCAGCTCCCCTCGCTATGGCTCTGGGGAAGAGGCATGCATCACTGAATATACTCCAACATACATTCTTTAAGAAGAATAATATTATGAATTTGAATTATTGAATTGAATTATTTAAAGAAAACAAAGAAAAAAGAAAAATTTCAAAAAAACGGGTTGATCAATGAAGACGTGGGTGTCACCACTACGAGATTGGGGCTGTCCCCACATGGTGGAGTTGGTGAAATAATCTGAGGATCCCCGTTTAAGGATAATGTGCTACCTTTTTTATTGGACATAACTTAATACATTTCTTGATTAGCTTTTGAAGGTTGGCCTTCTTCGTCAGATCGGAAATAAGCAAATGTGGTAGCAGATAGTATATATAAGAGAAACATCAAAGCATTACTTTGACAGTCTGACAGAGTGGGAGGGCGGGCCAACACTTCAGAAGACCAGAACACTGCACCAGTAAGAATCCTGAAAGGTAACTTTAAAACAATACAGGAACGTAAGACCTTTGAAATAAGAATGATTGAATATTTTGACACCCAACAAACAGGACTTAACAAGGATCTGGGTTTTCTAACCCATTATAAACCATAAAGCTGTATTTCTCTGTTTATTACCCTCCTCTCACCTTCCAACACCCATCCTGTTAGAATATCAATGAAATGCTTTGATGTCCCCATGCATACCCCCACCCTCCCACTCTGTCAGACAGTCAAAGTAATGCTTTGATGTTTCTCTTATATATACTATCTGCTACCTCATTTGCTTATTTCCGATCTGACGAAGAAGGGCAACCTTCGAAAGCTAATCAAGAAATGTATTAAGTTATGTCCAATAAAAAAGGTATCATCTTATTTTCTTTTCCATATTTTATTTTATTTCTATTGATTACCTTTAAAAGTGGACTAACACGGCTACCACACCTTTCTACTCGAGAACCTTCTATAAATGCAGGCGAGATACTGGCATATATTGTAACCTTAGTCCACGCACAGGGTTGGCCCTACACGAGTGGCTGTGTATTCTGTGTATGGCCCTGCTTTTCGGCCCCTATTAATTTATGCACTACAGTCTCTCTGCACTTCATCTGGCCTCTCGAGAGACAGCATTGATTAATTGTGATAATGCGATCAATAGAAACTCAGCCCACGCCAGTGTCTCTCTGCTGAATGAAGTGAAGCACCAGTGGGCTGCTTTGTATTTCATCATTACTAAGGGGTCACAGGAGGTGAGAGGGCCAGGAAAGAGAAGAGACATCGGTGGCAGATAATCTCTCTCAGCTTCTACCCTCAGTCTCCCACCTCCCAGCATTTTTCATTGCTCAACCTCCCTAGTCTTCTGTCCACTTCTGATATTGGCTTTTTGTACCCCCTTTCCCCTCCTCCGATCAGCCTTTTCACCTAGTTGCATTGTAAGTTCTTTAGCCCGAAATAACCCCTTGCTCTGTACAGTTTGTACAACATGAGCCACATGTGTTTTTGCGATACTTCTTTAATGGTACATAGTCTAATCTAATCTAATTTAACTGAATCTAACCTGGCATTTGTTAACCACCAAATCCTTTGCAGGTTCAAAGCGGAGTACAGAAATAAAACTGAACATCAAGTATCAGAAATACAAACCATACAGCCTGGCCCTGGAGGCACCCCAGCCAGTCAGGTTTTCAGGATATCCACCAGGGGCGGACTGAGGGTGGTCTGGGCCCCCCGCCTGACCGCTACCCGACACCTCCCCTGTCGCCGCAGCTGCCACCCCTGCTGCCCCAGTCCTACCTGAGGGGGTCCTGGTAGTCTGGTGGCCTCTGTGGGGGGTGGGGGTGGGGTTGCATTTTCTTTTCTGCCCGCTGCACTGCTATTATTCCCCCACCTGCCGCTGTGTTTTCAAAATGGTGGCCAAGACTTCCCGCAGTAGTCTCGCGGGACTTCTGCAGGAGGTCTTGGCCACCATTTTAACAATACGGTGGTGCCGGGCGAGATGAAATAAAGGCGGCCCAGTGGGCCAGGCAGGAGAGAACATGTCCCCCCCCCCCCTCCCTAAGTCCAGGGTCCCCCCTCCCTTTGAGTTCCAGGCCTCCTCCCTCCGAATTTTAAGTCATCTATCTTACCTCGTCGGGGTTAAGGCGGCAGCAGCAGTAAAAAACATGCAGGCTCGTCTCGGTGCTTAGTTGTTTTCCCTTCTCTCTCTCTCAGCTCTGGTCCCGCCCTTGCGGAAACAGAAAATGAGGGTGGGACCAGAGCTGAGAGATAGAGAAGGGAAAACAACTAAGCACCGAGCCGAGCTTCAATGCTTTTTACCGCTGCTGCCGCCCTATCCCCCGATGAGGTAAAATAGATGACTTTTAAAATTGGGAGGGAGGGGGCTTGGAACTCGAAAGGAGGAGGGAGGGAGGGAACAAACTTCCGGTGGGTGAAATATTGGGGGTGCTCGAGCACCCACGGAGTCAGCGCCTATGCCTCTAGGAGACCTGTGTTGCAAAGGCAATGTTTGAATCAGGGGCATAGCCAGACCTTGGCAGGAGGGGGGTCCAGAGTCAGAAAGAGATCATCAGTGAAGGCACCAGAGTCGACAGGCGCTGAAGAAGACTTTTCGGCTGGAGGGGGTTGGGGAACCCCGCCAGCAAAGGTACCTGGCGGTGGCGGCGAACGGGGAGGGTCGGCGGCTGGAGGAGTCAAATGTAGAGGGGGCCAGAGCTTAATCTGTGGGGGCCCATGCCCCCTTGGCCCCACCTAGCTACGCCCCTGGTTTGAATGTCCCATTGTTCCTTATGAGATCCCTTACTCATGATGTCATAGCCTCAGGAATGAGGCTTGAAGCACACAGAAACACCAGAGTGAGTCTTGCATTACTCGGGAGTGAGGCTTGGAAGCTGAAAAGGCAGGAGAGATACTACTACTACTACTACTACTACTACTTAGCATTTCTATAGCGCTGCCAGGGTTACGCAGCGCTGTACAAGTTTAAACATGGGGAAGGACAGTCCCTGCTCAAGAGAGCTTACAATCTAAAGGTAAAAACTATGTAGTCAGTTTAGGTATCAAGAGTGGGGAAGGTGGTTAGGCGCCAAAAGCAAGGGAGAAGAGATGGGCTTTGAGTAAGGACTTGAAAATGGGCAAGATTCTGGAATCCTAAAGAATAGCAACGTTCCATGTAGAACCCCAAAGAATAGCAAGATTCTGGAATCCTAAAGAGGGACAAGATTCCATGCAGAACCCCAAAGAGTAGCAACATTCCATGTAGAATCCCAAAGAATAGCAAGATTCTGGAATCCTAAAGAGGGACAAGATTCCATGCAGAATCTCAAAGAGTAGCAACATTCCATGTAGAACCCCAAAGACTACTACTACTACTACTACTTAGCATTTCTATAGCGCTGCCAGGGTTACGCAGCGCTGTACAAGTTTAAACATGGGGAAGGACAGTCCCTGCTCAAGAGAGCTTACAATCTAAAGGTAACAAACTATGTAGTCAGTGTAGGTATCAGGAATGGGAAGGTGGTTAGGCACCAAAAGCAAGGGAGAAGAGATGGGCCTTGATACCCATTTGCTCTTGTCTCTGGCACCGTCTTCTTCACAATGGCGACATCCTGCCCCATGCATTCATCTTGGGATACACCAGGCAGGAGAAATTCCCTTATATGGCAGGCTGGCCCCACCCAATGCATCTCAGGATGCATCGCGTAGGACAAGGTGTGCTGCCATTTTGGAGATGACCGTTCATATCTATCACAACGATCTTTAACCTTACTAGGAGTAGCACATTATCCTTAAATGGGGATCCTCAGATTATTTCACCAACTCCACCATATGGGGACAGCCCCAATCTCGTAGTGGTGACGCCCACGTCTTCATTGATCAACCCGGTTTTTTTTTGAAATTTTTGTTTTCTTTTTTTCTTTGTTTTCTTTAAATAATTCAATTCAATAATTCAAATTCATAATATTCTTCTTCTTAAAGTAGTAATCCGACTTCATCCCCAAACTTGTATACAACCAATGTTATTATACTACTGAGCTTTTTAAATAACTTGCAGCAGTGATGTTTCTCCCAGACCAAACCTCTGCCAACATGGCCAGGTTTCGATAATCTAATTAAGGGAAGAGCAGTGGCGTAGGAAGGGGGGCGGGGTTTGCGGTCCGGCCCGGGTGCACGCCGCTGAGGGGTGTCGGCTCTGCGCTGGTGCACTGCCCTCTCTGCCCCGGAACAGGTTACTTCCTGTTCCGGGACAGAGAGAGCAGTGAATCAGCGCGGAGCCGACACACCCCAGCAACGTGCAGTCGGGGCGGATCGGCCCTCCCGCCCGTCCCTCGCCGCAGGTATGCGCTCCGGGGGGGGGGGGCTGCGCTCCAGCGGGAGGAGGGTGCGCCGTGCTGCACCCGGGGGGGGGTGGTGTGCAGCGGCGACCCGCCCCGGGTGTCAGCTCCCCTCGCTATGGCTCTGGGGAAGAGGCATGCATCACTGAATATACTCCAACATACATTCTTTAAGAAGAATAATATTATGAATTTGAATTATTGAATTGAATTATTTAAAGAAAACAAAGAAAAAAGAAAAATTTCAAAAAAACGGGTTGATCAATGAAGACGTGGGTGTCACCACTACGAGATTGGGGCTGTCCCCACATGGTGGAGTTGGTGAAATAATCTGAGGATCCCCGTTTAAGGATAATGTGCTACTCCTAGTAAGGTTAAAGATCGCTGTGATAGACATGAACTATAACTACATGAAACTGAAGCGTGTTTGGGATATGTTTTGAACTGTTGATTAAGGTAATCCCCACACTATAAGGCAAGGGTCTTTTGAATTTGATTTTGGAGATGACGGCACCAGAAGCAGGAGTGAGTGTGCATTGCTCCTGCTTCATTTAGAGGTATGGGGTAGACAGTTGCATGGGGACAGAAATTTCACCCACCCCCACCTGTCCCCACCCATCCCCACTGAAATCTCCTCCATCCCTGCCCGTCCCCTGTACTAAAATAACCTGACGTGGTAAAATAACCCAAATTAACAGTAGCCAAAGTTGATAACTTCCTCTCTCAGTACTTATGGGGGTGTCAATACTGTCAACCATATTCATTAATTTTTTTTTAGTGTTATAATAATTGCTCAACTAGCTTAGGAACACTAGGAAATGATAGGTAGGCTGGCCTGGGATTACATTTCTGCGGGAGTCCCGTGCACCTGGAGGGGATCCCTGTGGGATTCCCGCTAAGTCCGTTCCCATGCATCTCTCAAGTATAGGGATCTGGGGTGCCTTGTTTTCAGGGTGGGCATAGGGGTGCCACTAGATACTAGAGACACTTTGTTTTTAGTGAGGGAGGGGCTGCATTAGCTTGATTCATGAGGGGAAGAGGGATCAGGTCGGGTTGTTTTTTGCCAACAGTTTTTGGGTTTTTTTTCAAATGTCACCCTGTTAGTGCATGATCCAATCACCGCTCTCTCACTGACAGGATGACATTTTTCAATTACTGTCATGATTTTTAACATGGCTGTAATTTGCATACTCATTGAATACCGCATCCTATGGCTGAATATTTTTGTGGAAAGCTCACAGCAGAAGCAGTGCGGTCAGCGACTCTACCGTGCGGCTTGCTGCATGGGGCCCCAGCACGTTCCTCCAGCAGCTGCATAGGAGGGCACAAATGACATCCTGCTTTGGGAAAAGAACAAGTCACAATTTCGAGAACCTTCTAAAGGTAATCAATAGAAATCAAACAAAATAAAACATGGAAAAGAAAATAAGATGATACCTTTTTTATTGGACATAACTTAATACATTTCTTGATTAGCTTTTGAAGGTTGGCCTTCTTCGTCAGATCGGAAATAAGCAAATGTGGTAGCAGATAGTATATATAAGAGAAACATCAAAGCATTACTTTGACAGTCTGACAGAGTGGGAGGGTGGGCCAACACTTCAGAAGACCAGAACACTGCACCAGTAAGAATCCTGAAAGGTAACTTTAAAACAATACAGGAACGTAAGACCTTTGAAATAAGAATGATTGAATATTTTGACACCCAACAAACAGGACTTAACAAGGATCTGGGTTTTCTAACCCATTATAAACCATAAAGCTGTATTTCTCTGTTTATTACCCTCCTCTCACCTTCCAACACCCATCCTGTTAGAATATCAATGAAATGCTTTGATGTCCCCATGCATACCCCCACCCTGTCAGACTGTCAAAGTAATGCTTTGATGTTTCTCTTATATATACTATCTGCTACCACATTTGCTTATTTCCGATCTGACGAAGAAGGGCAACCTTCGAAAGCTAATCAAGAAATGTATTAAGTTATGTCCAATAAAAAAGGTATCATCTTATTTTCTTTTCCATATTTTATTTTATTTCTATTGATTACCTTTAAAAGTGGACTAACACGGCTACCACACCTTTCTACTCGAGAACCTTCTATAAATGCAGGCGAGATACTGGCATATATTGTAACCTTAGTCCACGCACAGGGTTGGCCCTACACGAGTGGCTGTGTATTCTGTGTATGGCCCTGCTTTTCGGCCCCAATTAATTTATGCACTACAGTCTCTCTGCACTTCATCTGGCCTCTCGAGAGACAGCATTGATTAATTGTGATAATGCGATCAATAGAAACTCAGCCCACGCCAGTGTCTCTCTGCTGAATGAAGTGAAGCACCAGTGGGCTGCTTTGTATTTCATCATTACTAAGGGGTCACAGGAGGTGAGAGGGCCAGGAAAGAGAAGAGACATCGGTGGCAGATAATCTCTCTCAGCTTCTACCCTCAGTCTCCCACCTCCCAGCATTTTTCATTGCTCAACCTCCCTAGTCTTCTGTCCACTTCTGATATTGGCTTTTTGTACCCCCTTTCCCCTCCTCCGATCAGCCTTTTCACCTAATTGCATTGTAAGTTCTTTAGCCCGAAATAACCCCTTGCTCTGTACAGTTTGTACAACATGAGCCACATGTGTTTTTGCGATACTTCTTTAATGGTACATAGTCTAATCTAATCTAATTTAACTGAATCTAACCTGGCATTTGTTAACCACCAAATCCTTTGCAGGTTCAAAGCGGAATACAGAAATAAAACTGAACATCAAGTATCAGAAATACAAACCATACAGCCTGGCCCTGGAGGCACCCCAGCCAGTCAGGTTTTCAGGATATCCACCAGGGGCGGACTGAGGGTGGTCTGGGCCCCCCGCCTGACCGCTACCCGACACCTCCCCTGTCGCCGCAGCTGCCACCCCTGCTGCCCCAGTCCTACCTGAGGGGGTCCTGGTAGTCTGGTGGCCTCTGTGGGGGGTGGGGGTGGGGTTGCATTTTCTTTTCTGCCCGCTGCACTGCTATTATTCCCCCACCTGCCGCACCACTGTGTTTTCAAAATGGTGGCCAAGACTTCCCGCAGTAGTCTCGCGGGACTTCTGCAGGAGGTCTTGGCCACCATTTTAACAATACGGTGGTGCCGGGCGAGATGAAATAAAGGCGGCCCAGTGGGCCAGGCAGGAGAGAACATGCCCCCCCCCCCCTCCCTAAGTCCACTAGATCACCAGCAGTGTGCCGGGCATCTGGGCAGAGCCTCTGGGCCTTCGGGCATTGCCCGGTTGCCTGAATGGTCAGTCCACCCCTGATATCCACAATGAATATTCATAAGAGAGATTTGCATGCACGTCCTCCACTGCATGCAAATTCTCTAATGAATATTCATAGTGGATATCCTGAAAACCTGACTGGCTGGGCTGCCTCCAGAACCAGGTTCGGGAACCACTGATTTACACAACCATCATTTCACAAAAGAACTCATTTGACAAAGTCATTAACACATATCTAAACAGAGTGAACAATTGTTCATTAAATAACAAAAATGTTTAAATATTTTTACGGAATAATAGATAAGAGTTTTCAGTTCTGAAATCCTGCAGCAAAGAATTCCAGTGTGAGCTAGAGTCAGGGCCTTCAGCTGTAATCCATGAGGATTTCCTCCAGGACTGGTTTTCACAGTAGCCGCGCTATGCAAATTAACCCTGCTCATAGACCAAAACTATGTAGTCTGTCTGATAAGCTTTCATTCTGGAGTCGGGAGGTCATCACTCACCATGGCAGTGGCGTTCCTAGGCTGGCTGACACCCGGGGCGGATCGTCGATGCGCCCCCCCGGGTGCATTTTTACCTGCTGGGGGGTGCCGCGCGCCTGTCAGTTCTGAGTCCGCTCGTTCCCTGCTGCTCCCTCTGCCCCAGAACAGGAAGTAACCTGTTCCACGCAGAGGGAGCAGCAGGGAGGGAACGAGCGGACTCGGTCAACAGGCATGTGGCACCCCCCCAGCGGCATGCATCCGGGGCGGACCGCCCCCACCGCCCCCCCCCCCCCCCCTTGGTACACCACTGCACCATGGCAATGGGCCGTTTTACCAAACTGTGGTAAAAAGTGACCTTAGTATGATTACGTGGGTCATTCTCACGCACTGAGGTCATTTTTACTGCAGGAGTAAAATGGCTGGTTTCTCTATTTTCTGTATTAGTGACCACGGGCTAATTTTCCCATCAGCCCATGGCCATTAGCACGTGAGCTGCTTCCGCCAGCTATTTTGTCAGCGGTAAGGGCTTATGTGCTAACCTCGTGCTAATCACTTAGCGTGTGGCAATGTAGCTATGCTAAGTACATAAGTATTGCCACACTGGGACAGACCAAAGGTCCATCAAGCCCAGCATCCTGTTTCCAACAGTGGCCAATCCAAGTCACAGGTACCTGGCAAGATCCCAAAACTGTACAATACATTTTATACTGCTTATCCCAGAAATAGTGAATTTTCCCCAAGTCCATTTAATAACGGTCTATGGACTTTTCCTTTAGGAAGCCATCCAAACCTTTTTTAAACTCTGCTAAGCTAACCGCCTTTACCACATTCTCTGGCAACGAATTCCAGAGTTTATTTACATGTTTAGTGAAGAAAACTTTTCTCCGATTTGTATTAAATTTATTACTTTGTAGCTTCATCGATTGCCCCAGTCCTAGTATTTTTGCAAAGAGTAAACAAACAATTCACGTCCACCCGTTCCACTCCACTCATTATTTTATAGACCTCTGTTATATCTCCCCTCAGCCGTCTTTTCTCCAAGCTGAAGAGCCCCTAGATTCTTCAGCCAGTTAATGCTGAGCACACCCACTCTTCACCCCAGACCCGCCCCCAGAGCTAAAAAATACATTTTAGCATATGGGTAGCAAACGCCGATCAGGGGCATAGCTACGTGGGGCCATGGGAGCATGGCCCCCATAGATTTGGCCCTGCCCCCCCATCGACAACCCCCTTTGACCCCCCATCCCCCACCGACAACCCTCCCCCGCCGTCGGGTACCTTTGCTGGCAGGGGTCCCCAACTCCCGCCAGGCGAAGTCCTCTTCTCCGGCGTGGCCGCGTTGCTGATCTGCAAGGCTTCTGTTTCTGTGAGTCTGACGTCAGACTCACAGAAACAGAAGCCTTGCAGATCAGCAACGCGGCCGCGCCGGAGAAGAGGACTTCGGCTGGCGGGGGTTGGGGACCCCCACCAGCAAAGATACCCAATGGTGGTGGCGACGGGAAGGGAGGGGGTCAAAAGGGTTGGCACCGGGGGGTCAAAGGTGGTGGTGGTGGTGGCGGCGGCGGTGGGGGGGGGTCAAAAATGGCTGGGGGGGGGCAGTTGGCTGCACCGGGGGGCCTAAGATGTGCCCCTCACCTTGTGCTCTGGACCCCCCCTCCCGCCGAAGTCTGGCTACGCCCCTGACGCCGATACCAAAATTGTCTTGGAATGCCTGAGCATGCCCTATGGTAAGCTATTTTTAGCTGCAGAAAGCACACTTCAATGCTTACTGAAGCTTAGTAAAAGAAGCCTCAAACCTGGAAGATATTTCCCTGTCCCTGATGGCTTATGATCCTTTTGCCCAGTGAAGATACCCTGCCATTTAGTGCAGTGGATTACTCTTGATTTCTTTATCCTATCCCGATGCAGGAAGGAAGATTAGCATGGGAAAATCAGTATCAAACCACCATGTTAATAGGTAGTGCAATAAGCACTGTTCCCTCTAACTGCATTGCTGCCAGTAGGGGGCGGTGCTTCAATACTGTGTTTTCAATCGCTAAGGACAGGCAGGTTCCCTGGTGTCCCGAAGTGCTTGCCTGTCCCTCACTATTGAAAATGAAAGTGAAAATGTGAGCACCCTCTACTGGCAGGAATGTAGGTGGAGGACTTCCGCTCAGCTTAGAGGGAACGGTGTATGCAAAACACATGCAAATCGCTGTGTAAAATATTTCTTCTGATTATAGAAAAGTGCTCTAAATCTCTTTTTATAGTGTCGAATCTTTTGCCACCTCAGACTGGTGCATACATGCAGCATGGGAGCCAGGGGCGTAGCTATGTGGGGCCACGGGGGCCTGGGCCCCTGTAGATTTGGTCCTGGACCCCCCTGCCGACAACCCTCTCGACCCCCCCCCGCCAACCCTCCCCCGCCATCGCTCTGGGCTACCTTTGCTGGCGAGGGACCCCAATCCCCACCAGCCGAGGTCCTCTTGCTTCCCGCGGAAGGCTTTCTTTCTGTTTCTGACGTCCTGCACGTCCGCGGGAAGCAAGAGGACCTCGGCTGGTGGGGATTGGGGTCCCTCGCCAGCAAAGGTAGGCGACGGCGGCGGGGGAGGGTTGATGGCGGGAGGGGGGTCGAGAGGGTCGTCGGCGGGGGGGGGCAAAACTGGTGGTGGGGGGTCAGCAATGGCGGGGGACGGGGTTGGCCAGCAATGGTGGGGGGAGGGGGTCGGCGGCACTGGGGGGGGGGGTCTAAAATGTCCAATAATTAGTGAAGTAACTTTAATCAATAATTCTGAAGTGGACCCATATGCGATTTGAAAAAATTAAGGTTATCAATAGAAATCAAACAAAATAAAACATGGAAAAGAAAATAAGATGAAACCTTTTTTATTGGACATAACTTAATACATTTCTTGATTAGCTTTCGAAGGTTGCCCTTCTTCGTCAGATCGGAAATAAGCAAATGTGCTAGTTGACAGTGTATATAAGTGAAAACATTCAAGCATTACTATGACAGTCTGACAGGGTGGGAGGATGGGGGTGGGTAGGAGGTATGCATGGGGACATCACTTATATATACTATCTGCTACTACATTTGCTTATTTTCGATCTGAGGAAGAAGGGCAACCTTCGAAAGCTAATCAAGAAATGTATTAAGTTATGTCCAATAAAAAAGGTATCATCTTATTTTCTTTTCCATGTTTTATTTTGTTTGATTTCTATTGATAACCTTTTTAAAGGGAAACCGCATGTGGATTTCCCTTTCAAAATGGACTTGAAGGTCTGCTTACCCCATGGTCAGTCCAAAACCTGCTGTGCAACTGTCTACCTGTTGTATTTTTATATCATACAGAGAAAGGCTCCATCTCAGAGACCTGAACCATTTCAAAAGCTCCGTCTAGCATTGATCTTAAGTAAGCCACTTTATCTCATTGTGCCTCCATTCTAAGCCCAGTTATGCCATGGACTCTCTGCAAGACCTTGAACGAGTCGTCTGCCTGAATTCAAATGTAATAATTATTCCTTTTCTGCAAAAGCCACAGATTAGCTGCCAGAAATAGGCTGCTACCCATCCTAGAGTTGGTTGTGTACGTTTTTGAAGTATTGAACCGTAGAACATTTCAGATCCGGCTTGGATGAAAGGGGCCACCTAAGTCTGACTTATTATTCTTACAAATTTCTGTTACAGTAATAGGAGCCCTGGGGCTGATAGTGACATTATACTATTTAGACTGGAAGCATGTGACTGGCACATCCCGAGCGGCCCCGGATCCCTGGCTCAGAAGCCTCCAGACTGAGCACTGAATCTGAGTCATGAATATTGTTCGGCCCCATTGTGTGTGCGGGATGAGCCCGACATTTTCCAGTTAGTAACACTTTTTTTCATCCCGATTATCTAGTACTTCTTCCTGGAGCAGTGTCAGCCATGTGCCTGAGTTTATTTACACTGCAGGTATAAATAACACAGGCAGTGCTGGGGCTGCCTCCCTTTCAGAATGATGTAACCTAGCTGGAGTTTACAGTTAAAGCCGGAAAGTAAACAGCAGAAGACTGGAAGCCAGCCCTAGTCGGCCGCCCCCAGCCTGACCCAGGGAACTGTGGCTGCGGGGACTTTCCCAAAGAGACCTACTCAGGTTTAGTGTTTGCTGAGAGAAGAAAGGGCTTCACCCAGGTATTACCATTCCAGGGAGTCTTATTCTGGTTTTTGTCTGAAGAAACGAGTGTTGTGGATTTCAGGATTAAAAATTTTAAAACCTTACATAAGAACTTTAGCGTTGCCACACTGGGACAGACCGAAGGTCTATCAAGCCCAGAATCCTGCCTCCAACGGTGGGCAATCCAGGCCACAAGCACCCGGCAAGACCTCAGAACAGCACATTTCACACTGTTTATCCCAGAAATAAGCAGTGGATTTTCCCCAAGTCCATCTCAATAATGGCTTATGGACTTTTCCTTTAGGAAGTTAGCCAAACCTTTTTTAAAACCCCGCTAAGCCAACTGCTTTTACCACATTCTCCTGCAACGAATTCCAGAGTCCAACTACATGCTGAGTGAAGAAACATCTTCTCCTATTCGCTTCAAATTTACCACCCTGCAGCCTCATTGCGTGCCCCCTACTCCTAGTATTTTTGGAAAGAGTAAACAAGCGATTCACGTCTACAGAAACAGCAGTATTACACCATACATTGGTAATAAATAGAAATAAAACAAAAACATAGAAAAGAAAATAAGATGATACCTTTTTTTATTGGACTAACAATACATTTTTGATTAACTTTCGAAGGTAACACTTCTTGTTCAGATCAGAATCTGTTACCTTTGAAAGTTAAACAAAATATGTATTTAGTCCAATAAAAAAAAGGTATCATCTTATTTTCTTTTTTTTTTCTGTTTTTGTTTTATTTCTGTTTATTAGTTTTAAAAGTGGACTAACACGGCTACCACATCACTTTACCATACAGTGGGAAATTACACTGTCTGCCTGTTAATGAGAGAATTAAGTTTAAAACAGTTTGCTTAACAAGGACCTGGGGTTCCTAGCCCATTATAAACCATAAAGCTGTATTTCTCTGTTGATCACCCCACCCCTCACCTACCCACACCCATCCTGTTAGAATATCAATGATATGCTTTGATGTCCCCATGCATACTTCCTACCCACCCCCCTCCTCCCACCCTGTCAGACTATCATAGTAATGCTTGAATGTTATCACTTATATACACTGTCAGCTAGCACATTTGCTTATTTCCGATCTGAGGAAGAAGGGCAACCTTCGAAAGCTAATCAAGAAATGTATTAAGTTATGTCCAATAAAAAAGGTATCTTATTTTCTTTTCCATGTTTTATTTTGTTTGATTTCTATAGATTCTACATGGAATGTTGCTATTCCACTAGCAACATTCCATGTAGAAGTCGGCCCTTGTAGATCACCAATGTGGCCGCGCAGGCTTCTGCTTCTGTGAGTCTGACGTCCTGCACGTACGTGCAAGACGTCAGACTCACAGAAACAGAAGCCTGCGCAGCCTTCTACATGGAATGTTGCTAGTGGAATAGCAACATTCCATGTAGAATCTCCAATAGTAGCAACATTCCATGTAGAATCTCCAATGGTATCTATTTTACTGTCATAGTAATGCTTGAATGTTTTCACTTATATACACTGTCAGCTAGCACATTTGCTTATTTCCGATCTGACGAAGAAGGGCAACCTTCGAAAGCTAATCAAGAAATGTATTAAGTTATGCCCAATAAAAAAGGTATCATCTTATTTTCTTTTCCATGTTTTATTTTGTTTGATTTCTATTGATAACCTTAAGAGTGGACTAACACGGCTACCACACCTCTCTACTTAAGATGGAAGATACCTTGAAAAATGCAGCTGGGTGCAGGGAAGAGTGGCATGGGAAAGAGTACCAAGCTTGCAAACCCTAGGTGCCTCTACCACCCCGCATAAGGGAAAGGGGATGGGATTTATTTATTTACTAGTAAAAAAGGCCCGTTTCTGACACAAATGAAATGGGCGCTAGCAAGGTTTTCCTCATTTAGCAGTTGCCTGTGAGGTGCGATGCCCCCCCCCCCTCCCGGCGCCATCCCACCCACGGCGATGCATTAGCCGCAGCAATCCGACCCACCGTGGCCATCGCACCCACCTTCGCGTTGGTTTGGCGGCGGGGGACCCGGAACCCCGCCACCACAAGTCCTGTGTGCTGACTACGGCGTCATCGTCGGCGTTGGTAGCTGTGCAGGGCGGAGTTCTGTGCGTCTGACGTCATGCATGTGCAGGACATCAGACGCACAGAAGCCCTGCCTCCACAGGCTAGGAACGCCGAAGATGACGCCGTAGTGAACAGACAGGGCTTGTGCTCACGGGGTTTCGGATGACGTTTGACGCGAGGGCGGGGCACGGGTCAGTGGGGTGGCTTCACCACCATGAGTCCACGAACCGTTCTGGGAGACTGACTGACTTCAGTGACGTCAGTGTCCTCAGAACGTTGAGGTTCCTTTTTATTATAGTAGATTTGTTACATTTGTATCCCACATTTTCCCACCTATTTGTAGACTCAATGTGGCTTACATAGTACCGGAGAGGCATTACAGATAAAGTTCATGTGGCACAGCCACACTAGGGAATCGTACAATGGAACAGTTGTGTTATGTCCATTACGTTCTTTAGTTTTGCTGTGTTGCGGAGATCAGGCATTTATGTTGGGTTGGTAGGGTATGCCTTTTTAAACAGATTAGTTTTTAGTATTTTCCAGAAGTTTAGGTGGTCGTACGTAGTTTTCAAGGCTTTTGGTAATGCGTTCCACAGTTGTGTGCTAATGTAGGAAAAACAGGATGTGTAGGTTGATTTGTATTTGAATTCTTTGCAGCTTGGGTTGAGCAGATTTAGGTACGTTCATGTTCATTCGGATGTGTTTCTAGTTGGTAGGTCGATCAAGTCTGTCATATCCCGGGGCTTCACCGTAGATAATTTTGTGAACCAGAGTACAGATTTTGAAAGCAATGCATTCTTTGATTGGGAGCCAGTGTAGTTTTTCGCGGAGGGGTTTTGTGCTTTCAAATCGCGTTTTTCCAAAGATAAGTCTAGCTGCCGTGTTTTGAGCAGTCTGAAGTTTCTAATGTTTGTTCTTTGCATCCCGCATAAATTCCATTGCAGTAGTCTAAATGGCTTAGTACCATTGATCGTATCATTGATAAACCAACAGTGACTCAGACATTTGGGGAGGTTAAAGAGTGGTGGAGCAAGTTAAAATCATTAAGTGGGGGCAGCGACGGACCCCTCTACTGTGGTGCAGCTGCACACTGTTAATGAGTGGCGTAGCCAAGGGTGGGCTTGGGTGGGCTCAGGCCCACCCAGCAGCAGCACACCTATGAAGTGTATGGCAGGGATCCCCAAGCTACCAGCCAAAAACTCCCACAACTGTCCCTCCTGCATACCTTGTAAATAGCAGATCTTCACCTGCAGCGAGCAGCGACTGATACATACTGTTCGCACCGGTCCCACAGCCTTCTCTCTAATATATTCCCGCCTATGCGTAAACAGGAAGGTGCATCAGAGGGAAGACTGTGGGGCCAACATGAGCACTGTGTATCTGTTGCCGGTGAAAATCTGCTACTTAAATGTATGCGGGGGAGGGAGGATGTTTCAGAGACCAAATCACTTGTGGGACAGGGCGGAGTTCTTCTGCCCACCCATGTTGGGCCCAGGCCCACCCAAAATTTTGTGTCTGGCTACGCCCCTGCTGTCAATCAACACAAAACCCTACAAAAGTCACTCAAGACCTGTAAAGCAATTCTACCATACCATACAGTATTAACTTCCAGGAGTCACACCGCAAGGACCTCCCTAGGGAAAGACCATTGTAAGCATTGCAATGGGCAATAGAACATCAATACACTTATTGGGAAAACTAAATAAGTCGGCTTAGTACCAATCATTCAATGGCTTTCTTACACTTGCAGAATACCTCACCAAGTATAGAACAAGTAACCAAAAGCTAAAAATAGAAATAAGTAGACAAACCAAACCCCCAGAAAACCAGACTTTGCATACAGTACATTACCCTGTTCTTTGTCTCTTCTCTCTCATCCAGCATTATCCACCATCCTGTATTATCCCATGTGTGTCTCTCTTTCTTCTCCTCATCTAGCATTACCCTGTTCTCTCTCTTTCTCTTCTCTCTCATCCAGTATTAATTACCCTGTCTGTCTCTTTTCTCCCCAATCAAGCATTACCGCTCTCCATGTGTGTATCTCGTTCCCGAGCCCATACGCCATGCGCCCTCCCTGCCCATTTTCAAGTCCTTACTCAAAGCCCATCTCTTTTCCCTTGCTTTTGGCGCCTAACCACCTTCCCCATTCATGATACCTACACTGACTACATAGTTTGTTACCTTTAGATTGTAAGCTCTCTCGAGCAGGGACTGTCCTTCCCCATGTTTAAACTTGTACAGCGCTGCATAGCCCTAGCAGCGCTATAGAAATGCTAAGTAGTAGTAGTAGTAGTTCTCTGCTCCCTCCTCTCAATTCAGCATCACCCGCTTTCTCTTCTCCCCTACTTCCCACCCACTCACCCTCTTGCAAGTGCAGGCCCGAAGCAGTCAGCAGTAATTGCAATGCAAAGACGTAAGGGACCAGTTTCCTCCGCACGCCGCCGCAAGCTCTGCCGGTCACACCCCGCCTGTTATAAACTTCCTGCATCGGAGGGGTGCGCAGGAAACTGGTCCCTTACGTCATTGCATTGCTTTTTACTGTAGCCCCCCGACTGAGAAGACAATGGTCCCTGCATGGTGCCAGCAGGAGAGAAGGGAAGATGACATTTGGGGTTGGGGAGGCTTAGCCTTCCCAAGCCTCCTATGCAGGGTGCCTATATATATCGCCTTTCTGTGGTTGCAATTAAAGCGGTTTACATATTATATACAGGTGTTTATTTTGTACTTGGGGCAATGGAGGGTTATCTTACTGTACACCGCCTCGAGTGAATTCCTTCAAAAAGGCAATAAATAAATCCTAAGAAATGAAAAATAAATAAATAGAGTGACTTGCGTAGAATCACAAGGAGCTACGCAGTGGGAATTAGGACAGAAAGGGGTAGGTTCATTAAATGGCAGCCAGTTAGATGCCAGGAAGACCTGCACTCAGCCAGTATTCTGCATAGGTCACTCTGTGCACAATACCCTAATTTGCGCCTAAGTCAGAAGGATAGGACTGCTAAAATGACACTTATGTGGATATCCGACGCTG